>NC_056500.1:50007183-50009082 GCF_014905685.2 Nematolebias whitei | reverse complement strand
GAATCCGTTTTAATTGATGAATATTTCGCAGCATCTGTTCATCTACAGGTTCCAGGACATTCAAGAGTCCTAGGCAATGACAAGCGGTATAATGACCTTGCAGACTTCCTAGCCAAGGACGGAGCCGTGGTTGGCCCTCTGTGGTCCTTTGACCCCTCCTGGCTGCTCGCAACTCTGCCAGTACAACCTACAGCCGAGGTAATGGCAGTCACACGTGCACAGGCTTCAGCCAAGCCGGCTGACCACACAGTCTCTGTACAACCTGCGCTGACTGACCCAGACATCATCCAGCTTCAGAAATTGGATCCTACAATAAATTCGATAATGCTGTACTTGACTGACCCAGAGAAAAATACTCCGTCCGAAGCAGACCTGGATTCCAATCCAGACCTTAAAGTCCTCTTTCAGCTGCACAAACAGGTAAAACTAATCAAGGGCATCCTAACTTTTGCTCATTGACCGACGTCCTCACTCGTGTTCGTGGACCCCCATGACCACGGGGGGGTGATGTTAGTTCATGTGCATGACCTCCCATCCGCAGGACACAAGGGAGATAACGCCACGCTGAAAGCATTAAAACAAGTTGCTTATTGGCCTGGAATGAAAATGGATGTCAAGAACTATATTAAAGGGTGCCTGGTCTGTGGTCAGTTTCAGCCATCCAGACCACTCCACAGAGCACCACTGCAAAGTAGAGGCATTGCATTCCCATGGTCCGACCTCCAGATCGACTGGGTTGGACCACTTACTAAGAGCACTAGAGGAAATAAATATTTTCTCATGGTAACTTGCGCATTTACCAAATGGGTAGAATGCCTACCAGCTCCTAATGACACAGCACAAACAACTGCTATGTTACTAATGAATCATGTATTTTCAAGGTTTGGACTTCCCCTCAGGGTGAACTCAGACCAAGGTATGCACTTCAAAGCTGAAGTGATGAAAGAACTGTGGAAGATGCTAGGCATCAAAGTCAACTTCCATGTTGGCTACCACCCACAGGCCTCAGGCCAAGTAGAGAGAGCAAACAGAACTGTGGTAAATATTTTGAAGAAATACGTAGCCGCAAATCACAAGGACTGGGACGTGAAACTCCCTCTGGTCCTCATGGACATAAGGGCCACTCCACACACATAGACTGGCATCTCTCCCTTCGAGATGATGATGGATCGACAAATGACTCTCCCTCTACACCTGTTGTACCAACCAGGCGATGCCACTATGGCAACAGCCTACACCACACAACAATACATGAATGATTTTGAGGAACACCTTAAGAACACCTTTGCGTGTGCCCAGAAAAATCTGGAAAAATCCGCTAAGGACGAAAGGCATACTATGACCAAAAGGCCTCTCACGAGGAACTCCAAGTGGGAGATAGGGTCTGGTACTACACGTTCGCCCCCACAACCGGGAAAAGAGAGTCCGGGACCGGAACTCTCGCCCGCAAACTGATGCCCAGGTGGACTGGACCCCACCTGATAACAGACAAACTGTCTCCAGTTGTCTATCAGATCAAAATCAGCAAAGGCCAAAAAGAGCCAATGGTTAAATGGGTACATCGAAACCAGGTTAAACTACACAAGGCGTTCAATAACTCCACAAGAGACAAATATCTCACAAACTCAGACCTAGTGGGGAAAAAAGGTCGTCCAAGCAGAAACTAAATAAGTTTAAGCTTAATTAAGTGTTAAGATAACAATTCAGACGCGATAACGTGATCAAATCTGACAGTCAGAGTGAGTGACGCACTGAAACGTCGTTTTCTAGTTGCTTAATCACTACTTTTGTCAATGTTGAAACGTTGTTTTTCTGGTTGCTTAATCACTACTTTTGTCGATGTTGAGACATCGTTTAATTGGTTTTTGGTATTGTTTCTGAACACCCCCAGCAAGAATG
>NC_056500.1:50003736-50007083 GCF_014905685.2 Nematolebias whitei | reverse complement strand
ATGAGGGACAGGTGTGAATGATAAAGACTGAGGAGTGGAGAGGCAGACTGAGGAGCAAGTGGAAAACACAAACAAATACAAAGAAAACAGACAGGGACAGAGCCTGTCACCAACAGCACAGTGATCACTCAAGTCATCTGCAAAAACACCTAAACCAGAAGAATTATGAGGCATATTTGATATAAAGAGATCTAAAATAGACCATCTTCCAGGTCATTTAGTGTTTGGACGGGTGGGGGTGTCAATGATTTGACTGAGACTGTGGGGCCATTTACACGGCGTGTAGAGTGAATCCGCTCCTTTTGCTCTGCGGTTCTGCTGTTCATTTATATGATGCCAGTGGCCCCCCTCTTTGAATCTGGAGGTTTCTGAACCTACCTTCCAGAGTGGAGGTTTTTCACTGAAAGCCCGCTGATAAATTAAACGTCTCCTGCTGAGGCTTTGTGTTAAACCACATTCGCGCACGCACATGCGGACAGATGGCATATTTCTATCAACATGGTGGTGGACAGTGCTTTCTGAACTACGACTGATGGAATATATTTTTTAATCTCGTAGTTAATCTACGTCATATTCTAGATGTTGTGACTAACATCTGTGTTGGAAGAGACACAGTCGGATCCAGTTCTAATATCACTATTTATAGAACAAGCCCGTCGAGGCAGGTGGATATTTCACACGTCGCGCTGCACTATAACATACTTAAATGTGCAAAATAATAAGTTTAATAATAATAAACAGTATCTATGTTAGTGTGAGATATATAATGAAGCTATCTGAGCTAAATTAATTTATCTGGACATTATGTAATTTAAGTTATGTGATTGAAACGATGCAAAACATGTTGCATGCTATTAAAGTTGAAAATGAAGACATCAGGTTCAATTTTTATTTATTTATTCAACACCACAAACTGTATGCCACACAAACACTGATAATTAAACTGAACACAGTATTATAAACTAGGGATGCACCCATCCACTTTATTTTTACTTCCGATCCGATCCCGATATCTAAATCTGGATATCGGCCGATACCGATCCCGTTCTGATATCATCATTGTAGTGTGTTAAGGACAGCTTTGCTTTAGACATACGGTCCCACCAAATGTGTTAATTAAAACACGTACGGTCCCACCAAATGTAGTGAAAGTGGGGTGCAGCTTCGCTGTACCTTCACTACTAATTATTTAAATACAAAGGGTTCTTTCTTTTTCGAGTTAAATTAATGCCATGTGACCGAGGTAACTGTGAGTAGTGTTTAATCAGTGACAGGAGACGTTATTTTCCTTTGACCCATCAGAATATATACAGTCATTTATTTAACAGAATCAAAATTTAACATCAAAACATTGTACACTTGATTAACTGATCTGGTTCTGATTAATACAACTTGGCACACTTTACTAATAAAACAACAGGACATTTCTGAAGGCATCTAGATTTATTACTAGCAAAATAGAGGAGCTTAAAGGAAGGAATGAAGGAGTTTAAAGAAGAGATGGATGAAGAGAGGTGTATGTTTGGATTGACCAGAATTAGCATGCTTCTTTCAATCACCAGCTCAAACCTCCAGTACACTTAGCGCGTGACAACTCATTACCTTCGCAGGAGATGAATCAGCTCTGGTACCGGGTCCATTTCAACGCTACCTTCCTGCGTCTCCGGTTAGAGCGGCTGGTCATTGTCAGAAGTCGTGTCGATTTACTCCGTTCAACAAACAGGACCAGCTCCCTTCAAGATTCTAGGCCGTTACGCCCGGGTGGATTCACAGCAAGTCACTGTGAGTCCGTCAGAGTTTCCACTCAGAAGTGGAAGACTCCAGAAGGCTTGAGAAAACTCCATCAAAGACTGAAGAGTCAAGAAGACTCAGAAGAGCTCCAAGACTTCAGAAGAACTCAGAAGAACTTGAGAAGACTCACTAGTTCCAGGAAGTGCTAACTTTTAAAAAAGTCCTCACTACTGGTCACTTAGTACTTCCTGATTGGTTGAAACAACCAACAGGGGGTGGTTCTAGTGACGTCAGAGGGTTATTAAAAGTCAACAGAGGGTTCAGAAATGTTTAGGAATGTTTAGTACAGACAGAGAAATATTATGGCGAAGTGAGACAACGCAGATGCCAGTGTTTCTCTTTTTACCGTCTGCTAAGTTTAAAACAATACAGTCTGTTCTACTAAGTTGTTTTCTGACTGTCTCTGACTTTTGACCGACATCACTGAGTTCTCATTTAGACAGAAAATCAAAATGCATAATTACTTTGTAAATAGACATTTAACTTAATTTCTAATTTAAATGAGGTTTAAAAAATCATTAATACTGTTTCACAGTTGATTTAAAATGAGTGATTCACTTCAACTTTAGAAATGATATGAACTAAACACACTTTTTGATTATCAAGATATTGTAAAATAGTAATGATAATATAAAAAGAAGAGTGTTCTTTCAATTGATTACTTCAGGATACAATTAGACAGTCTCTGGATGAGCTAATTTGTATTTCTGGATTCAAATCAATGAAATAACAGTTCCTGTCCCATGAAGGTCTTCAGAGACAGGTTTTGGTCGGCGGCCGAGTTCACTAAAGTCCCCCCTTTGGAAATCATCGCCTGTCCATGGGGATGAAATCCAACATGAACGTACGCCTCCGAATGTCCTTGATCTTGATGTAATGCAGCAAGAGGAAAACAAAAGTCAAATAACGTAATCCCACAACGGTTTAGGTAATTCCACAATGTTGTTGGTAATTCCATTATGTTGTTGTTAATTCCATTGTAGCAATGCTTTAACCCCTTGGAAACAAAGTCTGTACTCCATTGGAAAAAGTCAAATAATCCACAATGATAAATCCACAACGATTGGAGGTATTGATTGATCAGCATGCAGAGGGGTTCCCTCGATTGAACTGCAGAGGCGACCACTGGATGGAGATTGGAGACCCACGTTGGAGTTGTAGGTCCCTTCAGCGAAGGTTGCTGCTGGTGGTTCCCAGTGGGTGCTATTCTGGTTCTATGTGTTATGCATTTATGTGGTTTTAGTTGGGCTTATGAGTGAGATTTTACATTAGACCTTAACCTATATGCACCTGGTGTGTAAGCTATCATGGTTTAGATCAGCTACAGTTACCAGTTTAAAGGGTGGGTCATGCTGAAAAATTTTATATATAGGGATTTATACCTATATAAGGGCATTCCAAACTATTTTTCCATTCCTAACTTGATTTAAGTTAGATTTACATGGCAAAATATAGTTTGGTTCAGTTGTCTGTTGTCCCTTTAGATGAACGACTTGAGGTTAGGTTTTTGGTTTCCCCCTAAATGTTTTTGGAGTCTATGGCGAGATTAAACTGAA
>NC_056500.1:50001115-50003636 GCF_014905685.2 Nematolebias whitei | reverse complement strand
TTTGAATGTCCAGAGGACCAGATTGAACTTTTTTGGATTTTTCTACCTGGATTATTGAGCATGCATCAGAAAGGTACACCTTGTTTGTGAATTTTGGATAAACCATACAGACCAGGTGTGGCCTCCCCTGTGTACAGTCTGTGGTACAGAATACGGTTAATAGCCTTGTCCTCCTCCAAAATTTTCAGGCAATCTATCAACTTCTTCTTGTAACCACTTCCTGGATCTCTTTTCAGAGGTTCATAAGTGGTTAAGTCACTAAGGAGTGTCATGACTTTCGCATGATACTCTTTCTGATTCAAAATCACTGTGCACCTTCCTTTGTCTGCTGGGAGAATTATGTTTTTTTAATTGCTAAGAGTGGTGAGTGCATCCCTCTCCTCTCTACTGATATTGAAAGGTGGTGGTTTGGCATTGCTGAGGCAGGCTGAAACTTTGATTCTGAGTTGTTCTGCTTCACCCTCTTTCATTTTGTTGTTGCGGATGGCTGATTCTGGGGCTGTGATCAGCTCCAGCAGAGGAATTCTACTTTGTGCAACCGCAAAGTTCAGTCCCCTGGCAAGAATCTCTGTCTCCAGATGGGTGAGCTGTCTGTCAAAAAAAAAATTCACCCACTTTTCTGTCTCCCTTGCATGTATTTATCTACTGGAGTGTTGTCCTACACTGAATGTGTAGTTATTGGAATTGTGGTGGTGTTGATGAGTTATTAGTAAGTTAAACTTGTTTTGTTGTCGAGTCTTTGACTTGACATACTGTGCTAAGCATGCCTGATCTGTACAGTCCATCACTTGCTGAAGTGTGGTCTGATCTAGACACGTTAGTTTTTGTTTAATGTGCTCTTCTTTGGCCTTCAAGGCCTCAATAGTAAAATTGGTCTGTCTCACCCATTTATTCAGCAGCTGGGTCTGAGCATTCTGAAGGATATTGCTTGCCCGGTGCCCGCTGACCGAAGATTTTAGTTCCAGGCTCTTGGGAATTATGATACTTTGTCGACTTCTGAGGTTGAATCGCAAGTGGCTCCTGTAGTCTGCCCTCTTCCTTGCATTTTCTCTAACTCTCTAAATAGTTTGAGGCAATCCTGTTCAAAGTGATTCAAAATATCCTGATGCATGCTCAATAATCCAGGTAGAAAAATCTAAAAAAGTTAAATCTGGTCCTCTGGACATTCAAAAAACTAAAAAAAAGCAAAACAACAAAAAAATAAAGAAACATTTCATCTTTCATCCAAAAGACTTCCTCAGTCTGAGGTGCTGTATTCATTTCAGTCTTATAAATAGCACCTTCTCAGAGTGGATCAACCAGTTTGCTGCTGACAACCAAAACTAGCTGCTCACATGATCAGTTTGACTCCCATCACCCTTTGGAGCACAAGTTAGGAGTCATCAGGACTCTGTACCACAGAGCAGACAGCACCCCCACTGACAGGCTCTAGAGCAATGTGGATATACTAACTGGGCCTTCCTGAAAGCAGAGAAGAAACCCAAACAGGACTCCAGTCAGCCAACAGGTGAAAAGGAGGAACCCAGACCCAGACCAGTGGTCATTCTGTATGTTGAGGGAGTATCAGAGAAACTGAGACATTTGTTTTCTAAACATAACGTCCCAGTGGCTTTTAAACCCCAAAATACATTACGGCAAAGATTGGTTCATCCCAAAGATCCAGTCCCCCGGCACAAACAGAGTAATATTGTGTATGCTCTTCAGTGTCAGGAGGGCTGTGATCAGTCTTACATTGGGGAAACTAAACAGCCACTGGCCAAAAGGATGGCCCAGCACAGAAGATCAACATCATCAGGCCAGGATTCTGCAGTCTACACTCATCTCCAGGCCAGCGGTCACTCTTTCAGGGATGAAGATGTTCACATCATGGACAAAGAGGAACAATGGTTTGAGAGAGGAGTAAAGGAGGCCATCTTTGTGAAAAGAAATCGTCCATCATTAAACAGGGGTGGAGGCCTCCATGTTCAACTGTCCCCCTCTTTCAATGCTTTTATTGCCAGTATCACTCGTATTCACCCTTTGTGAATAGTAAACAGCCATCAGTATGCTAATGATCCATCGTTAAGCTGATGGTCCTTCTTGATCATGTGAGCATCTGGTTTTGGTTGTCAGCAGCAAAACTGGTTGATCTACTCTGAGACGGTGCTATTTAAGAGACTGAGCTGAATACAACACCTCAGACTGAGGAAGTCTCTCGGATGAGAGACGAAACGTTTCTACATGTTTTTGTTGTTTTGCTTTGTTTTGTTTTTTTGATGGTCCAGAGGACCAGATTTAACTTTTTTAGGTTGGCGTTTTTTGTATTAAAAACACTTGTCTTTCATTGCTGGGATGAAATATGCTAATTTTTTGGGACAGGCATTTTGGGTTTTCATGAGCTGTATGCCATAATCATCAGTATTAAAACAATTAAAGACCTGAAATATTTCATTTAGTGTGCAATGAATCTGAAATATATGAAAGTTTCATTTTTTTCATTACATTATGGAAAATAATGACTTTTATCACAATATGCTAATTT
>NC_056500.1:49987371-50001015 GCF_014905685.2 Nematolebias whitei | reverse complement strand
ATATATATATGTAAAGAGAAGCTCACTCCAATGACTTTTTTGGGACGCATAAAGATTAATGAGCTCCTCATTAAAGTCAGGTGATCTCTGGATGAATTCCTGCTCAATAGATAGTGCGACCAGCACGTTCAGTCTTTCCTGTCCTATGTTGCTGCAGAGAAACGACTTGATCTTCTTCAATGTGCTACATTTCTGACTGCAGAAGTCATCGGGGTGGTGATGGCTATTTGATCTGTAACATTACATTAAAATAAAGATGGCATATTTAAAAAAAAAAAAGTTTACCACAGAGAATAAAATCTAAATAATTTAAATACAAATAAAATGTATGTATTATTATAGATGCAAGAATGTCTTTAAATGTGTATTTTATCTTCAAAGTATCCACAGAGGAAACTATCTGGGTCACATCCAAAAAAGTTCAATCTGGTCCTCTGGACATTCAAAAAAAACAAAAAACAAAACAAAGCAAAAAAATCTAGAAACGTTTCGTCTCTCATCCAAGTTTTCCTCAGTCTGAGGTGCTGTTTTCAGCTCAGTCTCTTAAATAGCACCTTCACAGAGTGGATCAACCAGTTTTGCTGCTGACAACCAAAACCAGCTGATCACATGCTCAAGAAGGACCATCAGCCTAACAATGGATCATTAGCACACTGATGGCTGTTTACTATTCACAGAGGGCTGAGTGATACTTGCAATCACAGCATTGTAAGAGGGGGACAGTTGAACCTGGAGGCTCCACCCCTGTTTAATGATGGACGATTTCTTTTCACAAAGATGGCCTCCTTTACTCCTCTCTCAAACCATCGTTCCTCTCTATCCAGGATGTGAACATCTTCATCCTTGAAAGAGTGACCGCTGGCCTGGAGATGAGTGTAGACCGCAGAATCCTGGCCTGATGATGTTGATCTTCTGTGCTGGGCCATCCTTTTGGCCAGTGGCTGTTTAGTTTCCCCGATGTAAGACTGATCACAGCCCTCCTGACACTGAACAGCATACACAACATTACTCTGTTTGTGCCGGGGGACTGGATCTTTGGGATGAACCAGTTTTTGCCGTAATGTATTTTGGGGTTTAAAAGCCACTGGGACGTTATGTTTAGAAAATAAACGTCTCAGTTTCTCTGATACCCCCTCAACATACGGAATGACCACTGGTCTGGGTCTGGGTTCCTCCTTTTCACCCGATGGCTGACTGGAGTCCTGTTTGGGTCACAGCTTTACCCAAACTTATAAAAAGAGACAGGAGTTTGGCAGCACGGGGAGACGGGGGTGTGGCAGGTGAAGCAGTTGGAGAGATGCAGCAGGAGTGGTGGAGCTCCAGAGTTTGACCAGGATAGCTGATGTTTGGGGCTTCCTGGTGAAGTTTGACCCAACCCTTGAGGGTTCAAGAGGACTTCATTTTCAACTCAACTAATTGCCACATGGGACAAGGATCTGTCTTGTTTCCTGAAGAGTCTTTGCGCTCCAGACCTGAAGGAAAACCTGGGAATAGAAACGCTGACCCGGTGCTTTTGTTTTTGTTTTAAAAGACCAAGACTGGTGAATGGGCCCCAACAAATTTATTTTTTTGTATTTTGATATTTTTTAGCTCATAACTGCAGACTTTTCATTGCACATTGTTATTATTATTGAGAGATCTCTCTTCCTCGTATGAAATAGGTGAAATTGATTTATTTCAGAAATTCTTTATTTTCCTACGTAAAGTCAAATCAGTGAGATGATTCAGTTTTGTTTGGAGTTAATTTTCATGGAATGTGTGAATGGCAGATTATTTTGAAGTTTCGGTCGAAACAGCGGATTTTTGTTTAGTAAATACAGCATGCCCCACCCAACTCTACTGTTCCTTTTATGACTCAGAATTACACAAGCTAGCTGAATTAGTAAACTGTGTTTCCCATATTAAGGCGTGGTTAGCTAACAACTGCCTTCAGTTAAATTCTAACAAGACGGAAACCCTGATCATTGCCCCTGAACAGAAAGTTCCTTGGATCAAACAACACCTCGATTCTCTGGGCTCCTCTTCTCAGCCGAACCTCAGAAACCTCGGTGTTCTGTTCGACAAGTCCATGTCTTTGGACAAACATTCAAAGCTTCTGGTAAAAAACTGCTTTTATCATCTGAGAAACATTTCTAAACTGAGGGCAATGTTATCCAGATCTGACCTGGAGATGATTATTCATGCTTTTATTTCTTCTCGTTTAGATTATTGTAATTCCCTTTTTACTTGTTTTAACAAAACTGCCGTTGCTCGTCTCCAATTGGTCCAGAACTCTGCTGCGAGGCTTTTAACAGGAACTAATAGAAGGGCTCACATTACACCAGTTTTATCTTCTCTTCATTGGCTGCCTGTTGAATTTAGAATTAATTTTAAAATCTTAGTTTTGACTTTTAGAGCTTTAAATGGTCAGGCTCCCCAGTACATCACTGAAATGTTGATTTCTTATTCTCCAGCCCACACCCTTCGGTCTTCAGCGCTGAACCTTCTTAAGGTTCCTAAGACCCGGTTTAAAACTCGGGGTGACCTGTCCTTTCAGGCTGTAGCCCCCCGCCTGTGGAATGCCCTGCCCCTGTCTCTCCGTGTGTACGTCTCTGTTGATTCTTTTAAAACGCAGCTTAAGACATTTTTATTTCGACACGCTTTTAGTCAAATGTTTTACTTTTTTCCAGCTGTTTTTACTGTTTTTATTAATGAGTTGTTATTATTTTTATTTTATTTTAAGCCTTTATTTCTTTATTGTTGTACAGCACTTTGTGATTGTATCTATGATAAGTGCTATATAAATAAAGTTTACTTACTTACTTACTTACCTGCACTTCTAAGCTGATTTGTCCAAGCGAGTTTGATTTTACTGTTGTTTACAAATTTATCATATTTCTAACCTTTGAAAAATAATTTAAAGAACTCTCTTGTGCGTGTATAAGCTCCCGTTTAGACATTGGCTTGTTACAGGTGTATTGTACAGCAGTTCCAATCAACGAGAAGATGGCAGGAGGTGCTGTACTCACTGCGATGAGCCCATGATTCTGACCAGTGCACGTTTTTATGCAGATTAAAGAGCATTCAGTTCAACACTCATCTTCTGGTCATCATTAAACACAACGCAGAGTAAACTATAAGTAGAATAAAAACGAACTGACAGGTTGACATTATTTGGACCGAGTTGAATTATTATCCAGCCAAGTTCAACATGGTTACACAGCATGGTTTTCTCTTTGTTGGATTTGAATATCCAGGTCTGTCCAGCCCCAACCTCTTCACCTCCAGTTTTTCCTCAATATATATTAAGGAAAAGGGATTATTGATTAAATAATCCACCTCGTTTATGCTAATATTGCTTGCCATCACGTTTACTCAGTCTACACCAAACCATGCCCACATACACTCGTGCTCGGGCCACGTTATTGTAGTCCATTCTCATTGGATGGATCCTGTGGCCGTGAGCTGACCCTGGGCTGAACAACATTAGCCCCAATGAGCCACAAACTGAGGAGGTGTGACAAGACATCTGTCAATCATTCTGAACCATGACGGAACAGTAACAGAACGGGGCTGTCAGAATTTAGCCCTTTGGAATGACCCTGGGATTTTCCCCAGGCGGTTTGACACCAGTTTGTTGTAAATTTAACAAAATGTGACATTATTTCTAAAAATGTATTTTTAAGTTGTTATTTTTAAGTTGCTTATTTTAAAATCTTTATTGTAAATGCCAGGAGGGAGGGCTTAGCCCTCCTAGCCTATTGATACCAGCCATGACTGCATACTATAAATATCTTTGAATATTTTTTTGCAAATAAACATAATGGCAGCAATGAGTTGTAGTACAACTACTGCATTCTGGGGCACATTTTGGCAGGAATTTCATAACATTTCAGTCCAAATACTGTAATTGTGTGATGCAGCACTGATGTTGAGGTTTGAATGATCAGGTTGGCATGAACCCCTGTGAAATTTTAAAGATTTAACATATTCTAGGATTGCAAAATTGGAATTTAGTTTAAAAATGTTATGCTATGATTGAGAATTGATTTTTAAAACTAAATGAACAGTTTTTATTCTGTTTTTATTTTGTTTTAGGAAATGGTACTTTAATTGGAGCATCAGCCAATGTTGTGTGTGCAGGAATTGCTGAACAACATGGATATGGCTTTTCCTTTATGGAGTTCTTCAAGTAAGAAATTTCTTATTTAACAGTACATCTTATAACATTTGGTTGTAGACAAAAAGTTACTCTGTACTTTGCCTGAAAAGTTGTATTAAAAGGTTTTCTGTTGTTAAAGTTTTGAAATGATTTACTTTTAACTAAGTTTAGATAGTGTAATAGCTAGATTAGATTAGAGTAGACTAGATAGCTAAGATTAGATACAGATTAATGTTTGTCATATTGGTGAGGTTTTTGTAAAGATCCAAGAATACATATCCTGATGCATGCTCAATAATCCAGGTAGAAAAATCTAAAAAAGTTAAATCTGGTCCTCTGGACATTAAAAACAAAAAAATTAAAGCTACAAGCAGCATTGAAGGCCCTCGCAGCAAAGCTCCGCTCCGGCCTTACGGCGACCGCTGGAGCTCCAGCGACTCCGCCCAGTCGCCATTGCAAACGCTATCACTCCCATCCCACGCCCTTTCACCAGGGTACGCATTCGCCGAACCTTCGACATCACCAGCGACCGCTCCAGAAATGCCTCCCAGTCGCCGTCATGAATGCTCTCATGCCATTCCTGCACGCGTCCACCAGGGTGCGCATATGCCTAAACTTTGCAATCGCCTTCCGCCCATATCAGTATGAGAAGGGGCGCAGGTGAGTCATATGTTAAACCACAAAATCAATGTGTTTATACGTGTTCACCGATTATGCACAAAAAATCTGGTTCTGATCGTATGATAATTCACTGAGACATAACTTGGAATATTCTAGCGGTCGCACTTGAGTCAAATGTTAAAGAACGATACCAATATGTCTAAAAGTGTTCAATGTTAAAGAACACTACCAATGTAGATACAAGTACTCAATGATGAAGCACCAAAAATCTGGTGTAGATAGGATGATGTATCAACCTAGATATAATTGTTGGAATAATCTAGGGGGCGCACTGGAGTAAAATGTTAAAGAACATTAAAAATATGTGTACAAGTGCTCATTGATTATGCACCAAAATCTGGATCAGATCAGATGATGTATCCTTGAGATATAACTGTTGGAATAATCTAGGGGTGCACTTCAGTCAAAAGTTAAACAACAATACCAATGTGTCTAGAAGTGCTCAATAATGACACACAAAAAATCTGGTACTGATCAAATAATATCTCATTGAGATTTAACAGTTTGAATAATCTAGGGGGCACACTTGAGTCAAATGTTAAAGAACAATACCAATGTGTCTAGAAATGCTGACAGATGATGCACATAAAATCTGGTACAGATCGGATGATGTATCACTGAGATACAACAGTTTGAATAATGTAGGGGGCTCACTGGAGTCAAAAGTCAAACAACAATACCAATGGGTCTATAAGTGCTCACTAGTGACACACCAAAAATCTGGTACAGATCGTATGATATATCACTGAGATATAACTGTTGGAAGAATCTAGGGGGCACACTTGAGTCAAATGTTAAACAATACCAATGTGTCTACAAGTGCACACTGATCACTCACAATAAATCTGGTACATATTGGATGAAATTTCACAGAGATATAACTGTTGAAATAATCTAGGGGCCACACTGGAGTCAAAAGTTAAAAAACAATACCAATGTGTCTAGAATTATTCACTAATGACGCACCAAAAATCTGGTGCAGATCAGATGATATATCACTGAGATATAACTTTTAGAATAACCTAGGGGGCGCACTCAAGTCAAATGTTTAACAACCAATGTGTCTAGAAATGCTCACAAATGACGCACCAAAAATCTGGTTCATCTAGGATGATGTATCATTGAGATATAACTGTTGGAAAAATCTAGGGGGTACACTTGAGTCAGTTGTTAAAGAACAAAAGCAATGTGTGTACTAGTGCTCACTGATCAGGCACAATAAATCTGGTACAGATCGGACGATGTATCACTGAGCTATAACTGTAAGAATAATGTAGGTGGCGCTGTGGAGGCGATTGGCCACTTATCATGGATGCCTGTTCAAGGTGTGGATAATGATTGATCACAGTGATTTTGGTGCACCTCGGCTGAAATCTGTATATTTTAGAGCCAAAAATATTGCAACAGTGTCACTTCTTGATTTGCCACGCCCACATCCTCGAGCAAAAACGTTTTGCTCTTTAAATCAAGTCAGACCATCTTATCTATCTTCTAACACAGGATCATCCTGATTAGGTCAATGGTGTCAAAGAGGGAGCATTCCAAGTAAAAAAGAGACTTCCTGTTTCGATGGGGCCGGGCTTTGATGACATCCAAATATGACAGTGGATCGTTGAACATCCAACAGGGATGAGTCATGCCAAGTTTGGTGCATTTCGATCTTTCAATGTGAAAGTTATAGCGTTTGGAAATTTATGGCATGAAGCGCAACTTTGAGGTCTGGCCACGCCCCTTTAATATAAACAAAAATGCAAGCTTTTGATAACATTTACTCCCCAATGTGTTAAGAGCATATTAACCAAGTTTGAAAGCAATCATTCAAAATCCCTAGGAGGAGTTTGTTAAAATTTGCCATTAGAAATGTCCCAAAATGACCCTTTGACCCAAAATGGCTGACTTCCTGTTAGTTTTGGACCAGGGCTCCAAGAGACTTTTTCATAGGTCCTGAGACAATTCAGATGTTCACCGATTTTCAGAGTTATCGGTCAAAAAAGGGCTTGGGGCTAAGGTTTTAAAATATTCTAGGGGGCACTGTAGAGGATATTGGCCACGTATCATAGCTTCCTGTTCAAGGGGTGGATAATGATTGATCATACTGATTTTGGTGCACCTCGGTTAAAAACTATGGAATTTAGAGCCAAATGTATGGCGACTGTGTTACGTCTTACTTCGCCATGATGCGCTGCCCACATGCTCCACCCAAAACTGGCAGTGTTGGAAAGCAAGTTACACCAACATGTCTTTGGTCACTGGACACACTATCATGCTGATCAGGTAACAGGGGTCAGATAGGGATCATTCAACGTAAAACTTTATACTTCCTGTTGTCAGGGGGCATGGCTTAAGTGATGTCATGATTTGACCATTCATTCTTGAAGGGGACCGGATGTGGATCAATCACTGAAGGTTTGATGTCTCAGACAGTTTTTGTGTAGGAGCTATTAGCATTTTGTTTTTCATGGCTACAGATATCAAACTTTGAGGTCTGGCCCCGCCCCTTCAGCATGCTCCGAAACGAACTGTTTAAATTACTTTGCGTTCCCCATGCCTTTTGACCAAAATGGGCAAGTTTGAAACCGATTGAGCAAAATCCCTAGGAGGAGTTTGTTCAAATGCAGAGGTTGTAAACCATCAAAAAGGTGTGAAAATTAGGCCAGCATTCCAAAATGGCCACCTTCCTATTTATCGTACAACATTGGTGCCAGAGGGTTTTCTGTGCATCTTGGAGAATTGGACAAGCTTACCAAATTTCATGTTTCTATGACAAACTAAGGTTAAGGCGGAGGGTATTTTGAAAATTTCTAGGTGGCGATCTTGATCCGTTTCTGTTGCAATTTTTGCCACGCCCTTAAAATACATAATTTTTCACCAGTCCTGATGTGTCCGCCAAATTTGGTGCCTTTTGGAATATGTCGAGGCCCCCAAAACGCCAAATCATTTGGCAGAAAAAAATGTAGCTCGGGCCTGAACAGAGCGATTACAACAGGCCTTCGCAGCGCTTTGCTGCTCGAAAGGTTTCATCTTTCATCCGAAAGACTTCCTCAGTCTGAGGTGCTGTATTCACCTCAGTCTTATAAATAGCACCTTATCATAGTGGATCAACCAGTTTGCTGCTGACTGCCAAACCAACTGCTAAGATAATCAACGAGGACCATCAGGCTAACGATGGATCATTAGCACCCTGATGACTGTTTGCTATTCACATGAGGCTGAGTGATACTAGCAATCACAGCATCGTAAGAGGGGGACCATTGAACACGGAGGCCTCCACCCCTGTTTGATGATGGACGGTTTCGTTTCACAAGGATGGCCTCCTTTACTCCTCTCTCAAACATCGTTCCTCTCTATCAAGGATGTGAACATCTTCATCCATGAAAGAGTGACCGCTGGCCTCGAGATGAGGGTAGACTGCAGAGTCCTAGTCTGATGATGTGGAGCTTCTGTGCTGGGCCATCCTTTTGGTCAGTGGCTATTTAGTTTCCCTGGTGTAAGACTGATCACAGCCCTCCTGACAATGAACAGCATACACAATATTACTCTGTTTGTGCCAGGGGACTAGATCTTTGGGATGAACCGGTCTTTGCCGTAACGTGTTTTGGGGTTTAAAAGCCACTGGGACGTTATGTTTAGAAAATAAATGTCTCAGTTTCTCTGATACTCCCGCAACATATGGAATGACCACTGGCCTGGGTCTGTGTTCTTCCTTTTCACCTGATGGCTGACTGGAGTCCTGTTTGGGTTTCTTCTTTGCTTTCAGGAAGGCCCAGTTAGGATATCCACATTGCTCTAGAGCCTGTCTTGTGTGGGATTTCTCCTTCTGCCTGGCTCCTGAGTTAGCGGGGATGCTGTCTGCTCTGTGGTACAGATTCCTGATGACTCCTAACTTGTACTCCAAAGGGTGATGGGAGTCAAACTGCAAATACTGGTCTGTGTGGGTGGGATTGCGGTACTCCTCAGTTTGCAAATGTCCTCTATCAGAAATTGAGACCTCACAGTCCAAGAAAGCCAGTCTGCCATTTTTTACATCTTCTCGTGTGAATTTGATACCATCTTAAAACAGAGGAGGAGGTCTCAGATTTCAGCTTTAAAAAACCTAAAATGTAGCTTTAGGCCTGATACCCAGTCAGTTTCACTTAAATCAAGAACTCCATTCATTCAATTCAGTTTATTTCAATTCACTTTATTTATATAGCGCTAAATCACAACAAGTTGTCTCAGGGCACTTTACAGGAACATTCACATACATAAAAGCCAATTAGTAAAGTTCTCTATCTAAGGAATCCAGCAGACAAGTTGAATCTTGACTTCATTCCAATCTCTCATCCTGAGCAAGCACAGTGGCAACAGTGGATAGGAAAAACTCCCTTTTAAAAGAAAGACACCTACAGCAGATCCAGGCTCAGGACAAGTGGCCATCTGCTTTGACCAGCTGGTTTGAGGAGACAGAAAGGAGAGACAAACGGACATAGATTGGTACGTCCAGATATAGGTCCAGGTGTACCTGAAAGACAAAAAAACCCACATGTTAAGGATAGAAAAAATAATTACAAATACAAAACAGGTTTAGCAGAGTAAGTAAAGACAGTAGCACAGTGAAAAGTGTGGTCAGTTTGTCCTCCAGCAGTCTAAGCCTATAGTAGCATAACCAAGGGACAGCTCAGGAAACCCAAGCCAACACTAACTAAAGGATTTAGCAAAAAGGAAAGTCTTAAACCTAGTTTTAAGACTGAATAATGTGTCGGCCTCATGGACAGAGATTGGAAGTTGGTTCCACAAGAGAGGAGCCTGATAACTGAAGGATCTGCCTCCCATTCTGTTTTTGTAAATTCTAGGAACCACAAGTAAACCTGCAGCCTGAGAGCGAAGTGCTCTCTTAGGAAAATATGGAACAATAAGATCTGCAATATAAGATGGAGCTAGGTTGTTGAGAGCTTTGTTGGTTAGAAGTAAGAATTTGAATTCTATTCTGGATTTGACAGGGAGCCAATGGAGAGAAACTAAAACTGGAGAAATATGATCTCTCCTACTAACTCCGGTTAAGACTCTGGCAGCAGCATTTTGGATAAACTGAAGACGTTTTAAAGAAGTATTTGGACACCCAGATCATAAACCATTGCAATAGTCCAGTCTAGATGTGACAAATGCATGGACCAGTTTTTCTGCATCATTTTTAGACAAGATGTTTATAATTTTAGCAATATTACGCAGGTGGAAGAAGGCAGTTCTAGTAACGTTTTTAATGTGGGGATAAAAGACATGTCCTGATCAAAAATAACACCAAGATTTTTAACATTAGAGCTGGAGGACAGATTAATGCCATCTAAGCAAGGAGAAAGACTGAAAAATTCATTCCTAAGGTGCTCAGGTCCAAAAACCAAAACCTCAGTCTTGTCTGTGTTCAAAAGGAGCAAGTTAAGAGTCATCCAGGTTTTATGTCTTTAAGACATGCTTGTAGTCTAAGTAGCTGATTGGATTCATTGGGTTTAATGGACAAATATAATTGTATGTCATCAGCATAACAATGAAAATGTATCCCATGCTGTTTAATAATTTTACCTAATGGAAGCATGTATAAAGTAAAGAGTATTGGCCCAAGCACTGAGCCCTGAGGAACTCCATGACCAACTTTGGTGTATGAAGAAGATTTATTATTTACATTTACAAACTGAAATCTATCAGATATAAATGATTTAAACCATTTTAGAGCTGTTCTTGTAATCCAAATATCATATTCAAGCCTCTGTAGTAAAATATTGTGATCAGCCATATCAAATGCAGCACTGAGGTCTAACAGGACCAGTATAGACACAAGTCCACTGTCTGAGGCCATGAGAATATCAGTAGTGACTTTTACTAGTGCTGTTTCTGTGCTATGATGAGCTCTAAACCCTGACTGAAACTTTTCAAACAGATTATTTCTTTGTAGATGTTCACACAACTGACCTGCAGATGTTTTCTCTAGAATTTTTTAGATGAAAGTTAGATTTGATATAGGTCTATAGTTGGCCAGAATTTCTGAATCCAGGTCAGACTTCTTAAGTAAAGGTTTAATTACAGCAACATTAAAGTGCTGTGGTACATAACCATTAATTAAAGACAAATTAAGTACATCCAAAATATTGACATCAATTCGGGGAAATACTTCTTTAAACAGTGTGGTTGCGATGGGATCTTCCAGACATTTTCTGTGGTTGGTTCTGAGCTGCAATAGAACATTTCCTGATGCTGAGAGGAGAGGACCCTGGCGCTGTATGTTTGCCACTTCTCCACGCTTAAAAAGTCATTATACTGTTGCTATATTCATGGACATTTATCTGGACTTATTTTCTGTTCAGTAATTTGTCAAACAGTACTTATACCATACCATACCATACCAAACAGTACTTATACAGACAGCTTATTAGCACTCCCTAACTGGAATTTGGGACTATTGCTGTCAACCTACAACTCCAGCATGGCAGCTCGGACTTTGCTTGAAGAACTAGCAACTATTATTGTTGCCGTTACCTTGCTGCCTCTGTCAACCTCCTGTGTCGTCTGGATTGTTCAAGTTGTTGTCATCTTTTGCTGGATTTTTTCCTGTGCTATGCTGTGGATTACATCGCACTGCTTTTTGGATTTTTTTTTTCTGAGCAGTGGGTCTGCTGTTAGCGGCTAGCACTGTGCTAGCTTCCTCCGGCTTGGCTGGCTCATCGATGTTGACCTACTCCGCCTCCCAGCTGATTAGACTTAAGAACTGCTCCATCCCACCTTCTGTTTCTATCATTAAAAAACTGGGCCTTCTGCGTTGACCTTGTTATGTCCATAGAGGCTCTCGGAAGAGAACCGTTTACTCTCGGCAAGCTGGGTCTGACTCCATCCCTTCCATCTGGTCTACTGGTCCTGCCGCACATCGATTACATCATCAGAACGCTGCCTCTGTAGTCCCTGATATTGCTGAAAGAACACAGCGTACGAAGTGGCAAGGAAAATGTGGAGTGGACTTCAGGCTGCTTAAACATCTTCTAAAGGCTTCTACTCCAACCAGTATTAAAATAGAACTTTTTAATGCTCAATCACTGTCCAATAAATCATGTCTTATTCATGATCATATTCTGGAGAAGAATTTGGACCTCATGTGCCTTACTGAAACATGGCATCAACCAGATGTGTACAGTTATCTGAATGAAGCCTGTCCCTCTGGATACAGTTACCTAAAGAAAGCCCGCTGCACTGGCCGTGGTGGAGGTCTGGCTGTAATTTATCGCAGTAATTTAAAATTATCACATTTAGCTTCTCAGGACTTTTCGTCTTTTGAATGTTTGGCCTTCAACCTCAAAGCCCCCCTCCTGATAAATTTTATATTGATTTATCGGCCTCCCAAACCACATGTTTCACTTAACTCAGAGATGCATGACCTTCTCACTTTTTTCTGCACATCTCCTGTGAAAAATATTATTCTTGGAGATTTAAATATCGACATTGATAATTCCTCTTCCCCTCTGGCAGCAGAGTTTAAGTCTCTTTTGGACTCTCTCAATCTCACTCAATATGTTGATGCCCCTACGCACAACAGGGGGCACACTCTATTTTTGGTGATTACAGACACTGTACCTATCAATAACTTATCTGTATAAGACCTGAGTGTCTCAGACCACAGTGTCATCTCCCTGGATGGAAGTGCCTTCATCTTCGTCTGCTCCAAATCCTAAACAACTTATCCAGTTCCGTGACTTTAAAAACATTTCCCCTGAGGTTCTGTCCTCTGATCTCCACTCCCTGACTGCTGTCAATCATTCATCTGCAAATGACTCTGTGGATTACTACAACCAATCTCTCCAGGAGCTTCAGGACCTCCATGCTCCCTTTAAAGCAAGGCTGGTGTCTTTCTCCCGTTCAGCCCCTTGGTACACTGCTGAACTGCGCAAAATGAAAGCAGCTGGCCGTGCTATTGAGAGACGTGTAAAATCATCTGGTCTCTCTGTATATCAGCAGGCATATAAAGAACATCAGAAAGTCAACGCCATTTCTCTTAAAGAAGCACGGTCCAAATATTATTCCAACATCATCAACAACTGCCCTGGAAACTCTAAACAACTCTCCTCCACTATAAATCATCTCCTTAATCCCATTAAACAATCTCATGAGGACTCTGTTCAAAAATGCAACCTGTTTCTTAATGTGTTAGTCTTGGCAATGCCAAATCCCAGACTGTCTGTGTCTCCTGTGGTGTCCCTCAAGGGTCAGTTCTAGGGCCCCTGCTATTTTCCCTTTACATGCTGCCTTTAGGTCAAATTATTAATCAGTACAACATTTCTTTTCACTGTTATGCCGACGATACACAGCTTTACATCAGGACTGGAGCATCATCTTCACCATTGTCATCTACATCTTCACTCGCTGCCCTCTCTACCTGCCTGGAGGAGATAAGGGCATGTATGAATCCGAACTTTCTTCAGTTAAATTGCTCCAAAACAGAGGCCATACTGATTGGCACCCCTCACCAGGTTCAAACCTCAACTATAACAACTATTTCCTTTTCTGGAAAGACATCCCCCTCTTCACCTCTGTTACAAATCTTGGAATAAAAATGGACTCTCACCTTATATTTGAAAATCACATTAAGCATCTGCTTAAAACCTGTTTCTTCCATCTTCGAAATATCTCCAAACTTCATCCATCTCTCACTTTTGCTGATTAAGGTAAACTCATTCATGCCTTTGTCTCCCCCAGGCTCGACTACTGCAACTCCCTGTTTACTGGAATACCTGGCAAAAACCTTCAAAAGCTTCAATATATTCAAAACAGTGCAGCCAGGATTTTATTGAGAGCTCGTAAATTTG
>NC_056500.1:49983181-49987271 GCF_014905685.2 Nematolebias whitei | reverse complement strand
TTAATTTGTCTTTAATGAATGGTTATGTACCACAGCACTTTAAGGTTGATGTAATTAAACATTTACTTAAGAAGTCTGATCTTGATTCAGAAATTCTGGCCAACTATAGACCTATATCTAATCTAACTTTCATCTCAAAAATTATAAAGAAAATAGTTGCAGGTCAGTTGCGTGAACATCTACAAAGAAATACTCTGTTTGAAGAGTTTCAGTCAGGGTTTAGAGCTCATCATAGCACAGAAACAGCACTAGTAAAAGTAACTAATGATATTCTCATGGCCTCAGACAATGGACTTGTGTCTATACTGGTCCTGTTAGACCTCAGTGCTGCATTTGAAATGGTTGATCACAATATTTTACTGCAGAGGCTTGAATATGATATTGGGATTACAGGAACAGCTCTAAAATGGCTTAAATTATATCTATCTGATAGATTCCAGTTTGTAAATGTAAATAATAAATCTTCTTCATACACCAAAGTAAGTCATCGAGTTCCTCAGGGCTCAGTGCTTGGGCCAATACTCTTTAATTTATATATGCTTCCATTAGGTAAAATTATTAAACAGCATGGGATACATTTTCATTGTTTTGCTGATGACACACAGTTATATTTGTCCATTAAACCCAATGAATCCAATCAGCTACTTAGACTACAAGCATGTCTTAAAGACATAAAAACCTGGATGACCCTTACTTTTCTCCTGTTGAACACAGACAAGACTGAGGTTTTGGTTTATGGACCTGAGCACCTTAGGAATGTATTTTTCAGTCTTTCTTTCTCCTTAGATGGAATTAATCTGTCCTCCAACTCTAATGTTAAAAATTTTGTGTTATTTTTGATCAAGACATGTCTTTTACCCTGGATTCACTGGTTCCCCTGGATTGGCAGACTGTGGTGTTAGTCCCCCTATTCAAAAAGTGGGACCGTAGAATGGGTTCCACCTACAGGGGAATCACGCTCTTAAGCCTCCCTGGTAAGGTCTATTCGGGGGTTCTGGAGAGGAGGGTTCATCGGATAGTCGAACCTCGGATTCAGGAGGAGCAGTGCGGTTTTCGTCTTGGTCGTGGAACACTGGACCAGCTCTACACTCTCAGCAGGGTCCTAGAGGGTGCGTGGGAGTTTGCCCCACCGGTCTACATGTGCTTTGTGGACTTTACGTTCGACCGCATCCCTCAGGACCCATGTTGGGGGTACTCTGGGAGTATGGGGTACTGGACCCTTTAATATGAGCTGTTAGGTCCCTGTATGACCGGTGTCAGAACCTGGTCTGCATTGCCGGCAGTAAGTCAGGCTTGTTCCCGGTGAGAATTGGACTCTGCCAAGGTTGCCCTTTGTCACCGATTCTGTTCATATCTTTTATGGACAGAATTTCTAGGTGTAGCCAAGATGCTGAGGGGATCCATTTTTGGTGGGCTTAGGATTGCGTCTCTGCTTTTTTGCAGATGATGTTGTCTTGTTAGCTTCATCAGATCGTGATCTACAGCTTTCGCTGGAGCGGTTCGCAGCCGAGTGAGACACGGCCAGGATGAAGATCAGTTCCTCCAAATCCGAGGCCATGGTCTTGCGCCGCAAAAGGGTAGAGTGCCCTCTCCGGGTCAGGGAAGAGGTCCTGCCCCAAGTGGAGGAGTTCAAGTATCTTGGGGTCTTGTTCACGAATGAGGGAAAAATGGAACTTGAGATCGATAGGCAGTTAGGTCCAGCATCTGCAGTGAATCGGGCGCTGTACAAGTCTGTCGTGGTGAAGAAAGAGCTGAGTCAAAAGGCGAAGCTCTCAATTTACCGATCGATCTACATTCCTACCGTCGTGGTCATAAGCTTTGGGTTGTGACCAAAAGAAGGAGATCTCGGATGCAAGCGGCCTCGCAATTCCCCCGGAGGAGTTGGACCAAGTGGCTGGGGAGAGGGAAGTCTAGGCCTCCCTACTTATGCTGGTACCCCCACAACTGGACCCCAGATAAGCGGAAGAAAATAGATGAATGGATAGAACTTCCTTCTTCCACCTGCGCAATATCAATAAATTAGAAACATATTATCTAAAAATGATGCAGAAAAACTGGTCCATGCATTTGTCACGTCTAGACTGGACTATTGCAATGGTTTATTATCTGGATGTCCAAATACTTCCTTAAAACGTCTTCAGTTGATCCAAAGTGCTGCTTCTATAGTCTTACTGGAGTTAATAGGAGAGATCATATTTCTCCAGTTTTAGCTTCTCTCCATTGGCTCCCTGTCAATTCCAGAATAGAATTCAAAATCTTACTTCTAATGTACAAAGCTCTCATCAACCTGGCTCCATCTTATATTACAGATCTTATTGTTCCATATTTTCCTAACAGAACACTTCGCTCTCAGGCTGTAGGGTGGTTCCTAGAATTTATAAAAACAGAACGGGAAGCAGATCCTTCAGATATCAGGCTCCTCTCTTGCGGAACCAACTTCCAATCTCTGTCCATGAGGCTGACACATTATCCAGTTTTAAAACTAGGCTTAAGACTTTCCTTTTTGTTAAATCCTATAGTTAGGGTTGGCTTGGGTTTCCTGAGATGTCCCTTAGTTATGCTGCTATAGGCTTAGACGTCTAGAGGACAAACTGAACACAATTTTCAGTCTGATACTGTCTTTACTTACTCTGTTCAACCTGTTTTGTATTTGTAATTATTTTTTCTATCCTAAACATGTGTTTTTTTGTCTTTCAGATACACCTGGACCTATATCTTGACCTACTATTCTATGTTATTCTGTCTCTCCTTTCTGTCTCCTCAAACCAGCCGGTCAAAGCAGATGGCCGCTTGTCCTGAGTCTGGTTCTGCTGGAGGTTTCTTCCTTTTAAAAGGGTGATTTCCTTCCCACTGTTGCCACTGTGCTTGCTCAGGATTGGAGACTGCAACTGTAAGGATGTTACTTTTCTGTGGCCCGGTTTGTCTGTTTCCCTCGTGCTTCCTCATTAGTTTATTTATCATTAAAAACCTATTTTTGTATATATGCCGAGTTGAGTCCCTGTTCTGCACTCTGGGTTCGCTCCGACCATAAATCCTAACAGTACGACCCGACCAGAACAGAACCCAGCGGGCAGGGTTCTCACTCGGCAACACTCACCCATTTTTGTTTTTTCCCTCCTCGTGCCGTGATGGACGAGCTCCTCTCCGTCTCTGTCCATCCACCGTCCCGCCGCCGCCACGGTGGATGGTTCCGGAGGCAGTCTGCGGCGGCCGGCCCGGTCTCTTCAGCTGAGCAGAACTTCAGAGCTGGTTCCGGTGTTTTCGTGGGAGCGGGGTTCGCCGCCTCACCTCCCAGGTTTCCGGTGGGGGCGAGATCCAGCGTCCCGCGGGAGCTCCGGTCCACTCCTGCTCGATTCGGTGAGTCCGGTCCAATTGACGTCACTGGGGCAGGTTCCGTCGCCTCACCTTCCAGGTTCCTGGTGGGGGCGGAATCCGGCCTCTCACCGCCACTCCGCACCGCGGCTGTTCGACCCAGCCTGGCCGTACCTCCGGAGAGTTTTCTTTGTGACACCGTGGGGGCGTGTCCCGCCGCCTCACCTTCCAGGTTTCCGGTGGGGGAGGCACCCGTCACCACACCCACTCATACAGACCTTCCTTTTTTTCCCCTGAGGATATTTCTCATATTAATCAGACAATTCTCAAACTATTTAGTTCTGCTAAAAGAAACCCGTCCGCCTTTGATTTAGTTTTGACCCAGATGGAGGATTTTTTACTTTCTATCCCAGGCCTTTCTTTGCTCCCCGAGTATGATTTTTTGTTAACAGAAATAGAGACTCTAAAGACTCCTGTTTCAGCCATTCCTGAGGTGGACCCCACGCTAAACGTAGCCTCTGAGGTGGCTCCTCATCTCTCCTACTCCGAGGGGGTCCCGGCTGATGCTCCTCATCTCTCCTACTCCGAGGGGGTCCCGGCTGATGCTCCTCATCTCTCCTACTCCGAGGGGGTCCCGGCTGACGCTCCTCATCTCTCCTACTCCGAGGGGGTCCCGGCTGACGCTCCTCATCTCTCCGCATCTCCAGAGGGGTCGGCGCTCTCCACATCTCCAGAGGGGTCGGCGCTCTCCACATCTCCAGAGGGGTCGGCGCTCTCC
>NC_056500.1:49982868-49983171 GCF_014905685.2 Nematolebias whitei | reverse complement strand
CAGAGGGGTCGGCGCTCTCCACATCTCCAGAGGGGTCGGCGCTCTCCACATCTCCAGAGGGGTCGGCGCCACAGGCCTCTCCGTCGTCTGCTGCAGAGCCACAGGCCTCTCCGTCGTCTGCTGTAGAGCCACAGGCCTCTCCGTTGTCTGCTGCAGAGCCACAGGCCTCTCCGTCATCTGCTGCAGAGCCATAGGCCTCTCCGTCGTCTGCTACAGAGCCACAGGCCTCTCCGTCGTCTGCTGCAGAGCCACAGGCCTCTCCTCCAGCAGCAGCAACTCCCCTGGTCTCTCCTCCAGCAGCAG
>NC_056500.1:49978139-49982858 GCF_014905685.2 Nematolebias whitei | reverse complement strand
CTCGTCTCCTGCTGCAGCCTCCAAGGTTCCCTCGTCTCCTGCTGCAGTTTCCAAGTTTCCCTCGTCTCTTGCTGCAGCCCTCCAGGCTCCCACGCCATCTGCTGCAGCCCTCCAGGCTCCCACGCCGTCTGCTGCAGCCCTCCAGGCTCCCACGCCGTCTGCCGCAGCCCTCCAGGCTCCCACGCCGTCCGCTGCAGCTCTCCAGGCTTCCACGCCGTCCGCTGCAGCTCTCCAGGCTTCCACGTTGCAAGCAGTGTTCCCTTTGGCCCTATGTTTTGGACGGCCTCCCGGCCGCCCCCCTGACCTGGCCCGGTCTGATGGACAGCCTCCCAGCCGCCCGCCGGAACAGTGACTCTTAGGGACGATTCCTTGACCGTCCAAATTCCTTGTGATCCCTCGTGTCCCCTTTTTCTCTGGCTCCTCGTTTTCTGGTTCCTCGTGTCCTTTTTCTCCTCGTTCTCTTTGGCTCCTCGTGTCCTCGTTCTCTCTTTCTCCTCGTGTCCTTTTTCTCCTCGTTCACTTTGGCTCCTCGTGTCCTCGTTCTCTCTGGTTCCTCGTGTCCTTGTTTTCTGGTTCCTCGTGTTCTCGTTTTCTGGTTCCTCGTGTCCTTTTTTTTCTCCTCGTGTCTTTGTTTTCTGGTTCCTCGTGTCCTCGTTTTCTGGTTCCTCGTTTTCTCGTTTTCTGGTTCCTCGTGTCCTTTTTCTCCTCGTTTTCTGGTTCCTCGTGTCCTTTTTCTCCTCGTGTCCTCGTTCTCTTTGGCTCCTTGTTCTTTGTGATCCCTCGTGTCCCTTTTCTGGTTCCTCGTGTCCCTTCTCTGTCCCCTCACGTCCTCATTCTCTGGCTCCTCGTTCTCTGGTTCCTTGTGTCCCCTTCTCTGTGGTTCCTCGTGTCCTCGTTTTCTGGCTCCTCGTGTCCTTTTTCTCTTTGGCTCCTCGTGTCTCGTTCTTTGTGATCCCTCGTGTATTTTCTCTGGTCCCTCGTGTCCTTTTCTCTCTGGTCCCTCGTGTCCTTTCTCTGGTCCTCGTGTTTTCCTCGGGCCCTCCACCCTTGCAGTGCCACCCTCCACCCACCCTAGTCCTTCAGGAGGGGGGTCTTTTGGGGACGCCTGGAGGTGTCCTGGGGGGGGGGGGTGTACTGTAAGGATGTTACTTTTCTGTGGCCCGGTTTGTCTGTTTCCCTTGTGCTTCCTCATTAGTTTCCATTGTTGCCACCTGTGTCTCGTCCCAGCTGTTTGTCATCATGTCTCGTCTTCTCCCGGTACTTAAGCCATCCTATTCTGTCTTGTTCTTTGTCGGGTCGTCTTCGTTGGGTACGCTTCCTTGGGTCTCCTGAGTCTCTCCTTGTCTTCCTGGTCCCTCGAGTTCCCCGTGTCTCCTGAGTTCCCCGTGCCTCCTTCCTTGCTTATGCAAGTTTTGCTGCCCCGTCAGCTTGTTTATTTTGTACTTTTCATTTATCATTAAAAAACTATTTTTGTATATCTGCCGAGTTGAGTCCCTGTTCTGCACTCTGGGTTCGCTCCGACCATAAATCCTAACAGCAACAAAGCCAAGATTCAACTTGTCTGCTGGATTCCTTAGATAGAGAACTTTACTAATTGGCTTTATGTATGTGAATGTCCCTGTAAAGTGCCCTGAGACAACTTTGTTGTGATTTGGCACTATATAAATAAACTGAATTGATTTGAATTATTTATATACTGTATGTATGTATGCATATATATATATATATATATCAAATATCCAGAGACATTGCCTCCAGCTGTACTGAAAAGGTTCTGTCTTAAAATACCCGTAGCCAATGGCTGGTCATAAACTCAATTACGTACTGAGTATTATTACTTCTGTGTGGACACATTCCTCAATTGTATCAACTTTGTCAAAATAGCAACATTACAAAATATAATCCAATTTTATTCAAGGGAAAACCTGCCATTGCCTTAGACTTTTTTTTTTCTTTCAGCACTGCGCAAGCAGGCAGCCCGTCTCAGCAGCTTGGTAACAATGGATGTGATTTTTTTTCTTGAAAAATTTGTTTTTCTTTTCTTTTTTTATGGTTTCTAATTTTTGGAGAATGCGTGAGCGGCCACGCTCCTATTGTTTACTCTCGGGACCAGCTGCTTTCCATCCGCAGCTTCGCTGTGCCTCCTCCTGCAGAGCGACCTGAAATCCCCCGCGAGCTGAGAAGGAAGATACACAGGAGACGTGCAGGCATTGGGCGTCGCAGCCAGGGCAGAAAGTACAGACCTGTCCTCCCGTCCATCATTATGGGAAACGTGAGATCTCTTCACAACAAAGTGGATTAGCTGGCGGCTCTAACGCAACATCAAAGGAGCTACCGGGAGATCAGCCTCATCTGCCTGACGGAGACGTGGCTGACTGAGTTAACCCCGGACTCACATATTAACATGGACGGCTTTCATTTACTTCGTGCGGACAGAACCAGAGAGAGTGGTAAGAAGAGAGGAACGGGTGTGGCTGTGTTTGTGAATGATAGATGGTTTAACTGGACATTTAACCATCAAACAGACGCTCTGCAGAAAGGACATTGAACTTCTAGCAGTTGGTATGAGACCACACTATCTTCCGCGGGAGTTTTCACACGTTATTGTGATAACGGTGTATGTCCCACCCTCTGCTAATGCTGCTGCAGCCTGTGATGTTCTTCACACCACCACCAGCAGACTCCAAACACAGCACCCACAGGCCCTCTTTCTGATCTCTGGGGACTTTAATCACGTTTTTCTGTCCTCCACTCTCCCTACCTTCACCCAGTATGTCACCTGCCACACCAGAAATACCAACACACTGGATCTACTTTTTGCCAATACCAAGGAGGCATACAGTTCATCACCTCTGCCTCCCCTGGGGGGCTCAGATCACAATCTGGTTTATCTGCAGCCTGTGTATAAACCCATGGTGCACAGAGAACCAGCTGTGATGAGCACAGTGAAGCAATGGACTGAGGTGACTGAAGAAGCTCTGAGGGACTGTTTCAACTCCACTGTGTGGGAAGAGCTCTGTGCTCCTCATGGGGAGGACATTGACAGCACCACGGACTGCATCACGGACTACATCAATTTCTGTGTGGACAACACTGTACCCATCAGGACAGTATGGCGTTTCTCCAACAACAAACCATAGATTAACCCTGAAATAAAGGCTCTCCTGAAGGAGAAGAAGAGAGCATTTAGATCAGGTAACAAGGAGGACCTGAGAGCTGTGCAAAAAGAACTAAGAAGGAAGATTAGGGATGGAAAAAACATCTACAGGAAAAAGATGGAGGATCAACTGAAGCAGAGCAACATCAGTGGGGTGTGGAGGAGCCTTAAAAACATATCAGGCCATAAATCAAGCCCCCAAGCTGTAGGAGACAAAGGGTGAGTGAATGACTTGAACCAGTTCTTTAACAGATTTGATCTGTCACCCACCCCCACCCCTACTCCAGCCCTGTCCCCCCTGCTGTCAGCCCCATCACCTTTAATGACTGCCAACTTCTCTTCTCAGGAATTCACACCTCTCAGCTCTCAGCCATTAGCCCCCCTCCCCCCCTTCATTCCAGGAAACTTCACCACACAGCACCCTTCCCCCACCTCCATCTAGTATATATGAAGTAGCTTAGTGTGTGTTTTGTATTAGAATTAGAAAAATTAGAAAGAGTTATTCATTTTGTTCTGTTACTTGAAAATTATTATGCTTGAAATAATTGTTTGAAAAAGGGGCAGATATAATAATTTTTTTTCTTCTTTCTGCTGCCTTTCATTTTAAATCTTTTGTATCTTTCTTTATATTGTTATGTAATTGTTTTGTACCTTTTTAAAATGAATAAACTTTATACCATACCATACCATCTTGTCCATCTCAACTCTTCAGGTGAGGAGTGAGCTGCGAATGATCAAGGTGCGTAAAGCTACAGGTCCAGATGGAATCAGCTCCAGGCTCCTGAGGTGCTGCTCAGATCAAATGTGTGGCATCATGGGATTTATGTTCAATCTGAGCCTGAAGTTGGGGAAAGTACTACAACTGTGGAAGACCAGTAACTACAGGCCGGTGGCTCTGACCTCACATTTGATGAACACACTCGAGAGGCTGGTCCTCAACAATTTGCGCCACATGGTGAGGTCTTCGTTGGATCCATTGCAGTTTGCCTACCAGCCTGCATCGGGGTGGATGATGCCATAATATACCTCAGGCACGAAGCTCTGACCCACCTGGAGAAACCTGGAAGCACTGAGAGGATCATGTTCTTTTATTTCTCCAGTGCTTTCAACATCATCCAGCCAGGACTTCTGTGGGACAAGCTGGAGTTATCAGGAGCAGATCACCACATGTCCCAGTGGATACTGGATTACCTCACTGGACACCCACGTATGTGAGGACACAGGACTGTGTCTCTGACAAGCTGGTCTGTAGTACAGGGGTCCCACTCTTCACCCTCTACACTGCAGACTTCACCATCAACTCCCTACGCTGCCATCTGCAAAAGTTCTCTGATGACTCTGCCATAGTCGGCCTCATCACAGGTGAGGACGACTCAGAGTACAGACAGCAGATTCAAGACTTTGTGGACTGGTGCCAGCAGAACCACATCCTGATCAATGCTGCTAAAACTAAGGAGCTGGTGGTGGATTTCTGCAGTCACAGACCCACCACACTGTATATATACCACCACCACATATATATATATATATATATATATATATATATATATATATATGTATAT
>NC_056500.1:49973225-49978039 GCF_014905685.2 Nematolebias whitei | reverse complement strand
CCCCCTTGAACTTTTCAACCTTTTGCCACATTTCAGGCTTAAAACATAAAGATATTAAATTTTTTTTTTTTTTGTGAAGAATCAACAAGTGGGACAAAATCATGAAGTGGAATGAAATTTATTGGATGTGTCAAACTTTTTTAGCAAATAAAAAACTGAAAAGTGCGGTGTGCAATATTTTTCGGCCCCTTTACTTTCAATGCAGCAAACTCACTCCAGAAGTAAAGTGAGGATCTATGAATGATCCATTGTTCTTCCAAATGACTTATGATGATAAATAGAATCCACCTGAGTGTAATCAAGTCTCCATATAAATGCACCTGCTCTGTGATAGTCTCAGGGTCCTGTTCAAAGCACAGAGAGCATCATGAAGACCAAGGAACACACCAGGCAGGTCTAAGATACTGTTGTGGAGAAGTTTAAAAAATAGATTTGGATACAAAAAGATTTCCTAAGCTTTAAACATCCCAAGGAGCACTGTGCAAGCAATCATATTGAAATGGAAGGAGTATCAGACCACTGCAAATCTACCAAGACCCGGCCGTCCCTGTAAACTTTCATCTCGAACAAGGAGAAGACGGATCAGAGATGCAGCCAAGAGGTCCATGATCACTCTGGATGAACTGCAGAGATCTACAGCTGAGGTGGGAGAGTCTTTCCACAGGGCAAAAATTAGTTGTACACTGCACAAATCTGGCCTTTATGGAAGAGTGGCAAGAAGAAAGCCGTTTCTCAAATATATCCATAAAAAGTGTTGTTTAAAGTTTGCCACAAGCCACCTGGGAGACACACCATCATGTGGAAGAAGGTGCTCTGTTCTGATGAAACCAAAATCCAACTGTTTGGCCACAATGCAAAACGATATGTTTGGCGTAAAAGCAACACAGCTCATCACCTTGAACACACCATCCCCACTGTCAAACATGGTGGTGGCAGCATCATGGTTTGGGTCTGCTTTTCGTCAGCAGGGACAGGGAAGGTGGTCAGAATTGATGGGAAGATGGATGGGGCCAAATACAGGACCATTCTGGAAGAAAACCTGTTTGAGTCTGCAAGAGACCTCAGACTGGGACAGAGATTTATCTTCAAACAAGACAATGATCCAAAACGTAAAGCCAAATCTACAATGGAATGGTTCATAAATAAACGTATCCAGGTGTTGGAATGGCCAAGTCAAAGTCCAGACCTGAATCCAATCGAGAATCTGTGGAAAGAGCTGAAAACTGCTGTTCAAAAACGCTCTCCATCCAACCTCACTGAGCTCGAGCTGTTTTGCAGGAAGAATGGGCAAGAATTTCAGTCTCTCGAAGTGCAAAACTGATAGAGACGTACCCCAAGCGACTTGCAGCTGTAAATGCAGCAAAAGGCGGCGCCACAAAGTATTAACGCAAGGGGGCCGAATAATATTGCACGCCCCACTTTTCAGTTTTTAATTTGTTAAAAAAGTTTGACTCACGATTGTGTCCCACTTGTTATTGATTCTTCACAAAAAATAAAATTTTATATCTTTATTTTTGAAGCCTGAAATGTGGCAAAAGGTTGAAAAGTTCAAGGGGGCCGAATACTTTCACAAGGCACTGTACTTCCTCAGATGGCTGAGATGAGCTGGTCTGGGAAGCTCAGCCCTCACCTCCTTCTACAGGTGTGCAGTGGAGAGCATCTTGTGCTCCAGCATCAATGTGTGGCATGGAGGCTGCACAGCTGCAGAAAGAAATGCTTTGCAGAGAGTGGTGAAGGCTGCACAGAAGTCTGTTGGAGTCAGTCTCCCCACCGTCACAGACATTTACACATCCAGATGAAGGAAGAGGGCCACCTGCATCATGAAGGACCCAGCACACACACTTTTTGTCCTGCTCCCCTCAGGATGGAGGTTGAGGAGCATTAAGTGTAGAACCACTAGACTGAGGAACAGCTTCTACCTTGAGGCTGTTAGACTCATGAATCTCTTACCAGAATAATCACTGAAAAATCACATCTTGTTGCTGCTGATCTGTTTCATGTTGCTGCTGATCTGTTTCAATGTTGCTACTAATCTGTTTCATGTTGCTGCTGATCTGTTTCATGTTGATGTGTTCGTGCGTGCTCATCTGCTCACACAGACTCATGCTCATGTTCGTGCTGCTGTTCGACATAATGTTTTTATGCTATTAATGTTTAGTGTATTTTTAGTTGATGTTTTTCTTAGTTCGTATCTTAGATTTTATTACTGTTTTTCTTTTACATCTTATTGTTGGATGTAAATGGGACCCTGTGTACATAATTTCGTTCCACCACATGTACCACATGTGGTGCAAATGACAATAAAGAATCTCTGACTCTGACTATAACATCTCTTAATGAAATGTGGATAATGAGATACAACAATGTTAAATTTCCTTTTGGGATTAAGTATTTTTAATTGAATTTGAATCAAACTGAATTATATCTGAAGATGTACTTTTGATAAACATTGATGAAACTTTTTGGTCCCAAAATACATTCCTTTCTTCTGTTTACCAACTTATTAATCATTTGTTGTCTTCTCACAGATTGGGATTCCCCATGATGGTGATGACATGCATGATCGCCATGTGCTTCCTGCTGGCCACCCACATCGGACTGGGGTGGAACATGTAACACTCAGTGTTCAATGTTCATGTGACCACTCCTCGAAGAGTTTCAGCTCACTACAATTGTAAAACAAGACTGATCGATCATCTTAGTACAAGGATCACTATATCGTATACATTTTTCTACTGATGGAAAAATATCTGTATGTAAAATGTGGGCTGCCAGGGATCAGATTTACTGGCACTTTGAACTAAATCCTGATACTGATTTTGTTGTTTGTTTGTTTAAAATTAATTAACTTTGTAACTGTATATGGTGCTACAGTTTTATTGGAATTAACAAACAAGTGCCAATATTTAAAAGAAACATCCAGTGAAAGGGATTTTATAACAATTTATGACTATATATCTCTGTTGGATTCCTTGTGGAACAAAAGCAAAATCAATACGAATGATTCAGGAAACAGTTGCAGATTTTACAACACTGTAAGTCATCACTGATTAAAAAAAATACTGTAACAGTAGTGATTACATAAACTTGTTGACCAATAAACATATATCATATTTTTAATTTGTCAAGTGAAAGTATTTTGTCATGTCATGATCAGCGATCACTGCTGGCCCCCCATCTGTTCACTTCCCTGCCCCTTCATGACATGCCATGTTTTCTGCCCTCTTGGTCATAGTTTCTGTTCATGTTTATTATTCTCATCTCCTGTCAACCTGCACCTCTGCCTGCTCACTTCACCACAACACCTCAGCCTATCACAGCAATCAGCTCTGATTCCACTCACCTGTTCAGCTCATCTAGTTCACCTGCTCTGCACCCTTTATAAGATCCATTCTCCCTCTCCACCGGTGTGAGATTATTAAACCTTCTATGGTCCCTGATTTTCAAGCCTTCACAGTTTCATGCCTAGACCTCAAGCCTTGCTCTCTGGTTTATTGATCTCACACCTGCCTTCTGGATTTCCCATTTTTTGCCTGCTCCTCATTTGGTTCTGTTCTGCCTCTCTGACCACGGTAACGACCTCCTCTTCAGTCTATGACCTTGATTCATGGATCACCCTTTTGGATTGCCCTTTGGACCACAAACTTTCATTGCCCCACTGTTCATAGCATTAAAGGCCTCCCTCTGCAGCTGCCGGCAGCCTTATTAATAAAAGTTGTTAATTTTTGCACTCCTGTGTCTGGGTTATTTTGAATCCAAAACCCTGGTTTGTGACATGTCAGATATTTATTTAGACTGTTCCTGGGGTTTTGATCTTCTCAGAGACGGGATCATAATGAATTTATGACACGGTTCTGACTGGGTTAAACTGGGCCAGCAACTCTAAAAAGAGCCTCCCAGGGATTCAAAATCTATCAAGGAATAGAGTTTATTTCTGCTTGCTACATCACGTAGAAAGACTTTTGAAGCACCATCTAAAATTTCTGCACACGTCAGTCCATGTAAGATCCATTGAGATCACACTTAGTCATGCCCCCTCATACACTGACAGGTTGAGCTCCCCTTCTGCGAAGGAGGAGTCTAGGACCCTATAAATCAGTAATGACATAGGACATCAGCCCTTCCGGTTGCTACTTGTGTCGAACTGTCCGGAAGAGGACAGCGCTGTAAACTAAACTTTTCCTGCATTAATTTAATATAATTGATAAAACTTATTGACGTTTCCTTGATTTATTGATAGTGTGGGTTACCGCTTCTGAGGGCGGTTTGAGCCAGGGGAAGCGACGTGGGCTGGAGGCGGGTTTCCAGGTCTGGTGGCCTGCAGCCAGCACCCGTCGTAACAGCTGGTGCCTGAAACACCGGTCTCCCGTCTTTAGAAGTGGTTACTCGTTTCTTATTATTCAATGGTGACACAGCGGCAGGTAACCGAGTTGGAGCAGACTGTTTCTATCCAGCTATTAACATGAGGTAAGCGGAAAACCTGTTAAATCAACTTTCTGCATGTCCCTTAAGGACTTCAGGCTGCTCTGAATTCGGTCCAGTGCATGCAGTTTAGTGAACTAAAAGGCAGTAGAACATTACAGTATAATACGTGATTTTGTGAGTGTATTTATTGGGTGTAAAAATTTATGTATGTGACTTTTTTCACCTGGGAGTGAGCCGGAAGCGTTAGCAACAACGCTAACCGGAAGTGGTCCGCGAGCATTATAGACAGGCAAAACATTAATTTTGCTCTAAAATTAAGCTTTGTCCAGTTGATTTAAATGCCCACATATATATATATATATATATATATATATATATATATATATATA
>NC_056500.1:49969926-49973125 GCF_014905685.2 Nematolebias whitei | reverse complement strand
ATATATATATATATATATATACATATATATATATATATATATATATACATATACATACATACATACATACATATAAATATATATATATATATACATATATAAATACATATAAATATATATATATACATATAAATGTATATATATATATACATACATATAAATATATATATATATACATATAAATGTATATATATATATACATACATATAAATATATATATACATATAAATACGTAAAAAATATATATATACATATAAATGTATATATATACATATAAATATATACATATAAATATATATACATATATATATATATATATATATATATACATATATATATACATATAAATATACATATAAATATATATATACATATAAATATACATATAAATATATATACATATACATATAAATATATATACATATATATGTAAGGATGGTACTTTTCTGTGGCCCGGTTTGTGTCTGTCTTCCCTCGTGCTCCCTCATTAGTTCCATTGTTACCACCCGTGTCTCGTCCCAGCTGTCTGTAATCATGTATCGTCTTGTCTCTGTATATAAACCGTCTGTTCTGTCTTGTTCATCGTCGCGTCGTCTTTGTTGGGTCTCCTGTGTCTTCCCCTGAGTCTTCCTGGTTCCTCGAGTCCCCCGTGTCTCCTGAGTCCTCCTAAGTTTCCTTTGCCTCCTTCCTATGTTCATGTAAGTTTTGCTGCCCCGTCAGCTTGTTATTTTGTACTTTCATTTATCATTAAATTCCTATTTTTGTAACTCTGCTGAGTTGAGTCCCTGTTCTGTACTCTGGGTTCGCTCCTGACCACCCAATCCTAACAGTACGACGCGACCAGACTAGAACCCAGCGGGGCAGGGTTCTCTCTCGGCAACACTCACCTTTTTTCTTTTTCCCTCCTCATGCCCTGATGGACGAGCTCCATTCCGTCCCTGTCCTTCTGCTGTCCCACCGCCGCCGTAGTGGGAGAAGACGGTTCCGGAGGCAGTCTGCAGCGACCGGCCCGGTCTCGTTGGCCGAGCAGAACTTTAGAGCTGGTTCCGGTGTTTTTGTGGGAGCGGGGTCCGCCGCCTCACCTCCCAGGTTTCCGGTGGGGGAGAGATCCAGCGTCCCGCGGGAGCTCCGGTCCACTCCTGTTCGGTTCGGTGAGTCCGGTCCAATTGACGTTACAGGGGCGGGTTCCGTCGCCTCACCTTCCAGGTTCCTGGTGGGGGCGGAATCCGGCCTCTCAACGCCACTCCGCACCGCGGCTGTTCGACCCAGCCTGGCCGTACCTCCGGAGCGTATTCCTTGTGACTCTGTGGGGGCGTGTTCCGCCGCCTCACCTTCTAGGTTTCCGGTGGGGGCGGCACCCGTCACCACACCCACACATAAAGACATTCCCTTTTTTCATTCATTTTCTCCTGAAGATATTTTTCAAGTTAATCAGACCATTTTCAAATTATTTAATACTGCTAAAAATAACCCGTCCTCCTTTGATATCGTTTTGTCCCAGATGGAAGATTTTTTACTTTCTATCCCTAGTCTTTCTTTGCTCCCCGAGTATGATTTTTTTATTATCTAAGTTAGAGACTTTTAAGACCCCTGTTACAGCCATCCCTGAGGTGGACTCCACGCTGCACACAGCCCCTGAGGTGGACTCCATGCTGCATGCAGCCCCTGAGGTGGACTCCACGCTGCATGCAGCCCCTGAGGTGGATCCTCACCTCTCCTTTTCCGAGGGGGTTCCGGCGAACGCTCCTCACCTCTCCTGTTCTGAGGGGGTTCCGGCAGACGCTCCTCATCTCTCCTATTCCGAGGGGGTTCCGGCAGACGCTCCTCATCTCTCCTATTCCAAGGGGGTCCCGGCAGACGCTCCTCATCTCTCCTATTCCGAGGGGGTTCCGGCAGATGCTCCTCATCTCTCCTTTTCCAAGGGGGTTCCGGCAGACGCTCCTCATCCCTCCTATTCCGAGGGGGTCCCGGCAGACGTTCCTCAGCTCTCCTGCTCCGTTCCTGCCGCTGCCGCAGAGGGCTCCATTCTTGCCGCCGCAGAGGGCTCCGTTCCTGTTTCCTTTCCTGCCACAGAAGACTACGTTCCTGCACACGTCAGTCCATGTAAGATCCATTGAGATCACACTTAGTCATGCCCCCTCATACACATAGGGTTCCGTTCCTGCCGCAGAAGACTACGTTCCTGCCGCAGAGGGTTCCGTTCCAGTATCCGTTCCTGCCGCAGAAGACTCCGTTCCTGCCGCAGAGGTTTCCATTCCTGCCGCAGAAGACTCCGTTCCTGCTACAGAGGGTTCCGTTCTAATTTCCGTTCCTGCCACAGAAGACTCCGTTCCTGCCACAGAGGGTTCCGTTCCAGTTTACGTTCCTGCCGCAGAAGACTCCGTTCCTCCCGCAGAAGTTCCTGCTCCTGCTGAGCTCCAGGCCTCTCCGCCGTCTGCTGTAGAGCTTCAGGCCTCTCCGTCGTCTGCTGCAGAGCCACAGGCCTCTCTGTCTTCTGCTGCAGAGCCACAGGCCTCTCCGTCGTCTGCTGCAGAGCCACAGGCATCTCCATCGTCTGCTGTAGAGCCACAGGCCTCTCCATCGTCTGCTACAGAGCCACAGGCCTCTCTGTCGTCTGCTGCAGAGCCACAGGCCTCTCCGTTGTCTGCTGCAGAGCCACAGGCCTCTCCGTCGTCTGCTGCAGAGCCACAGGCCTCTCCGTTGTCTGCTACAGAGCCACAGGCCTCTCTGTCGTCTGCTGAAGAGCCTCCCCAGGCCTCCACGACAGCAGCAGCAACTCCTCAGGCCTCCACGACAGCAGCAGCAACTCCCCAGGCCTCCACAACAGCAGCAGCAACTCCCCAGGCCTCCACGACAGCAGCAGCAACTCCCCAGGCCTCTCTGACAGCAGCAGCATCTCCCCAGGCCTCTCTGACAACAGCAGCATCTCCCCAGGCCTCTCCGACAGCAGCAGCATCTCCCCAGGCCTCTACAACAGCAGCAGCATCTCCCCAGGTCTCTACGATAGCAGCAGCATCTCCCCAGGTCTCTTTGACAGCAGCAGCATCTCCCCAGGCCTCTACGACAGCAGCAGCTTCTCCCCAGGCCTCTAGGACAGCAGCAGCATCTCCCCAGGCCTCCACGAAAGCAGCAGCAACCTCCAAGGTCCCCTCGTCTCCTGCTGCACACTCCAAGGTCCCCTCGTCTCCTGCTGCACACT
>NC_056500.1:49969543-49969916 GCF_014905685.2 Nematolebias whitei | reverse complement strand
GTCTCCTGCTGCACACTCCAAGGTCCCCTCGTCTCCTGCTGCACACTTCAAGTTCCCCTCGTCTCCTGTTGCAACCTTCAATTTCCCCTCGTCGTCTGTTGCAACCTTAAAGTTCCCCTTGTCGTCTGCTACAACCTTCAATTTCCCCTCGTCATCTGCTGCAACCTTCAAGTTCCCCTCATCGTCTGCTTCAACCTTCAAGTTCCCCTCATCGTCTGCTGCAGCCCTCCAGGCTCCCACGCTGTCTGCTGTAGCCCTCCAGGCTCCCACGGTGTCCGCTGCAGCACTCCAGGCTCCCACGGTGTCCGCTGCAGCCCTCCAGGCTCCCACGCCGTCCGCTGCAGCTCTCCAGGCTTCCACGCCGTCCGCTGCA
>NC_056500.1:49968369-49969533 GCF_014905685.2 Nematolebias whitei | reverse complement strand
CACGCCGTCCGCTGCAGCTCTCCAGGCTTCCACGCCGTCCGCTGCAGTTCTCTAGGCTTCCACACCGTCCACTGCAGCTCTCCAGGCTTCCACGCCGTCCGCTGCAGCTCTCCAGGCTTCCACGCCGCCCGCTGCAGCTCTCCAGGCTTCCACGCCATCCGCTGCAGCTCTCCAGGCTTCCACGCCGTCCGCTGCAGCTTCCCAGGTCTCTCTGTTGCATGCTGCAGCTTCCCAGGTCTCTCTGTCGCATGCTGCAGCTCCCCAGGTCTCTCTGTCGCATGCTGCAGCTCCCCAGGTCTCTCCGTTGCATGCTGCAGCTCCCCAGGTCTCTCCGTCGCATGCTGCAGCTCCCCAGGTCTCTCCTTCGCATGCTGCAGCTCCCCAGGTCTCCTTGACGCAAGCCGCGTTCCTTCTGTTTCTGTGTTTTGGATGGCCTCCCGGCCGCCCCCCTGACCTGGCCCGGTTTGATGGACAGCCTCCCGGCCGCCCGGCGGAACAATGACTCTTAGGGACGATCCATTGACCGTCCAAATCCTTTGTGTTCCCTCGTGTTTTCTCTCTGGTCCTCGTGTTTTTTCTCTGGTCCTCGTGTTTTCTCTCTGGTCCTCGTGTTTTCTCTCTGGTCCTCTTGTTTTCTCTCTCGTCCTCTTGTTTTCTCTCTGGTCCTTGTGTTTTCCTTGGCCCTCCATCCCTGCAGTGCCGCCCTCCACCCACCCAAGTCCTTCGGGAGGGGGGTTTTTTGGGGACGCCTGGAGGCGTCCTTGGGGGGGGTACTGTAAGGATGGTACTTTTCTGTGGCCCGGTTTGTGTCTGTCTTCCCTCGTGCTCCCTCATTAGTTCCATTGTTACCACCCGTGTTTCGTTCCAGCTGTCTATAATCATGTCTCGTCTTGTCTCTGTATATAAACCGTCTGTTCTGTCTTGTTCATCATCGCGTCGTCTTCGTTGGGTCTCCTGTGTCTTCCCCTGAGTCTTCCTGGTTCCTCGAGTCCCCCGTGTCTCCTGAGTCCTCCTAAGTTTCCCTTGCCTCCTTCCTATGTTCAAGTAAGTTTTGCTGCCCCGTCAGCTTGTTATTCTGTACTTTCATTTATCATTAAATTCCTATTTTTGTAACTCTGCCGAGTTGAGTCCCTGTTCTGCACTCTGGGTTTGCTCCTGACCACA
>NC_056500.1:49964794-49968269 GCF_014905685.2 Nematolebias whitei | reverse complement strand
ATTAAACGTTCATTTGCAAAAGTTACCTCAGGTGAAGAAACTACGGAAGATTCGTGTCTTCAGGAACAACTAACTCTGGAAGAAAAGGTGGTCTCTTTCCTGCAGGCTAAAAAGATTGACATTCACCATGAAGATATCTCTTTGTGTCATACCCTTCCTGGCAAAATTGATAAATCTAAACCGGTCATTGTTTTGAAATTCATCAGCAGGAAATTAAGAAAAAAGGTAATAATGCAGGCAAAAAAACTAAAGGGAACAAACGTGTATATAAATGAACATTTAACAAAAAGAAATGGAAATCTTGCACGAGAAGCACGGTTATTAAAAAAACAAAACAAATTATTTTCGACATGGACAAGAAATGGAAAAATATGGATAAAAGCGCAAGATGGATCACAACCAAAAATAGTAAAAGACATGAAGGATTTAGATAAATTTAGATAAATCTAGATGACAAATAATTACAGACATGCAAAACTTTGAACATATAAAATGCATAAGAATTAGACTGATGAACAAAAACACTGAATAATGATGTACGATGAATCAGAATTCAATGTTGAAGAGGTGATTGACAAAATTTTTTTTCCAATTAGAAAAGAAAGTAAATATTATAATGATGATCAGTTCAATGTTATAAACACAACTAAAGAAGATATTTCTATTATTCATTTAAATTGCAGAAGTTTAAATGCAAATCTATTAAACATTTCAGAGTATTTACAAGGATTAAATAAGACTTTCAAAATAATAACATTATCTGAGACATGGTTAAACGATGAAAATATGAATAATGCTTTCATTGAAGGGTATAAGTTACATCATATTAACAGAAAAAACAAAAGAGGAGGTGGAGTGGCTATATTTATAGACAATGAAATCAAATGCAAATTGATAAGTGAAATGTCAATAATGGTGGAAGATATGTTGGAAATGATAACAATAGAAATAATAAAAAATAATACAAAGAACATCATAATAAGTTGTGTATATCGATCGCCATCCTCAAATATTGAGCTATTCACTGATAAACTATTGGAGTTATTAGAAAAAAGTAGAAATAAAAAAATTTTTCTATGTGGAGACTTCAATATTGACCTAGGAAATATCACTGATTCAAACAACATAAGTATATTCATAAATTCAATGTATAGTCTAAATCTTTGTCCATTAATATCAAATCCTACAAGAATTACAACCCAAAGTGCTACTATAATTGATAATATTTTCACAAATGTAACAGACGGTGATATGCTGAGTGGTATCTTGAAGACTGATCTTAGTGATCACCTACCAGTCTTCACTATTTACAAGAAAGAAAATGGTATAATTAAAACAACTACAAGAAAAAACAAAAAAATTAACACGTCAAAAAAAGCATTAGACAAATTAAAAGCTGAGTTGGAACATCAAAAATGGGATAATGTGTACATAAATGATGTGAATAAATCTTATGATGAATTTATGACAATTCTAGAGGTCATCTATTATAAACATTGTATGCAAAAGAATTACACTAAGAAAAACAAAGTGGATTATCCATGGATGACCAAAGGATTAAGAAATGCATGTAAAAAAAAGAATCATTTGTATTCGTGTTTTTTGAAATCAAGGACCAAGGAGGCTGAAGAGAAATACAAAAAATACAAAAACAAATTAGTTAGTATCATAAGGAAACACAAGAGGGAATACTATAGTAAATCATTGCATGAATGTAAAGGTGATATGCGCACAACATGGAGAGTAATGAATACTGTTTTAAAAAAGCATAAAGAGAGAACGGGACTTTCACAACATTTAGTGGAAAACGATGTGGAAATCTATGAAAATGATGAGATTGTCAATGGATATAATAATTATTTTGCAAATGTTGGGTCTTGTCTAGCAGCTTCGATTCCTAAAGTGGAAAAAAATTTAAGTTATTTAAGAAATGGTTGTGTTGACAGTATGTTCTTGAGTGGAACAGATAAGGAGGAAATAATGAAAGTTGTCAAAAAATTTGCTGATAAAAGATCAAAGGATTGTGAAAATATGGATATGGTGGTTGTAAAGGAAATAATGAGTTATGTGATTGAGCCATTTACATACATCTGTAATTTATCATTTTCAAAAGGAATTTTCCCAGATAGAATGAAGGTTGCTAAGGTAGTTCCTCTTTTTAAAAATGGTGACAAATGTACATTTAGTAATTATAGGCCTATATCTCTATTACCACAATTCTCTAAAATTCTTGAAAAATTGTTTATGATTAGATTAGATAAATTTCTTGAGAAAAATAATATTTTAAGTAATAATCAATATGGTTTTAGGTCAAACTGTTCAACATCTTTGGCTCTCATGGAGTTGATAGAACAAATTACTACAGCGGTTGATCAAAAACAACATTGCATAAGTATATTTGTGGACTTAAAAAAAGCATTTGACACAATCGATCACACCATTCTGCTTGATAAATTGAATCATTATGGTATTAGAGGTCCTGCTTTGCAGTGGATAAGCAGTTATTTGAGAGATAGAAGACAGTTTGTTCAAATAGATGAAGTAAAATCTAATTTGTGCAGAACTCCATGTGGTGTACCACAAGGTTCAATACTTGGACCTAAATTGTTTATATTATATGTAAATGACTTAATTGAAGTATCTGATATCTTCAAATGTGTTTTGTTTGCTGATGACACTACTTTTTTCTGTCTGGGTAAAGATATGGAACAATTAATTGAGTTGATAAACAAGGAATTTGTAAAAATACAGGATTGGTTTAAATCAAATAAGTTATCATTGAATATTGATAAAACTAATTTTATGGTATTTAGTAAAAAAAAAGATAACTTTGGATTTTTGTTTCAAAATTGATGGCATTAAAATATGTAGAGTAAATGAAGTAAAGTTTCTGGGCGTAATCATTGATGATAAACTATCATGGAAACAACATATAAATTTTGTAAAAACTAAAATATCAAAGTCCAGTGCAGTATTATATAGAGTAAGGGACTTGTTAAATAATGAAGCTTTACATTTACTTTATAATACAATTGTAGTCCCACATTTTACTTATTGTGCCAATGTTTGGGGTACAGCATGTAAATCCACAACAAGGCCTATATTTATTCTGCAAAAAAGAGCAGTAAGAATTATAACAAGAAAGAGTTATTGTCATCCTTCTAATGTTCTGTTTAGTCAATTGAAATTACTTAAGTTTTATGATTTGGTGGATTATAATATTCTTTTACTTATGTTTAAGGCCCATAATTGTTTGCTGCCATCAAACATTCAAACATATTTTGTAAAAAGGACGAGTGGTTATAATCTAAAGGAATCAGAGATCTTTGTAAAACCTAAGTACAGAACCAGTTTGAAGGGACGCTCTACGACCATACATGGAATAGGTTTATGGAATAATTTGGAGGATGATGCAAAAATGGAGAAGTCAATTTTTACATTTAAGAAAAAGATAAAAACTATTTTGTTGGAAAAA
>NC_056500.1:49962648-49964694 GCF_014905685.2 Nematolebias whitei | reverse complement strand
TCTTTGGTTTCACATGGTGTCAGAGGAGTACTCACCGGGCTCGTGTCCTCGGCTGAGGAGTCCTGTGCGCCTTCCGCGGTACCTGCTGTTGGGCAGTCTGTGTCACACTCCGGAGGCGTATCTATTGGCAGTGGTTTGCTCACTTTTGTCCACATTGTTTGATCACCATAATCTATAATCGCGTCAAAGCGATTTATAAAATCCTGGCCAACCAAAAATGGGAATGAGTCAACACGAGACACGTGTACTGGGTGGTACAGTGTCATATTGCCAATCTGCATGTGAACCATTGCTATAGTTGTCAGGGTTGTTTTCATCTCTGAGAGACCCTGCATTTCTATAGCACATTCAGAGAGAGGTATTATCCTATTAACACTGGCAGCGGCCGTCCTCAGCTCCTCGAACAGTTTAGCTGACATAATTGTTATGTCTGCCCCACCGTCCAAGAGTGCTTCGTGTGTGAGGACACCTTCGAGTGTTACTGACAAGTACGCCTTTTTGGCGACCCCCCTTCTGATAAAGTTACACAGAAACCTTTTGGGTTTTTTCTGACGCTTCTTCACGCGTTCAGCCTTATCTGTGTAATCTTGGTTTGTCTGAACCGTCAGTACAGCAGAAGCTGTTTCTGAGTGTTCAGCCTGCGATGACTTGTCATCGTTTGTGTGTGTGTTTACCCCCCCTTCTTCTGATGAGGGGTTGTTTGAGGCAACAACAGCAATGTCTTGGTGTGTTCCACCGACATCTGTTATGTTGTCATTCGCGCCCTCAGATGTAATAGGAATTACATTACTGCATAGTGCTCCTGGATGGGTTCCCGTGTCAGTGTGTTTCGAAGTTTCTAACAACCTGCGTATTTTCTCTGTCTCTTCCGAGCTCAGAGGTGTAGGGCCTTGTTTCTGGAACTTTTGTGATTTTTTCGCCTCGGTTCGTTTCGTCCGAGGTGGGGGACGGTCAGGTACGTCTTTCGGGGGTTCCTTTACGTACTGCCCCTGATGATATGGTTTCCCATATCGTTGCGTCCTACGCTCACCCCTTTTTCGATAATCACTGTCATCCTCTGAGAGATGAGCTTTTTTGTCCCAGCGTGCACCTTTAGGACGCGGTTTGTTATTTTGAACAGACTGTTTTCTCTCTTTCTTAGGAGGAGGCGGTGAAGCACGTCGTCCTTCCAGTTCAAGAGGGAGGGGTTTAACCTTTACACTAGGAAACACTTCTATGGGCGTCTTAGCATGAGAACATGCTTCAAACACATTCACAGCACACTGCTTAATCTCACTGATGGATTTTTCTCTGAAATTTGCCATCATTTGTACTAATTGTCTAAAATCAGTGTGGAGATTTTTGCTGAAAACAAACTTAAAACCTTCATCTTCTTCCATTCCGGTTTCATTTCTGTTACCAAAATAAGCTTGGAAGATTCTTTTGTAATAAACTTTTGGATGTTCAGTTTTACCCTGCGTGACCTTGTCTGCAGCTGGGAAACCAGCAGGTCCCGTGCAGGAGTCGTATTCTCTGATCAAAGCTTCACACAGAAGGTTGTAATTCCTTCTCGTTGCATCTGGTAGACGCTCGATGAAGGTGAACACCTCTCTGTCCAAAGTGAGCCGTATCAGACTGATCTTATCCTCAATCGTAGCATTAGGATAAGATCTCAATCTGAACTCTAGATCTCTGAGATACGCTTTTGTTCCAGATGAGCCCATCGGTCCAGGTACAAAACGTTGTACATATTTTGAGATTTTCTGCAAATCATCCATTGAAGGAGACAGTATCAATGGTCTCACTTGTGTGGTTGGTGCAGATTGGTCAAGGACTGCCCCTACCACCCAAGATGGGGGTGGGGGTGATCGCATGGTGTTAGGAGGAGGAGGTGCATATCGGTGCAGGTCTGTTCCTACCACCCGAGATGGGGGTGGAGGTGACTGCACTGTGTCAGGAGGAAGAGGTGCAAATCGGTGCAGGTCTGTCCCTACCACCCGAGATGGGGGTGGGGGTGACTGCATGGTGTCAGGAGGAAGAGGTGCATATCGGTGCAGGTCTATCCCT
>NC_056500.1:49939695-49962638 GCF_014905685.2 Nematolebias whitei | reverse complement strand
GTGTCAGGAGGAAGAGGTGCATATCGGTGCAGGTCTATCCCTACCACTCGAGATGGGGGTGCGGGTGACGGCATGGTGTCAGGAGGAAGAGGTGCATATCGGTGCAGGTCTATCTGGGATGGTTGTGGCTGACCCGGGCCCTGATACTGTTCGTCTCTGAGTCTCAGACCAGCTCGCCCCATTTCAGAAATCTGGTTTGTAGCTGTAGCTAGATTCTCCTCACAAGCTGTCAGACGCTCCTGCGCTGTCCGACATTCTCCTTGCAAACTCTGACAACGTTGGAGCAATGCCTCCTTCTCCTTTTTTGCGATCTGCAACTGTTGTTGTAGCACATCGTTGTCTGAACACACGGTTTGGTACGCACAGTCTCTATCCCTAATCATCCCCTCATATTTTTGAGCCTGTACTGACAGCTCATTCTTTGAGAGGTCCCTCTCAATCTGAAATCCTTCTTTGGCCAATGCAGACGCACTCATCAAATTATCACATTTTTCCTTTTTAGCTTCATATCCTCTGGATAGCATGACATTTTGAGCAACCTAATGGTCCAATTCCGCTTTGAGGAGCAGAGAAATTTTTGCTAACCGTTCACGGCTCGATTTTGTGTCCTCTGACACTTTAGCTCCTTCTGCCAAAATTGTTAGTTCTGCAAATCTTTGATTTTCATCAAGGTCTTGTAATTGCCCTAATTGTTTACCAATAACTGAATTTGTTAAAATATGTAAAGCCGCTTGGACGACATCTCTGGATTGCAAGGGGTCAGAGTTTCCTTCTTCTTCCGCCATTATCTGCTATTTAGAAATTAAATAGGAGAATGGTTGATTAGGTGGTAAAATAAAATCAGAAAAGTCTCTCTATCCTGAAATATTTACTCTTATTTAATGATTTATCAATTAAACGTGCGTTATCTTTTAGCAAATGAGTAAACTTTTTTCAACTCTGTGAATATTTGTAACTGTTTCTCTTTTTTTTAGAAAGTTTCTAACTTTTATTGTGTACCTTTTATAAGGGATTACCAGTGAATAAAGTTTTTGGTAAATGCTCTTTGCATAAATACCTTTATAACTTTTAAAATGCAAGATAACAGTGATTATACAACTTTGAGGAACGTTTATTAACTCAAAAATGCCTTTAAAAAGAAAATACGTTTAATTTCACTAAAATAACCTAAAAAGCGAAGTGAAAACCTGTGATCTCACGTCTTCTCCAGAAGATGGCAGTACAACCTTATTAATTTTATTTCAGACACTGTTAGTGTTATCCAGTAGGGGAGCTATAACTTCCTGTGGCGTCAGGTCGTTAGCTGTTAGCTTAAAATTAGCATCGGCTAGACTCGGTTAAAACCAACATTTCTGAACGGATTTTTTACACAAACGTGGCAAAATTTTAGCAATTAGACTTTGAAGACTAACACAACGCATCAGAATACAGCTTTTAAAGCGTTTTTGAACTTTAAAAAGCAGATTTTATTTCCCTATGAAAACGAGTTTCATTTCCGGGTCACGTGACTGAAATCACCAATGACAGAGCGGCACGGGGGTGAGAGGAAATGACGTAGGCACGTCATTCACTTTCTCAGCAAATCAGAGCGCTCCACAGCAGCAAATCCAACCAATCACGAAGCGTTTTTTCCAACTAGCATGTTAGATTAGCCTGAAATAAGTTCGTCAACTTTTCATCTTTTAAACTGTCAAAATGCACTTTTTCTGTTAAAAACTGTAACAAATCAATTCTGAGTTGCACGGAGTCTGCTACTCCGGTCTCAAAAACGTCTTTCTAGCTATTTAAACAACTCGTCCGAACCTTTTCAGAACCGAGCCGGACCAGAACCGCGTCTGGACCGTCTTTAAACAGAATGAAGCGTTTCCACCCAAACCCAGCTTTTAGTTACCATAACAGGCGTACAATTTCAGCTTTCATAAAGACTCAATGACACTATTTCAGCTTTCATAACATCGCCAGCGTAACACAGCGTAAACATGCAGAGCCAAGCTCCAAGCGGCGCAGCTTCAGAGGCATTTCAGCACAGCTGACAAACTGTTATTTTTCATGCCAACATGTAAAATCAATCTTTACACGAATACACAGTCATTTATGAACACGTAACGGGCCACCAGATGTAGTATGTCATATACTGGATATATTCATACATTAAGACGGGTTCTTCATTTTTCTGACTGTGTAAATGTCGTGCATTGAATTTAACAGAAATGTAACGAGAGACGTTATTTATCTTTGACCCATCAAAATGAATGCGGTCATTTATTTGCAGAATCAAAGTTTAACATCAAACATTTACATTAATTTGGCAAAATATGAAAACAATAACATGGCTAGTTTCACAGGAAGTGGGACAATACGGCGATTATCCTCACTTCTCAGCAGAACAGCAGACATCAATCACACGGCGGTGATTGAGATCTTTGCTTCAGACATTTCTAAAATATCTGTAATGATTTTAGGAGAAAGGAGAGTTTAAAGATGGAAAATGGAGATTTATCTTACAGAGAGATGTGTGAGGGAATTTATCTGTTTGACCAGAAACGTGCACGCTCCTTCAGATCTCAGCTTGGCCACGGTACGCTTGGTCGAAATAGAACTTTTACCTGGTTGATGATAGATCAGGTCGGCGTGAAGTCCTTCTTTTGACTCTTTCAGCGTCTCCGTTGAGAACAGCTAAAATACTTTGAGAGTCGTGCGAGGTTATCCAAACAGAAGTTATAATTCCCAAAATCGTCCCTGCATTCTGGATTCAAGAACTCTGAACTCCTTCAGAGCTCTACTCCTTTAAGCTCTTTTCATCTCGTCGCGTCTCTCTTCGACAGAGACTCGACACAGACATCAGACCTTTTTTTGACACTTCTCCATGAGCTGCATCCGAGAGCGTTGAACTGGGAAGTTGCCACATTTAAATGGGTTGACTTCCGGTTCATTTGAGAGCTTTCTAATTGGTGGATGGACCAGAACAGAGGTGTGGTTTGTGATGTAAGGTGTTATGAAAATTCAAGGATAGAGATTAAGATTGTTTAAAACAGACAGAAAGATTATTGGAGAAAACCAGACTTCGTGGAGTCAAACTCTCCTGTATCTTCTGTAAAAGTTAAACATGACATTTCTTTTCAGTAAACTTTTTAGTTGACCGAAACCTGAACTTTAACACACACTTACAAACTTGCTCATTGAAGACAGAAAAATCAAGAAATGCATATTACCCTGATTTCTTCTTTGAATGAGGAATAAAAATCATTACTTACTGTTTATGTAAATAAAAATGAGTAGTTCTCTTCAACCTGTAAACATTGTTTGAACTAACACAATTTGATTATTAAAACATTTGTAAAGTAGTAATGATCATAGAGAATTGTCATTTCTACTTGATTAATTCAAGAAAGAAAGTCTCAGGATGGGTCAAACTGTATTTCTGGATGCAGATCAATGAAATAACAGTTTCTGTCCATCTGGTCAGATTTGACATCAGGTCAAGTTCACTACACTACCAACACATGATAAGGAGTCTACCACCGATAAATTGGATGCATGGAAATCGGACATCCAAGATGAGATAGAGGAAGCAGACTGGGAAGCTGCATGTTTAAAAGCTCAAAAACAATCAATTAACACAAGGATGAAACTCCTTCAATACAAATGGTTGATGAGAACCTACATAACCCCAGTCAGGCTGAATCGCTGGTCCCCTGACATTCCAGACAGCTGTACTAAATGTTTAGATGAAAAGGGTACTCTGCTGCATTGTGTATGGAGCTGTCCAAAGATACAGCACTACTGGGAATCAGTTATACAAACTTTGTCTAAGATTGTTAGAGTAAATATACCTGTTGATGTAAAAATGTGTGTGTTAGGTATATACCCAGAGGATTGTGTTTTTACTTCCAGACAGTTAAAATTGATTGACTTTGGACTCCTGCAGGCCAGGAGGTTAATATCTTTGTACTGGAAGAAAATGGATGTACCCTCAAATCATGTGTGGGTGAAGGAGATGGCATCTTGTATTGTACTGGAACGACTTATATCGTCAGAGGTAAAGGATTAGACTTTGAAGAAATATGGTCACCGTTAACTGAATTTCTGAGACATTACAAGGGAAAATAATTCAGAAAAGGATGCTTGGAGCTGAGCTTTATCTTATCTTATTTTATTATATAGATATATGCTGTTATTTTTTTTTATTTTTTTAATTTAGTCACATACATTCATTTATTTTTTTTTTATTATTATTTTTTATTTATTTATTTATTTTTTGTTATATTTGTTTACTTTGGGGATTATGTTGTTTATTGGAAAATAATGTTAATTGTACTATTATCATTTGCTGGTTTTATAAGATAAAAAATCAATAAAAAATAAAAATAAAAAAATAAAATAAATAAATAAATAAAAAAAAATTAAAAAAAATGTGCTGGATGCAAATTTCTGTCCATCAGCTGCTGCAGAAAGAACAGCATGCCACCTAAAGAACATGAGGTGGCCTCTACACCCTTCTCTGTACACCAGCACTGACAAGCTGTCTGCTTTGATGTGTACATCGCTGTGGTAGATGCACCACGAGAAAACTGAATTGTGCGCATTATATCCTGTGGGCAACCCATCCTCTCTAAGTGGATTCGTTCAATGGCCAGACCCACAGGTGCTGGCCTATTTCTGGGTAACTCCTGGTCGCTCCTCCTGCCTGGAAGGAGAGCGTCCTCCCTCTACGGCAGTTTCCATGGGCACCCCGACAGCAGGCGTTTCAGGGCTGGGAACCATGGTGCACACATGCGCTCGGGGCCACCAGGAGAGCTGTCAATCCCTCCTCCTGAGCTCGGTTCAAGAACCGTAAGATCAGAGGAGGTGGAGAAAAACGCGTACAGAAGCATTTTGGGCCATGGACTGTGGACAAACGCATCCACCCCCCAGCGGTGGTTCGTCTCATGGGCTCAGAGAAGCACATAATTGACACTGAGCATTTCCCGTGTCACAACAGGCCCACAGCTGCTATATCAATCTGAGACAAAATGTTCCGTCAGAGGATGATTAAAGGTTGTTCTGTCTACGACAACTTTGAGACAAGAAGAAAACACGGTTGCAGCATACAATAGTCGTGCTGGACACCAGATATCTGTCCCTCGGCTGCTGCAGAAAGACAGCATGTCGTCCAGTGGACATGAAGTGGCCTCTACGCCTTTCTGTACAGCAGCGTTGAAAAACTGACCACTTGATGTGAACAGCGCTGTGGTGGTTGTAGCACGTGACTGCTGAATCGTACGCACTACATCTTGAGAGAGATCCATCCTCTCAAAAGATCCGCACAGCGGCCAAACCACAGGTGCTGGCCTATTCTGATTAATTCCTGATTGTTCCTCCCACCTGGAGGAGAGCGCCCTCCATCCACGTCAGGTTCCACGAGCGCCCTGATAACAAATGTCGTAGGCCTGGGAACCATGATGCGTTCACGCACTTGGGGTAGAGGGGCTGCCAGTCCCTCCTCCTGAGCTCGGTTCATAAAACCTTGATACCAGAGGGAGAGAAGAAGGTGAGAGGCATTACGACCACAGGCTGTGAGCAGGCACGTCCACCCAGCGGTGGATCGTCCTATGGCTCCACGATAATTATAATTGACATTGAGCGTTCTCTCGTGTTGCTACACGTCCGCAGACGCTGGCAGGATTCTACCGTGTCTGAGCCCTAGCTCTGGGTGGAATACATGAGATGTACCCACTCCAATGGAGAGCAGATTGGGTGTGCCCCACACAGCATCTGTCTCACAATGTGGCACATGGGTTGAAAAATGCATACATTTCCTGCTAGTATGTATGCAACAGTCACTTGCTGTCTGAGAATCAAAAACCCTGATGATTCTGCAGCTCAAGGTCAGTGTTGAGTCACATTCAAAGATCCCGTGTGACACTTCAAAAAACATTTAAAACAGCTGCTGTGTGGAGAGCCACAGCGCCCCCACAGCTTGTTAAATGTGTGTGACGTAGGACTGCTGACGGAAAACAGCTGATATCACTCAACCGATTCACGTGAGTTGCACCTGTCTGTACAAGCTGCTCAGTAGCAGCAGGTGTCCAGATAACGCAGAATTAAAGCGGCTCGGGCGCATAATGGAGTGTTATTTCTCACAGCTCAGAAATTGACAATCTAGAATAAATCTCATCTTTCCGGTTCATTGGGACCAGGAAATGATAAGAGAGACCTTGCGTTTCCTCTCCATCTGAGGCTCTAGAAATTATATTTAAAAAAGAATTTCCTGAGCTTCTGCTAGAGGGGACGAGATCTGTTCATAAATGACAGAAAAAATGTCACAGAGTTCCTCCACACCGGGGTTTGAGCTGAACTGCAGCATGAATCCCGGATGAAAACGGTTCGCCCATTCGTCTGGAAGCGCGCGTTCATTGCCACCCGTTTAAAAGATATAAAGCGGGCACGCATTTATGCTGTGAAAACTCACATACATGCTGATGTGAACTGGAGCGTGCTGAGTGAGGGTGCAAGACGTTGTGTGTTGCTGCGGGAAAACAGCTCAGGTGTTGTGTTCACGTTGTGTGCCGCTGCTCCGTGTAACGCTCGGGAAGCAGGTGCCCTGAAGGGTCGTGTGTGTGCGTCCTCATGCAACGCTTTAAGCCAGGATTGCCGCGGGGGCGCGCGTTGGTACTGGTGCGATAAGGAGGTACCGCACGCCATCGGTGGAGCGGGGTTACCACTGGCTCGGTCTGCAGAAACACGTTCATTGTTTGCTGCGAATCACGTGAGCTTTTGAGTGATTCCACGAGCTGCAATATTAATTCAGACAAAAATCCCTTCTTCGAGGATGTATGAGATGAGCCACTGTGAGGCTTGTAGAGCTGCTGACGCCGCGGGAGCGCGCGTTGGCACTGGAGCGGTCAGGAAGCAGAGCGGCATCGGTGAAGCGAGGCTACCACTGGCTCGGTCTGCAGAAGCACGTTCATTCTTGGCTGCAAGTCACATGAACTTCAGAATGATTCCACGAGCTGCAGTATTAATTCAGAAAACCTTCTTCGCGGATAAAGGAGCAGAGCCGCTGTGAAGCTTGTGAAACTGCTAACGCCGCGGGAGCGCGCGTTGACACCACTGCAATGACAAAACGTGTGTCGCTTCTGCCGAGAACGAGATACTTTGCTGAGCTCGTACCATGGTCTCACGTGAACGTTGACGTGAATGGCGGGCGCTAAGAGCTGCGTGCGCACTTTCATAACGCGGGGGCGCGCATCGGCACCGCTGACAGTGAATTAAAACAACCTTAAAAAAGGTTCATTCGTGATGAGTGTGTGTGATGGGGCCGCTTGTCAGATAAGCATGCTGACAGCCTGGCTAAGAGACACTTCATCATAAAATGATGTTATTTCACAGTGTCATCAACACACCTCCAGCGACCGGACACCTGGTTACCTTCCGTTGAGCTCTGTTTGTTGTCCTGGAGGGCCCCCTGTTGGCGAAGTCCGGGAAAACAAATGAACTTCCGGCTGCCAGGGACGTCTGACGGGAGGGGCTGGCGTAGCAGAGCTGGGGAGGCGTTGAGCAGCCGTGGAGCATCTTGAAATGATCTCTTGCTGATGAAAAGAGGATATCACCAACAAACTCCTGCATCTCTCCTGAGAGGAGGGTGGAGTGACAAGCCAGGAGAACTTCTGGGACCTCGTTCTCCGGCCGCGATGCGGGGCGGCAGACAGCAAAAGAGACGCACCGGTTGAGGATGACGTCAGCTGACCTGTAGACTGAGCGTACTGCAGGGGCCGGCAGCGTCGTTAGCAAGCAGCTGCTACGAGCGGAGTGAGCCGAAGGACAGAGGGCCACCGTCTCTTCCCGCCTCTGAACGTGTACGCCAACAGCGTAACGTGTTGTTCGCTGCAGCCGTGTGGAACACATGCTGGTGAGCTCAGTTGGAGAGCGGTGTCACCGTCTCGGTTGTGCTAACCGGAGGCACGGAACGCTGGTCCACCTCGACATCTACTCCGATGAAGCCTCCATCAGGCTTGGCTCCAGGGGGCACGGAGGGACTTTCCGCTCAGTGAACCCCTGCTCTGGGGATGGGTGCGGACTGTGGAGACCGGCTCCCCCAATCTACCAGGAAAAAACCTGTCTGTGGCCTCGCAAGTAGGACGTCCTGTTGGGAACACGAGGCCATATGGATCAAGACGGTGAGCCGGAATGGAGCCCAGTAAACAATCTTCCCGCCGGATCATCCGAACTGGCGGGAAAAGGCGTTGGACGTAAAAAAGGGGTCCTTTCATGTCAGCAGCCTCCTGGGTTACGCCGGGCAACCCCTGAGGGCGCCGTCGGCCGGGAGCGGTGTGATCGCCGATGCGAAACAAGGTGGGATGGGATGAGCATTCACTCAGCCCCCCTCCACCGACACTACGCTCCCCAGGAGGGAATGAGCAGCGGGGGCTGCAGCTGAGCGCGCCTGTCCCGGAGGAACCATCCAATTCGCTCCGAGGGTCGGCGATAAGAGGAAAAATACAAGAAGGCGTTGTCCAGCATGTAGCAACCTGTCACTGAGAAATATTCCTCGGCGCTTACCTTGAAATAAGACTGCTCGTCAGCTTCTCCTCGGGGAGGAGAACTCACCGGACGACCGCAGGTCGACTGTCGGGCCAAGCATCCTTAACAAAGGTTGGTCATCTACATCATTTTCCTTCATTGTTCTTCTGACAGTGCTATTTAGCTCGCTGAAGAAAAAATGGGAGCCGATTTCCCCCTCATAACGTAATTTATATGGATCGGGTGGGGCCCACACAGCAGGTGGGCGTGGACTAAATTTTTCAGTGCTAATGTTCCGCATAACGGGATGAACCCACTAAGCGAAAGCCTTAAAGGGCGAAGCCTATACGAAATAGAACGAGCCCTCTGAAAGTTTTTCGTCATCAAACTTCACTCTTGTGCACAAACAAACCCTTTACGCAACGGTTGGTACGAACCCCATGGGAGCACGAGTAAGCCGAGCTCTATGTTGTGAGTTAAAATTTTGAACAAATGAACGAGCCCTCTGAAAGTTTTTCATCGTCATTCTTCACTCTTGTGCCCAAACAGACACTTTACGTGACTGTAACTGCAAACCCCACGGGAGCACGACTACACCGAGCTCTATGTGGTGGGCAAAATTTTGGATCGAAAGGAATGGGCCCTCTGAAAGGTTTTCGTCGTCATTCTTCACTCTTGTGCACAAAAAGACCCTTTACGCATCTGTAGGTGCGAACCCCATGGGAACACGAGTAAACCGAGCTCTACGTGTTGTACAAAAACGGGGAACGAAAGGAACGGGCCCTCTGAAAGATTGAAGTCTTCGTTCTTCACTCTTGTGCACAAACAGACCCTTTCTGCAACTGTAGGTGCGAACTCCACAGGAATACAAGTAAACCGATCTCTACGTGGTGCGCAACAATGAAGAACGAAAGGAACGGGCCCTCTGAAATTTTTTCGTCTTTGTTCTTCACTCTTGTGCACAAACAGACCCTGTACGCCATTGCAGGTGCGAACACCTTAGGAGCACGCATAAACCGAGCTCTACGTGGTGTGCAAAAACGTGGAATGAAAGGAATGGTCCCTCTGAAAGATTGTAGGTTTCGTTCTTCACTCTTGTGCACAAACAGACATTTAATGAGAGTGCAGGTGCAAATCCCAAGGCTGCACGCGTAAACGGAGCACTAAGTGGTGCGCAAAAATGTGGAACAAAATGACCGGCCCCTCTGAAAGATTGTAGTCTTCGTTCTTTACTCTTGTGCACAAACAGACACTTTACGCATCTGTTGGTGCGAACCCCATGGAAGCACGAGTAAACCGAGCTCTATATGGTGTGCAAAAACTTGGAACCAAGGAAAACGAGCCCTCTTAAAGTTTTTCCTCATCATTCTTCACTTTTGTGCACAAACAAACCCTTTATGCAAAAATGTGGAATGAAAGGAATGGTCCCTCTGAAAGATTGTAGGTTTCGTTCTTCACTCTTGTGTACAAACAGACCCTTAACTAAACTGCATGTGCGAACCCCACTGGTGTACGCGTTATCAGAGCTCTATGTGGTTCCCAAAAACGTGGAACGAAAGGTACAGGCCCTCTGAAAGATTGTAGTATTTGTTCTTAACTCTTGTGCACAAACAAACCCTTTACGCAACTGGTGTTACGAACCCCACGCCTGCACGCATAAACAGAGCTCTACGTTTTGTGCAAAAAACCTGGAAAGAAAGGAACGGGCCCTCTTAAAGATTGTAGTCTTCGTTCTTCACTCTTGTGTACAAATAGACCCTTTTTTCGCAACTGTAGGTGCGAACCCCATGGGAGCACGAATTAGCCGAGCTCTACGTGATGCGCATAAACATGGACCGAAAGGAACGGGCCTTCTGAAATTGTAGATTTTGTTCTTCACTGATGTGCACAAACAGACCCTGTACACTACTGCAGGTGTGAACCCCTCAGGGGCACGTGTAAACCGAGCTCTACAAGGTGCGCAAAAATGTAAAACGAAAGGAACGGGCTCTTTGAAAGTTTTCTGTCGTCATTCTTCACTCTTATGGACAAGCAAGCCCTTTAAGCTACTGTACGTGCAATCGCCATGGATGCAAGTATAAACGGTGTTCTAGGTGGTACGCAAAAACATGGAACGAAAGGAAAGGGCCCTCTGAAAGATTGTAGGCTTCGTTCATCTCTCATGTGCACAAACAGACCCTTTACTCAACTTTTGGTGCGAACCCCATGGGAGCATGAGTAAATTGATCTCTACGTGTTGTGCAAAAACTTGGAACAAAGAAAAATGAGCCCTATGACAGTTTTTCGCCGTCATTCTTCATGCTTGTGCACAAACAGACCCTTTATGTAACTGTTGGTGCGACCCCCATGGGAGCACGAGTAAACCGAGCTCCACACGGTGTACAAAAATGTGGATCTAAGGAAAACAAGCCCTCTGAAATATTGAAGTCTTCGTTCTTCACTTTTGTGCACAAACAGAACTTTTACGCAACTGTTGGTGCGAACCCCTTGGGAGCATGAGTAAACCGAGCTCAACATGGTGAGCAATATCTTGGAACGAAATAAAACGAGCCCTCTTAAAGTTTTTCGTTGTCATTTTTCACTCTTGTGCACAAACAAACCCTTTATGCGACTGCATGTGCAAACCCCACGGTAGCACATGTAAACCGAGCTCTACGTGTTGTGCAAAAATGTGTAACGAAAGAACGGGCCCTCTGAACGATTGAAGTCTTCGTTCTTCACTCTTGTGCACAAACAGACCCTTTACGCAACTGTTAGTGCGAACCCCAAGGGAGCACGAATAAACCGAGCTCTAGGTGGTGCACAAAAACTTGGAACGAAGAAAAACAAGCCCTCTGACAGTTTTTCACCGTCATTCTTCACTATTGGGATCAAACAGACCGTTTACGCGACTGTATGTGCAAACCCCACGAGAGCATTCCTAAACCAAGTTCTACATGGTGTGAAAAACGTGGAACGAAAGGAACAGGGCCCTCTGAAAGATTGTAGTCATTGTTCTTCACTGTTGTGCACAAACAGACCCTTTACGAAACTGTAAGTGCTAACCCTACGGGAACACGAGTAAACCGAGCTCTACGTGGTGCACAACAACGTAGAATGAAAGGAACTGGCCCTGTGAAAGATTGTAGTCCGTTCTTCACTCTTGTGCACAAACAGACCTTTCACGCAACCGTTGGTGCGAACCCAATGGGAGCACGAATAAACCGAGCTCTAGTTGGTGCGCAAAAACTTGGAATGAAGAAAAACGTGCCCTCTGACAGTTTTTCGCCTTCATTCTTCACTCTTGTGCTCAAAAAGACCCTTTATGCGAATGTAGGTGCAAACCCCATGAGAGCACGCTTAACCGAGTTCTACATGGTGTTCAAAAACATGGAACGAAAGGAACGGGCCCTCTGAAAGATTATTTTTTTTTATCTTCTTTTTAATAGATGGCCTCCCTTCTCCCCTTACAGCCATCCTCTCCACACCATTATTATGAAATATATATTCTAGTGATTATCTAGTGTAGGTTTTTTTTTTGTTTTTTTTTAATAATAGGATAGAAAGTAGGAAAAGACAAAGTAAGACTCCACAATATAAGAAATATACACAAAGAGAACACACGGCAAAACACCCGGCCACTGTCTGTTCACCTGCAAAGAACATGACAAAACACAGCAACAAAATACATATGTATAAAGAACTTAAAATATTCATGGCTTTGCAGTAAGTTTCCATAAATATATATACCCATACCTACGCCTATATACATACATACACATGAATATACATTCATATACATATCTATATATCTACATATAAAGCCTACATATGCATCCCTGCATCTATTTGTGCGTGGTGGTGAGCATGCATAAGTGTATAAGGCTTCTCTAATAGAACATTTAAAAGTAACTGTGAAACAGCAGAGACCCGACCCCCAAGACCAGAGGAAGACGAAAAAGGGGGGACCAGAGCCCAAGACCCCAGGAGGGACCCCGACCGCGGCGCCCCCAGGGCCACCCACACAGGACAAACCACTCACCCACCCCCCAGATCGGAACACAGGGGAGAACCGGAAGATCCCCACCAGCGACTACATACAGTGACCCCCCGGGGCCAACAGCGACAAACTCATAGGCCTCTGTCGGAACCCGCCGCACTAATGTAGGTCCAGGCCTGGGCACCGAGGCCCGGGCACCGAGGACTCACACCACCCAGGCCAAGGCCTGACAGGGCCAGAGGACCTGAGCCCCACCAGGCAGACACCAGGCCAAGCCGACAAACGCCCAAGCACCCAGCCCCTGACACCAAGGGCCCCAAGCGCGCCGGCAGGCAAGGGCACACCCCACCAGGGGGCCGCGCGATAGGGGCGCGATGCCAAGCACCCCCAGTTGTATCAAAGAGGGGGCAGTCCGAGTCTTGGCCTAACAAATACCCATTCATACACAGACACAATCACACAATCCCAACCTCATTCTCACATTCACTCACCCAAAGACATACAATAACGATACATTTCATTCTTATTCCTGATACGCACTCTATACCCCCCAGGTCTAAGACATGTACCCGCCCTCTACAGGGGGCAGCCCATGCCCAAACCCAGGAGGTAAACCCATTCATTCTCGAGCGGAGAAGAGCCAATATCCCAGACCCGGCCCAGGCCATGCCCAGCTGACAGGACACCCCCCCTCCACCATGTAGAGGACACGCCACCGACCACACCCACACACCGCCAACAACCAAGCACGCGCGCCCAGCTGACCGCCCGCCAGGCCCCGGCAGCCACCCCGGCCAGCGGGCCAACCATGGCACCCAAGAGCCAAGCTCAGGGGGTCCAAACAACCCCAGGGAGAGCACAGCGCCAGCACCGCCCACGGCAATCCCCCAGACCCCAAACCCCCACATAGTCCTGGTCAACACCTGACGGCCTGCCCTTCTCCTGGACCCCATCCCTGGAATGGCAGTCAGGGAACTAGGGGGGGGAGAAAAAATAAATAAATAAAAATAAGACCCCGACACATACACCCCCGCCCCTAGATGTGCTGTTGATGTGTGTTGTTGTATAGTGCCATTAAAAAGGAAAGAAGAAGGAGCAAAGGTTGGCATGATGCCAGTTTCCCCTCTACCCCAACTCTATCCAAACCCTAGTGTCTAAATGCAACCGTTGTAAGTGAGCACAGGCACAGGGGGTGAGAGTAAGGTCATCCCACCACCCATAGCCATGTGCCCACCTCAAGTTCCTATATGTGAATGTCATGAGGATGTTATGAATGAATGTCTAAGGTGTACAATAAAATTGAGTCCCAGGTGGCTATGGTCAACAGAGATGTAAAATTGTTGCAGCACACCCGAGCCCAAACAACCCTAAATGTGTGGAATTGAAATGAAGAGGGTGGAGGTACATGGTGCGGGATGGGGAGAAAAAACTGTGAGAGCAAATGCTCCCACAGGGAGTCAGCTCCCCCACTGACCCAACAGCCCCCCCCACACACACACACAGTTCCCCAAGGTCCACCCAGGGATTGAGGCCACGACACCTCTCCATCTGGACCGAACGCCAGGCCCGCTGAGCTCCAGACCAGAGAGGGACAGAGCCCCGAGGGCCGCCAGAAGCAGTACCAGCAGCCTACACACCCGAGAGCCACCAGGACCCCCACAAACCACAGTCAGCCCGCCACCAGATGAAGCCAAACCCCACCAGGACGACCAGGCCAAGAGCGCCCGCCCAACCGCCGACAGTGCCAGGAAGCACCGGGAGTGAGCCCCCACCACAGAAAAGGGGCCAGCCAACCGGCCATGCACAGTCCCGGGCCGCCCCCAAGGACATCCACCCCATCCCCACCCCAGAAGAAATACTACACCCACCCCTCATTCGGACATCTCTCAAAACACATAGCACAATAGACACCTAGGCTGGGTCAAACTACCCTCTCCTAGGGGCCACTGGTCACGCCCCCAAACACCCAATCCCTCAGCCCATGAACCCACAACCCACCAGCGAGCCTAAGGCCCCCTCCCAGAACCGGGCACCAGAGCGCAAGCCGGCCCAGAGCCCGGCAACACGCCCGCCAGAGCCCAAGATCCTCGATCCCCACAGGCCCATGCCCGGGGGCGACAAGTCCCCAGAACTCCAAGCCCCCGCGCCCACCCCGAACCCACACCAGCACAGCCAGGCTACCAGATCGGTGACCCACGACCGCCGCCACAGACCACCTGAGGGCCTGCATGCAGCCACCAGCAGCCATCCCCCAGAACCACCCAGGCCCTCCCCAGAGGGAAAGCAGTGCCCCCCTGCCCAGGTACCCCCAAGAGCCCAGCCCCCGGCAACACCCCCCGGCACCCCAAACTCATACACCTGCCTCCACATCAACCCCAAGGCCCCACAAGGTCAGATCCCAGACTACCCACCCTCACTATGTAACGGAGCCGATCAAAAGCAAAGGAGCCCACAGAGATTGATCCAAAGTGTCGGCAGATGCTGTTTCAAGACTGATATGATCTAACAGAAGATTTTTATACTGATTAATGCTAAGATTATTTTTATTTTTCCAATTCAGGAGTATGGTTTTCTTTGCGATGCATAAGGCAGTGAAAATCATGCGACATGTATTTTTTTCCAGGGTAACATCTTCCAAGATAGCCATTAAGCAAACAGATGGAGAGAGTGGAATATTACATTTCAGACATTTAGACAAGTCTTCACAAACCAGGACCCAGAACCTCTGAACGGGTGGGCAGAACCAGAGTGCATGGATATAATCATCAGGAATATTGCCTGTGCATTGTGAACAGTTGTTAGATGATGTAAATCCCATCCTAAACATTCGCTGACCTGTATAATGTACTCTATAAAGAACTTTATACTGTATTAATTGTAAGTTGGAGATTATAGTCATTTTAAATGTTTTTAAACATATTTGAGACCAGGTGTTTTGGTCAAAATTGATTGATAAATCTGACTCACATTTTGCAACTGGTAGCATTATGGAGTCGTTGATTCTAGACAATTTCTTGTATATTTTAGATAATAATTTGGGGGATTTAAGATTAAGGAACTCTAACACACATATTGGTGTTTCTAACAAAGTTTTATTAAGCTTAAATTTCTTTTTTATGATAGACTTAATTTGTTGATAGTCTAAGAAGTATTTATTTTCAATGCCAAATTGTATTATTAAATTATTAAATGAAATAAAGTCTACACCTTCATATATGTGTTCCAGACGTTCAATTCCCTTGACTCTCCAACCTGGGAAATTTAACATATTATTTTCTTGTAGGATGTCAGGATTGTTCCAGATTGGTGTATGTCTACAGGGGAGTAGTGAAGATTTTGTCATTTTCAAATACTCCCACCATGCTGTCAGAGAAGAGCTAATACTGATGCTTTTAAAGCAAACATGTCTTTTTATATCTGTGCTAATAAATGGTAGATCTGAAATCTTAATATTATTGCATAAAGTTTGTTCTATGTCTATCCAAGTTTCATCTAATGTATTCGGATTTAACCACTTTGAGATATATTGTAACCTATTGGCTAAATAGTAGTGATAGAAGTTGGGAAGTTCTATTCCTCCGGTATCTTTAGATTTCTGTAATGCTTTTAAGCTAATACGTGGAGTTTTGTTTTTCCAAAGGAATTTAGATATCAAAGAGTCCAATGACTTAAACCGTTCAGTTGAAGGTTTATTTGGAATCATTGAGAATAAATAGTTTATTCTCGGCAGGACCATCATTTTTACTGAGGCAACTCTTCCCATAAGTGATATGGGCAGAGATTTCCATCTAGTAAGATCATCTTCAATGTTCTTTAAAATTGGGATATGATTCAATTTTATTAAGTCTTCCAATCTAGGAGAAATATTATTGCCCAAGTATGTAATGTTACCTGATTGTAGTCGTTCATTGAGAGAAGTATTAAACACGCAGTTTATTGGAAGAGCTGGAGATTTTGACCAATTTATAGAATAATCAGAAACTTTTGAGAACGAGTTTATTAATTCGATAACATTAGATATTGAGTTTTCTGTGTTCTGAAGAAAAAGTAAAACATCGTCAGCATAAAGACTAATTTTATGTTCTATATTTCTACACAGTATACCTTTAATATCAGCAGTTTGTCTTATTGCTGCTGCTAAAGGTTCAATAAAAATAGCAAATAGTGCAGGTGAAAGTGGACATCCCTGCCTGGTCCCCCTCTGTAAACAGAAGCTTGAAGATATTTGATTATTTGTCCTGACACATGCTCTTGGTGAGTTATATAATATTTTTAACCAATTAATGAAATGTTCCCCAAAACCAAATTTACCCAAGGTAGCAAATAAAAATTTCCAGTTTACCCTATCAAATGCTTTTTCTGCGTCCAAAGACAAAATAGCTGTTTCAATATTTTTACTATATGAATACTCTATTAAATTATATAATCTGAGTGTGTTTGTGGTTGAGTGTCTTCCTTTTATGAATCCAGTTTGGTCAGGATGAATAATGAGAGGAATTATTTTCTCTAATCTTTTAGAGAGGACTTTACTAATTATTTTAACATCCACATTAATAAGAGAGATGGGGCGATAACTGGTAGGTAGTACTGGGTCTTTGCCTGGTTTTAATAGTGGACTAATGTTGGCTGAATTCATATGTGTTGGAAGCCTGCCATTTTCTTCTGACTCATGTAGCATTCTGTGAAATATTGGTTCCAGGATGTTCCATAACTCTTTATAAAATTCTGCTGGATATCCATCTGGGCCTGGAGATTTCTTATTAGGCATGTTTTTAATGGCTTCACGGAGCTCATCTGATGTTAATGGTGAGTCTAGTTCTGAAGATTGACTACTGTCTAGTTTTGGAAGTATTACTCTCTCCAAGAATTGATTAATATCTTCATCTGTTGGATTTATTTGTGGAGTGTATAGAGTTTTATAGAAATCTCTAAAAACACTATTTACTTTTTCCTCGTCATAAGTTATATTACCATTTGTGTCTTTAATACCATATATAGACATTTTTTCTTTATTTAATTTAAGTTGATTAGCTAAACAGCTACCTGATTTATTACTGTGTTCAAAATGTTCTAAGCGAAGTCTTTGTACCAAGAATTAGTTTTTTTTTGTCAATACATTCATTTAGTTCTAATTTTGTCTTGCAAAGTTTTTTCTGTGTTTCCTCTCCTTTTAAACTTTCTAATAATTTGATAGATTTCTCCAATTCCTCAATACGTTTATTTTCTTTTTTCTTTTTGTTTGTTGCGTAGGATATTATTTTCCCTCTCATAACTGTTTTCCCAGCCTCCCAGAGTGTACATGCTGATGTACCTGGCAAGTCATTAAACTCTAAATACGATGTCCATTCATTTTTAAAGTATTGTATAAATTCTTTGTCCATAAGCAGTGAGGTATTTAATCTCCAGTTTATACTTTTGGGGATTTCTTTCTTATTATCTAAAATTAAAGTAACTGGTGCATGATCGCTGACAGCAATAGGGTGTATCTTAGTGGCTGAAATGTTGGTCAGCAATGAGTTGCTGATTATAAAATAATCCAAACGAGAGTAAGAGTGATGCACATGTGAAAAGAAAGAATACTCTTTACTATTAGGGTGAAGAGACCGCCATGCATCGCAGAGTCCATAATCACTCATGTACTGTTTAACTACATTGGATTGCCAACTGCGTTGAGCTCCTACTGCATTCAGCCTGTCTATTTTGTTATAGATAACAAACTTGGTCTAGAGACCAAAGTTAAGATCACCTCCCAGTACCAGCGAGCAATCCATGTGATTTGATGGAGTAGAGAAGAGATCATGAAAAAAAGCGTCATTGTCCACATTTGGCCCATATAAGCTAACAATACAATATTTTTGACTGAGTATGGATAATTTTAATATTATATATCTACCTTGCGGGTCCATAACTGTGTCTAATATTGTAAAGTTCACATTTTTATGTATTAATATTGCTACTCCTCTCTGTCTTGAGTTATAGCAGGCTGAGAATACATCAGGAAACAGGAGATTTTAGCTCATTCACAGTTGACGGTAATTTATGAATTTCTTGGAGTAATACAACATCTGCCTTTAATCTTTTAATCTGGCTAAAGATTCTATTTTTTTATGTTGGCTACCGGCTCCATTAACATTTTCATATTATGTGACAAACCTTAAGATGCCCATACATGTGCTTGTGAAAATATAATTAAACCACACCCATTATCAAAAACAGTAAAACACCCAGACAATAACATACTCCTTAATTATTGATTATTTATGATTTATAGATAAACTAAGTGCTGTTTTTGAAGGTAAATCATGGATGTATTCCTTTATGAGGTATTTGTATGTATGTATATGGATATATATAAGCCTTTGTGCCTGTGTGCTAATAATTGTTGAGTCAGAAAAACAGAGACAAAAAAAGAAAGTGAAATGATAATAAACACGTAAAGATAAAAGACAGAAGAAAAAATAAAAAAAGAACCCCCTTACCATATTAAGTTCCATGCCACCGTGTACCACCACCATCTGTGTAACCCACCAACTGAGCTGTGCTGAACAATTACATATATATCTGGTAAGTAATATGAATATATATGATTGCTAATAAATTTTAAGTAAAATTAGCAACTGAAAAACATACTTACCTTATTTATATTATTAATAGAGCCAGGGAGTAACCTCTGGATCTCTAAACAGCTGACCATTGATGTAAAGTTTGTCAACAGCCACAGCAGCTCTTCTGCCCTCATTTATATTTTTCTTCCTAATCGGGAACAGGACGCGCCTTCTACTCAGAATTTCTGCAGGGAATTGGTCGTTCATGCTGAAGTTCGTGTCACGCAGTTCGCTACCTCGGCTTTTTACTTGTTTTTTCTGTTTATAATGCTCAAACTTAGCTACAATCGGCCACGGCCGATTGTTTCCAGGCTTCTTACCTCCAAGGCGGTGGACCCGGTGAAAAGTGATGGATTTAACTGTGTCACTCGGCAACTTCAGCTGGTTCTGGATGAAGTCACGGACGGAGGCCTCAGGGACCTCGTCCGCTCGCTCCAGTATTCCCGAGAAGACGAGGTTATCTCGCATGCTCTGGGCTTGGATATCCAGGATCGATTCTTTTATTTTTTTATTATCCCCGTATAGAAGCGTCATCTCCTCGGTGAGTTGTTTTACCGTTCCTCTCAGCTCCTGATTTTCACTAGCAAGTAATGCTACCTGTTGTTGGCTGAATTCTAAAGACTCCCTAAGGCCTTGAAACTCTTTATGCAGCATCTCTACTAACGCTAGTCGGGCGTCTAAGCTAGTTAGCTTCTGGTCAATTGACTCCAATATCTCCTTTAAGCCTGTATTATCAGGAGACGGTGCCGTAACGCTGTCTGAGCTTCCCTGTCGATGCCGCTTAGAACTCTGAAAGATTCTACTCTTTGTTCTTCAGTCTTGTGCACAAACAGACCCTTTACGCAACTGTAGGTGCGAACCCCACGGGAACACGAGTAAACTGAGCTCTACATGGTGCGCAACAACGTAGAATGTAAGGAACGTGCCCTCTGAAAGATTGTAGGCTTCGTTCTTCACTTTTGTGCACAAACAGACCCTGTACGCGGCTACAGGTGCGAACCCCTCAGGAACACGCGTAAATGGAGCTGTATGTGGTGTGCAAAAACATGGAACGAAAGGAACCTGCCCTCTGAACAATAGTAGGTTTCGTTCTTCACTTTTGTGCACAAACAGACACTTAACAAAACTGCAGGTGCAAACCCCAGGGCTACACGCGTCAAAGGAGCTCTACAAGGTGTGAGAAAAAGTGGAACAAAAGGAACGGGTCCTCTGAAAGATTGTAGTGTTCGTTCTTCACTCTTGTGCACAAACAGACCATTTACACAACTGTAAGTGCAAACCCCACGGCTTCACACGTAAACCAAGATTTACGTGGTGCGCAAATACGTGGAACAAAAGAAACTGGCCCTCTGAAAGATTGTAGTCTTCGTTCTTCACTCTTGTGCACAAACAGACCTTTCACGCAACTGTTGATGCGAACCCCATGGGAGCACGAATAAACCGAGCTCTAGGTGGTGCGCAAAAACTTGGAATGAAGAAAAATGAGCCCTCTGACAGTTTTTCGCCTTCATTCTTCACTTTTGTGCGCAAAAAGACCCTTTACGCGACTGTAGGTGCAAACCCCACGAGAGCACGCCTAAACCGAGATCTACATGGTGTGCAAAAACATGGAACGAAAGGAACGGGCCCTCTGAAAGATTCTACTCTTTGTTCTTCAGTCTTGTGCACAAACAGACCTTTTACACAACTGTAGGTGCGAACCCCATGGGAGCACGAGTAAACTGAGCTCTACATGGTGCGCAACAACGTAGAATGTAAGGAACGTGCCCTCTGAAAGATTGTAGGCTTCGTTCGTCACTTTTGTGCACAAACAGACCCTGTACGCGACTGCAGGTGCGAACCCCTCAGGAGCACGTGTAAATGGAGCTCTACGTGGTGTGCAAAAACATGGAACAAAAGGAACCTGCCCTCTGAACGATAGTAGGTTTCGTTCTTCACTCTTGTGCACAAACAAACCATTTACACAACTGTAAGTGCAAACCCCACGGCTTCACACGTAAACCAAGCTTTACGTGGTGCGCAAAAACGTGGAACGAAAGGAACGGGCCCTCTGAAAGTTTGTAGTCTTCGTTCATCACTCTTGCGCACAAACAGAACCTTTACGCAACTGTTGGTGCGAACCTCATGGAAACACGAGTAAACCGAGCTCTACATGATGCGTAAAAACTTGGAATGAAGGAAAACGAGCCCTCTTAAAGTTTTTGTCGTCATTCTTCTCTTTTGTGTACAAACAAACCCTTTATGCGACTGTATGTTGAAAACCCATGGGAGCACGCCTAAACCGAGCTCTATGTGTTGTGCAAAAATGTGGAACACAAGGAAAGGGCCCTGTAAAATACTGAAGTCTTCGTTCTTCACTCTTGTGCACAAACAGACCCTTAACGAAACTGCAGGTGCGAACCCCACGGGTGCACGCCTTATCATACCTCTACGTGGTGCGCAAAAACGTGGAACGAAAGGAACGGGCTCTCTGAAAGATTGTAGGTTTCATCCTTCACTCATGTGCACAAACAGACCCTGTACGCTACTGCAGGTGTGAACCCCTCAGGAGCATGCGTAAACCGAGCTCTACAAGGTGCGCAAAAATGTGGAATGAAAGGAAAGGGCCTTCTGAAAGATTGTAGTCTTCGTTCTTCACTCGTGCAATAACAAACCCTTTATGCTACTGTATGTGCAAACCCCACGGGTGCACATATAAACCGAGCTCTACGTGGTGGGCAAAAACGTGGAATGAAAAGAATGGGCCCTCTGAAAGATTGTAGTTTTCATTCTTCACTCTTGTGCACAAACAGACCTTTCACGCAACTGTTGGTGCAAACCCTATGGCATCACGAATAAACCGAACTCTAGGTGGTGAGCAAAAACTTGGAATGAAGAAAAACGAGCCCTCTTAAATATCCTGATGCATGCTCAATAATCCAGGTAGAAAAATCTAAAAAAGTTAAATCTGGTCCTCTGGACATTCAAAAAAAACAAATCAAATCAACAAAAAAATGTAGAAACGTTTCGTCTCTCATCCGAGAGACTTCCTCAGTCTGAGGAGCTGTATTCAGCTCAGTCTCTTAAATAGCACCGTCTCAGAGTGGATCAACCAGTTTTGCTGCTGACAACCAAAACCAGCTGATCACATGCTCAAGAAGGACCATCGGCCTAACAATGGATCGTTAGCACACTGATGGCTGTTTACTGTTCACAGAGGGCTGAGTGATACTAGAAATCACAGCATTGTAAGAGGGGGGACAGTTGAACCCGGAGGCCTCCACCCCTGTTTAACGATGGACGAGTTCTTTTCACAAAGATGGCCTCTTTTACTCCTCTCTCAAACCATCGTTCCTCTCTGTCCAGGATGTGAACATCTTCATCCCTGAAAGAGTGACCGCTGGCCTGGAGATGAGTGTAGACCGCAGAGTCCTGGCCTGATGATGTTGATCTTCTGTGCTGGGCCATGCTTTTGGCCAGTGGCTGTTTTGTTTCCCCAATGTAAGACTGATCACAGCCATCCTGACACTGAACAGAATACACAACATTACTCTGTTTGTGCCGGGGGACTGGATCTTTGGGATGAACCAGTCTTTGCCGTAATGTATTTTGGGGTTTAAAAGCCACTGGGACGTTATGTTTAGAAAATAAACGTCTCAGTTTCTCTGATACCCCCTCAACATATGGAATGACCACTGGTCTGGGTTCCTCCTTTTCACCTGTTGGCTGACTGGAGTCCTGTTTGGGTTTCTTCTCTGCTTTCAGGAATGCCCAGCCAGTTAGGATATCCACATTGCTCTAGAGCCTGTCTTGTGTGGGATTTCTCCTTCAGCCTGGCTCCTGAGCTAGTGGGGACGCTGTCTGCTCTGTGATACAGA
>NC_056500.1:49922586-49939595 GCF_014905685.2 Nematolebias whitei | reverse complement strand
CGTTCATCACTCTTGTGCACAAACAGACCCTTTACACGTCTGTAGGTCCAAACCCCGTGGACGCACGGGTATACAGATTTCTATGTAGTGTGCAGAAACATGGACCGAAAGGAACGGGCCTTCTGAAAGATTGTAGGTTTCGTTCTTCACTGTTGTGCACAAACAGCCCCTGTACTCTAATGCAGGTGTGAGCCCCTCAGGAGCATGCGTAAACCGAGATCTACAAGGTGTGCAAAAATGTGGAACAAAAGGAAAGGGCTCTTTGAAAGTTTTTTGTCGTCATTCTTCAATCTTATGTACAAACAAACCCTTTATGCTACTGTATGTGCAAACCACACAGGTGCACATATATACTGAGCTCTACATGGTGCGCAAAAATGTGGAACAAAAGAACCGGCCCTCTGAAAGTTTGTAGGATTCGTTCTTCACACTTGTGCACAAACTGACCATTAAAGAAACTACAGGTGCGAACCCCACGGGTGCATGACTAACCCGAGCTCTTCGTGGTACGCAAAAACTTGGAACGAAGAAAAACGCGCCCTCTGACAGTTTTTCGCCGTCATTCTTCACTCTTGTGCTCAAATAGACCCTTTACGTGACTGTAGTTACAAACCCCGCGGGAGCACACCTTTTCTGGTTCTACTTGGTGTGCAAATACAGGGAACGAAAGCAACGTGTCCTCTGAAAGATTGTAGTCTTCATTCTTCACTCTTGTGCACAAACAGACCGTTGTTTTGCTTTCCGATAAGCAAAGGCAACCACTGGAAAATAGTGATAACACCTTGCTTGCAGCCTCTCTCCTCCAAGGGGTCAGGAAGCTAACCTCAGCACCGTGGTATTACCTGCAGCTTACTAAAGTAGCTTCTTTAAGGCTGCAACGAGGTGATTCATCCAGAAAATTAACGACCTTCTATCCGTGAGTCACACCCTAATCTCACTCTATTACCTCGAACCTACCAAGCTGCAGGATTGGGTCGTTTGGTCCAGAGAAACTCACGTTATGGCCGCTCACCTCTTAATTTAGCGTTGTAATTGTTATCTGTTCTGGTAATCTTTAGGGCCCCGGGAAAACGGGCACAAGGGTGTTGTCACTTACTGGCTAGGGAACCTTTTAAAAACCTCCTATTTATGTGATGTTAAAGTTGAACCAAGCTTTACCATGTATTTGTTCATTGAGGATGAAATAATAGTCCAGATTTATACATTTTGTTTTGCTTTAATCAATAACTTTCGCAGGGGTACAGCATCAGGCACAATTTTATAAAGATTAAATTTCATGATTACATAGGATACACTTTCTTCACTAAGTAAGGCGATGACTTCTTCCTGATGACTTCTAATCCCCAAGAGCCCTTGAGGATTTATGAACACCATCTTCACTCAGACCTTTCACACGTCAAGCCAAAAGATGTTCTCTCTCAACCCTCTCATGAACCAGAAACACCTCCGAGCAAAACCCACTAGTACCCAGTCTTATCCTGTATGCTATATTTCTAATCTGATTAATTAATTTATTTAGAGCAGATGAACGGGGAAGTCCGCTTACCATGATTCTGAGGTGACCCTCAGCGAATCTCTGTTATGATAAGAGGCATATTTCCAGTCTCCCAGGTGGGGAGAACCGGCCAACCCCAAAGCAAACGCAGCTATCCCAAATTGAAAGAATCAGAGCTTTGGACTGCCCAGGTCAAGCTATCATTTAGAAGTATGAAGATCCTCGAGTTTTGTTTGTTTGACGAGTAAGACTTAAATCCAATCCCGTTTCAGTGAAAAGAGAAATAAATCCCAGCCTCGTCTCAAACTGGTAAAATCCAACTCCTTTTTTGGGTTCTTCTGATCCTATGAGCTGCCTCTGCTTGTAGTTCCTTCTGCTTGGCTCTTTAGCTCAGCCTTTGACCACGTTTCATCAGTCTGATCTCTATTTAAGGACCTCTTATTCTCCTCCTCTTAAGGAGGTGCCAGGGGTCTTGCTTGGAAAATTACATCATACATTTTCTAGTAACTGACTGTTGTTTTGTACCTCAACCGGCTCTAACCGGTTTTTGAGGTACTTTCCAGAACTTGCTTTTCCTGTTTTTGTTCAGAAGTGCGTCACCACAAGATGAGTCGAGATGAACCTGATGACCTTGTTGTGAAATAAGATTGTGTTCCTTGTTGAATCTGTCTCCCACTTCTTGTTTTACTTTGAAATTGACCCACTTCCTGTTTTACTTTGAAGAGGCTCCAACAGATTGATTTCTGTTCTGGTTTACATCATGTAACACGATGTCTCACATTTCTGATTGGTTTGAAACTGGCCAATCCCATGACAGCAGGCTTAGAGCTCGGTGAAAAGTTAGTTTTGCTGTGTGAAGGAACGCCCTGTTTTTAGACAAAGAAAAGTGCGGTTTCTCCTCGAAGGAGTCAGCCAGAACGGAGCAGAGACGGTCGACTTCAGATTCCTCCTTAACAAGGTTGTATCGTATAGATTAATGGATGCGCATCCAATTAATTATATGTTAAAATAATGACTGCCTTTAACTAATCCACTGTTTATGCTTGTGAATCTGTGACTTTGTGACTTTCTTTGCTTATTAAATATTCGTAAACTTGAAGGTGCGTTTGTCGTATTCTGAGTGCGTGTCTTGACTCCTCCTGCAGGATGAACGGTAGCAGAGCTCGGGTGGAGAAATAAGAGAAATATCACAACAAAATGGAGGTTCCACCGAGATTTGAAAAACAGTTACCGAGTCCTTCACACTGATCTACGGTGCGCCATAAAGAAAAGGTAAGCAGAGCCTGTTGATTACGAAATCTGTAAATTGGGCTTACTGTAGGCAAATTTGCTCAGTGTGTGTGACTCCCAAATAAATAGTTTTAAATAGAGAAGTTTACGTCGAATGTAAGAATAAGATAAAAGTAAGATAAAGTAATAAAACCAGTCCCAGATAAATCACGCAATAGTCGAGCCAACCAGAGTCCGACGGGGCTCTGGACCAGAGGGGGTGGGGTTGTAGGATAAATCATTTATTCGCCGTCATCCCTGTAACTCTGAGACTAAGTTGAACTGTAAACTTGTTAGGTTGGTGGCTAACTGAAAACAGTGTTAATTTAAACTTACTTAAAAATTGGAAGTTCATTAAGTAAGTGTGGGACTGGGTGGGATAGTAATTAATTAAATACGACGCACGCGCCGAATAGATTAAAATAAAATCAGCACTAATAGATTTGTTGAATAAAATAACTTATGATCTGTGGTGAGTATAAAGAAGTCACAGGTTCACAACTATGCTGTCTTCTAAGCTATTAAAAGGGAAGTCAACACATTTTGTTTTAAAAAAAAAACAACAACAGTTTTAAGGGTGACCATTGTGATATTTCTGGCGTCTGTGACTCGCGTGAATGTTGAAATAAGTGGTCAGTATCTTGTTTGTTTATTTTGTTGTTTGTGTCTTTGTCAAATATAAGACCACAGTATGAATGTGTAGAAAAAAAAGTTCCAGAGTCTAAAAAAGTTCCAGAATTTTCCAGTGACAATAAAACAAAGAAGTGTGGTGTGTGTCAAAATTTCCTGTGAGAATGGACACAGAGGCGCAGCGTGTCATGTTACAAAAGTGCGAGCAGGAAAGTTTTAAACCGGTAAAGGAGCAAGTTGAAGTTGTGGGACAAGCACTAGCGATGTTGGAATATAATAAAAAGCTAAAAAAAAAAGCTCTCGTGCAAAATTACAAAAAATAGAAAATAATGCTCAAGAGGGACAGGATGTGATATCTTTAATGTGGGAAAAGATTAAAGAATGCTCGAGAGATGAGGATAAGTTTGACAAGCAAAAAAGAGAGGCAAACGCCCTGCAGAAAGGTAAATACAGAAAGTTAGTGAGGGAGGTTAAATATGAAAGAAAAGAGTGGTTGAAATTGGTCTTTGTGGCACAGGGTTCGTCCCATTTGTTGAAAAAACAGCAACTTATGGAGCAGCCTAAAACAAAGAGTGAGGAAGTGGGTAGTTCAGCTCCCCCTCCTTATAACTCAAGCAGCAATCAGTCAGCACATCCCCCCTCAGGAATGTACCCTATATATCACATAACAGAGGGAAGGTTACAGGTGGGGGAGGTCACTGACACCCTCTCGCAGCTGAGGGGGGAGTCACCCATCCCAGTTAAAACAAAACCCCTTGTGGCACCAGAAATGAAACCGTGATTTAATTATTTTTCTTCTCTGCAGCTGGAGATGACAGAACTTTGGAGTGGGAAGATGAGTCTAATTAGGCCCACAAAACATAGAAGGTAGCATTTAACTGCATATAGCATCCATCTGAGTTTTGATCAGGACTCTCGAGTGCCGGGGGCCGGATCGGATACAAATGTGTTCAGGTGGGCGCTGACGTTGGGTCTGTGAAACTGACCAATGGGACGGTTCAAATAAGTTGTCAGTCGAACACAACTGACACAGCAACAAAGAACTTTTCAGCCAAGTAAAGTGACTTTTCAAAGATCTAACAGTCCAAGAGCGAACTGAATTAACTGTCCAGAGGGGGTCCTGGAGTTTGTCCACAGCGAGAACATCCAGTCAAGTCTTGCTGTATGCTGAGATATGAACTGCTGCACAAAGCTGAACTGGTCTCCAGACAGACGGTGACGAGTCTGGGGACTGAAAGGCTGAAAGAAGAACTGGTGGTCACTCTGTCCAGGGTCACTAACATCAACTGCAGCCTGACGGAGGTGTCAACCCCACATTTGGTCTGTGATGGTCATCTAGGCACTTTGGGGGTCGTGATCAAAAACTGCAGCTGGCTTTGATAATGATCACTCACATTGACTCATTTTAAAACAGATGGTACAAGCAGACACTATATACCTGATTATAGTGAACTCACCACTCCACTCAGACAGATGGTAAAAGATCAAGGTAACAGAAACCTGAAAGCAACACTTGTGTGGAACACGGATGCAGAACATGTGTTTATTAAACTGAAGCAACTCTTGTCCAGAGCAGCTGATTTGGCTCTGCCTGACTACTCCGCCCCGTTTTTTCTTGATGTTTCTGAAGCAGAAAACACTGTTAATGGTGTTCTGTTTCAGAAAAAGGGGGGTGGTAGACAGGTGTTGATGTACGCAAGTGTGCTGTTGGATGGTACTGAGAAGCGTCATCCAACATGTACACAGGCAGCGGCAGGTCTGGCAAGGATTGTTTCAAAAACAGCACACATCGTCATGGGACACCCACTACACATCCTAACGACACACAACATAGTAGCGTATGTTAATTCTGAGCTCTTTACAATGACATCCTTAAAGCAAAGACGCATGAGCAACATCCTATCAGAACCGAATTTATTATTCCTGCATGAAGGCATAAACATGGCAGATGGTATGCAAACAACACAAGCACATGATTGTGTGCAAAAAGTGTACGTGGAGGAACGCATTAGACCTGATTTACAGACTGAACTCATACCACATTCAAATATACTCTACACAGATGGTTGCTGCTTCAGGCTTGAGGATGGGTCTTTGAGATCAGGATTTGCTGTGGTACAGCAGAATGGTGATGAGTACGAGGTACTGAGCTCAGGGCAGCTAGAAGGTCATCAGTCAGCTCAAAAAGCTGAAATTCAGGCAGTCGTTGAGGCTTTGAAAATGAGCAAAGGAAAAGAGGTTACAGTGTACACAGACTCGGCGTATGCTTATGGTGTAGTTCATGTTCAGTTACCACAGTGGAAAAGAGCAGGTTTTCGAACAGCAGGTAACAAACCAATTAAACATGAGGAACTCATTAAGGATTTAGCTGACAGTTTGATGTTGCCAGCAAAAGTGGCGGTTGTGAAGTGCAAAGGTCATGATGTTACACAATCAGACACAGCGGAAGGAAACAGGCAAGCTGACAGAGCAGCCAAGATAGCTGCTGGCTATTTGCCAAGAGTCCAGATGGTGACAGTGGAAAAGGAATGTCAGAAAGTGAATCATTGGGATGAGAAAAATGTAGCAGAGGCTCAGACTACAGCCTCCCCAGAGGAAAAGACATTATGGTTTAACAGAGGAGGTCAGAAAAAAGGGGAGTTTAAAGTATGGATAGGACCTAATCAGAAGTGGATCTTGCCTATGACTTTAAAACAGGAAGTATTTCAGGAAGCACATGGATTAGCACACGTGGGATGCAGACAAATGCTAAGGAATCTTTAACAATGGTGGCACCCTCATCTAAAAGATATGGTAACAGCATATGTTGACACCTGTAACGTTTGTTTAAAGTACAACATTCGACCTACAGTAAAACCTGAACGAGGTTCTTTTCCTCTCCTGCACCGACCGGGACAGGAGGTGATTCTAGATTACACTGATATGTTGGAACCTGTTAAAGGGTTCAGATATGTATTGATGTGTGTTGACGCATTTACAGGGTGGCCAGAAGCCATACCTGCAAGAAGAGAAGACAGCAAAACAGTGGTGAAGTTTCTGATTAACCATTATATCCCCAGACACGGTTTCCCAGGAAAAATCAGATCAGACAATGGCACACATTTTAAAAACACAGATCTGCAGGCTGTGGAAAAAATGTTAGGCCTAAAACATGCTTTTGGAACCGTGTACCATCCCTAGTCTCAAGGGAAGGTCGAAAGGATGAACCAGAACATAAAACAAAAATTGGGCAAAATCTGTGCACAGACTAAATTGAACTGGGTGGAAGCATTACCTATCGCATTAATGACTGTGAGAACTTCTGTTAATAATGGAACTGGCTTTTCTCCCTATGAGTTAACTACAGGTAGACCCTTTCCTGGACCAACCGTATGCTCACTGACCAGTGAGGAGGACCGTAAGATAGACCATAAGGTATACTTTGATGAGTTAAAAGCATTAGTGTCTAACTTTACTCAGCAGGTCCACCACAAACAGAGCCTAACAGAAAGACCAGAGGAACCTGGTCTCCCCACCGCAGAGTGGGTCTTGCTGAGGGTCATTAAAAGGAAGTGGCAGGAGCCCAGGTGGACGGGCCCCTATCAGGTGACAGAGAGAACGTCCCACGCAGTCCGCCTCAGAGGAAAGGGGGACGTTTGGTACCAATGGAGCCAGTGTGCGCCGGCCTCAGAGCCAGGAAGAGCGAGAGAGCTGGCAGAAACCATCTAAAGTCGTAAAACTGGACATTCATGTCAAGGTAGACCAAAGCAGCCTGGTGTAGTTGCGTGCGGGCCCTGAAGGACTTTGTTTGAGTGGGTCACCGGGTGCTGGAATAGCCACATTTAGTACAGACACCTAGAAACGACAAAAACACGACATCTTAGAGTCTCACATTCACGAAGAAAACTCAGAGACATAGGAGGAACGGTCTCTGAGCACCCCAGGGTATGCCCTGAGTACTTGTGATTGTAACAATATTGTATGACATGTGTACTAACCATTTTTCTCTTATCTTTTAATTGCAGTTTTGATTTAGAGCGCATCCATTTATTTACTCAGCTTGAAAGTGATAAGTATATTCAGTTTGTAACATTAAAAAGAAATATCTATAATCAATTATAAGCAGTATATCAACAGAGTGTTATTTTGTATTCATTTTGTGTTAAAGGAACTACTTGCCTGGCTGTCTGCTGAGGAAGTCGCTGTGCGAGACATCTTCATTTATTGAGTACAGTTTCTGTTTACAAGATCAAAATGCGGTGGCCACCAAAGCACGTGGTGATAGGGATAGGCGTTTTGTTATCCATCGTGTTGTCACTCATTTTCTCTTTTGAATATTTCTGCATCATTCCCGGTTTACCAGAGTGTGAGCAGACTGGAGCAACAGGCAGGGTGCGAAGGAGTGTGACACCACACACAGTCATGAAAGATGTGTATGGCCTTCCGGTGCTGAAAGTAGAGTATCCCAAAGACACCACCACTACCCTAAGCCTGCCAATCTGTGACATGTTTTATTGTACGGATTACCGTATTGCGAGTGCAGCCTTTTATATTTGTCCATGTGGCAATCCATCCAGATGTTCGTGGTGCCACGAGTGGAATTATGTCACGTTGTATTCGGGATCATGGAAACCTGATATGTCTGGACATCAGACTAATTACAGAGATTGGTGGAGGACGCATGCCACCTTGGCAAAAAATAACAGATACTTGTTATTGTCCTTTAAGTATGTTCGTACTTGGAATAAGTTAACCAGACTAAAGCGCGAGATGATCTACACCTTGGTGACGGAACCCATTTATGTGCTTGTAGCCATGGATGTCGCCGGCAATGACCCTTTCCGGGTGTTACAACTTGCTCTTACAGAGTTGCCAGTCCAAGACCCTACTCCTCCTCCGACCCAGGAGTCATCGCTCCCAATGTCTATGCGAATTAATAGTGTTGACTATACCAGCTTAACCCCTGTGGATGTGATTGCTATGTCCACTGGCTATACTGACTCTAACATTTGGTTAGCTTGGCTCGCTGAGGCTGCTAGACAGGCTTCTTTGTCTGAATGTGTAGCTTGTGCTGCAGCTCGACCAAATTTGTACACCCAGCCAGCTCCATTACACTTAGAGGACGCCTGGGGATTTCATTGCATGTTAAGTCTGACTATGAGAAAATATACTAAGAATTGCACTATATTAGATCAGGTATTCCCAATTATTTCTAATATAACCAAATTAGGCTCGTTTACTCCGGTAGAACGATTTGACTATTACTGTTTTAATTACACCTCAACTGCAAATAAAAGAGTTGCCTTAGGACAAATTCAGGATGAATGGTGTAATATCACGCAACAAAATGTCTCTGACAACACCCGTGTGGGTAAGGTGGCTCGCGCTGATCTGTATTATTATTGTGGTGGTAGACGTTTACTAACACATATCCCTCAGGATTCTGTGGGATTGTGTGCATTAGTACGCTTAGCTGCATCGTTAACCTTGATTGGCCCTCGTTTGGAAGTTTTAAATGACACCTCCACCTCTCCCAGTAGGAAGAGACGTTCAACGCATAATTTTGACCCCACTGTGGGCTCCACTACATATATTGATGCCATAGGAATCCCACGGGGAGTTCCTGATGAGCACAAATTAGCAGATCAAATTGCGACAGGTTTTGAAAATTTACCTGTTGTTTCAGCATATTTCCCAATTACACCAAATAAAAATGTTGACCGAATAAATTACATACATTACAATGTCATGCGTCTGTCCAACCTTACCAGAGACGCTGTTGAGGGCTTAGCGGAGCAACTAGCTCCAACTTCTCTGATGGCTGTACAAAATCGAATGGCTCTAGACATGATTTTAGCTGAGCAACAAGGAGTGTGTAGTATGTTTGGTGAGTTATGTTGCAGTTTCATACCAAATAACACGGCGCCTGACGGTAAAGTCACTAGGGCCCTAGAAGGCCTGCGCACCCTCTCAAACGAGATGAAATCCCACTCTGGTGTAGATAATCCTCTTGATGAATGGCTCTTCAAAGTGTTTGGCCCCTGGAAGCAGATGATTGTGTCCATGTTGATGTCAATTGCAGTATTTGCAGCTATTTTAATCACATGTGGATGTTGTTGTATTCCCTGCCTGAGATCCCTGTCAGTACGTCTTATCACTTCCACTTTAGAGAAGCGGGACCCTGAAATAGCTCGTCAGCTCCTAATGCGCAGAGGTTATGAACTTTCTGATTTTGAGATGCAACCACGCCGGCGCAGAGAAGCATATTCTTCCGCTTGATGTCGACCTCTTTAGATGAGGTCGAAAGGGGGAATTGTTGTGAAATAAGATTGTGTTCCTTGTTGAATCTGTCTCCCACTTCTTGTTTTACTTTGAAATTGACCCACTTCCTGTTTTACTTTGAAGAGGCTCCCACAGATTGATTTCTGTTCCGGTTTACATCATGTAACACGATGTCTCACATTTCTGATTGGTTTGAAACTGGCCAATCCCATGACAGCAGGCTTAGAGCGCGGTGAAAAGTTAGTTTTGCTGTGTGAAGGAACGCCCTGTTTTTAGACAAAGAAAAGTGCGGTTTCTCCTCGAAGGAGTCAGCCAGAACGGAGCAGAGACGGTCGACTTCAGATTCCTCCTTAACAAGGTTGTATCGTATAGATTAATGGATACGCATCCAATTAATTATATGTTAAAATAATGACTGCATTTAACTAATCCACTGTTTATGCTTGTGAATCTGTGACTTTGTGACTTTCTTTGCTTATTAAATATTCGTAAACTTGAAGGTGCGTTTGTCGTATTCTGAGTGCGTGTCTTGACTCCTCCTGCAGGATGAACGGTAACAGAGCTCGGGTGGAGAAATAAGAGAAATATCACAACAACCTTCTGTTCTTTTACTGTAATGTTCTTCATACATGCTTTTTCCATTATCAGCTTAGAATATCTTATGCAGAACTTTACAAGGGTTATATATTAACCATCATTCCTAGTTTGAACTCTGTGCATTCATAGCTGGCTTTGTTCTTTTTCTTTCTCTCTGCTTAAGACATGTTCAGACTTGCCTATGGTTACATCAGGTCTCGGATCTGCTCCTTTCACTTCAACACTTTTCAATGACAAGTAAATCACACAATTATACAATGGATTACACAATTCTTATAAATCAATAGCTGATCACTTGTTGATTATTAGTAACTTATTCTTTGATTACACATTTCTATACTTAGCTTGATTATTATTGATGCTTTTTAATGCAAAAGTTCAGTTCTTTGTTTTCAGCTGTGAAGGAGAATGGATCGGCCTTCACCTCTCTGAAGCTGTCTGTTTCTCCATCATTTGGACGCCAGGTTTATCAACACCCCCTTCTTGAAGTTGGATCCTTCTCCTTTTCGGCGCCAGGTTTGCTGTAACCTAGCCCTCCTGTTCTCCCTCCCAAGAGTCAACCACCGTCATGTTTTCCAGGTCGGTGTTCGATGTGGACTGTCCCGCCTGATCTTCATCCTGTGCTGCTCGCTTCCTGGGCCCCCGGGCCTGTAGGGCCTTAACAGTGGGTTGACCTGGCAGGTTGACCCCTGGTGGGTCAGTTGATCTGTTAGACTGAAGGGTATGTGGAATCTCGATCAGGGGTGAACCTACAGGAATAATGGATTCTATAATAATCTGTCCCTTGGTTGGTGGGATTTTTGCAACTAGATTGGGCATTTGACGAAGCTGATTCAGCCTCAGGGGGACAACCTGTAACACTTCTGATTCAGCTGTGTCTGAATGGGCGAGCCCTTCTGGTGTTAAGGTCGGGGGCTCAGAATCTGTTGGGCTGGTTGGGTCAGTGAGAACCATGCCATCGGTACTCAGGGGTCCGGATTGGCTCGCCTTGCTACTTAGGTACCTATCAAAGTCATTGAGGTAGTTTTCCAAGAGACTTGGAGCACTATGTTCTAATGGGAGTTCGGTTGACCTTCTAGGGGTCATCTCCACTTCCATGGGCTCGGCATCATTCTGGGATGTTGATGGTAAAGGGTTGGGCGGACCAGTAGTTGGTTTCTGGGGCTGGCTGGCTATCACGGTTGGGGTCACAGGGATACTAACACTGGCTCGTCTACCCTCTCTCAAAGCTACTATGGGCACGGAGACTGCTGGAGGGCTAGTTGTCAACCCTGCCGTTAAAGTGACCAGAATAGATGAGGACATGGGCTCTTGGTGCCCCTGTGTGAACCTGAAAGAGGGGCCGTGAACCAAGGGCAACCCTGTGGCCAAATGATAGACTACCTGCCTGGTAATCTTATTTGTGTTTTCCCAGAGCTTTACTATCACTGGGTAATATGTGGCTCGTGGGGGAATGGCTGCTGTAGGTATATAGGGGTCAGAGCCCTCAGCTGAGGTCCAGATGATCTTTCAGGTGCTCTCTATCTCCCAGCACTTCTCTGCAGACACCTGAAGAAAGCTTTCGGGCTCATCTGAGACTAAAAGACCATGTACCCCAGTCGCGATTACTACTTTAGAGTGACAGCCTTGGCACCACCAGGTTGGACCCACAGCCCATAGGAACCGGGTCTCTTCCAACCCTAGAAGGCAATAACAGCAGACCGTTGGAGGTCCTATTGTTGTCAAGTTGTTGGGGTGCTGAACCTGCATGGTGACTGTTGTGGCTTTTGTTTTAAAACCTATTCCCTTAATTACTTTTTAGATTAAAGTTTTCTTAAACCGATAAAGGGTATTCTACCCTGTCGTCTTGTGAACCCACAATAGGTACGGGTAATGAATTTCTCCCACTCTTCCAATTGGTTTATTTGTTGGGTTGTTGTCACTGTTTTCCAATCACAGTACCCAGGTAGCATCAACCCTGAGGTGTTGGAGATGCCGTATTCCCTATATGTGACTCTTATGGATCTTTCCTGTCCTCTAGTTTCTGTCATCTTGATCTTGCATACGTCACCACAAGGTGTTACTCTAATCCTCTGGATCTGCTGATGGTCGTACACTTCCTCCTTGCAGTGGCAGAGGATGATCTCTCCGGTTTTTGTTGTTATTACGATTTTGTCCGGGATTGTGAAAGCGAACGCCCAGTTGCTGTAGATGGTCGCTGTGGTCAGGATGTAGAACAGCGTCTGCATTCTGCTCCGTATGCCTTCTAAAAAGAGAGTACATGTAATATAATCGTGGCAAGGCAGTAATAACAAAATCAAGGTCTGTTTTACTCTCGGTCCTCATCGTGTTTTCGAAACACTCAACTTCGTATTGTTGGGCCTATACAGGCCGTCAGCTATCCATTGAGCATCTTCCAAACTGATGATACCTTGAGTTTACAGGATTTAAAAGTAAAATTAAACACAAAAAGAGAAAAATAACATTTTAACATTAAATCAATCAACCAAAATTAATAATAAAGAAAAATTAGCGTGAGCGGGGAGGGGTTAAGCTGTTGTTGGTTACTTGATTATGCTTGTTCCTTCATCTTTGGATTGGCATTTCTTTTCACCCTCCTGAGATTCTGCGGCCTCCACTGCCCTCCGGTGCAGGGGGAGCTGGATCAGGTCTCAGCTTAAAGATAGCGGCATAGGTCATCATCCATACCACTATAGGCATTGTGGTGAAGAGGCTGGCCCAATAGGCCATTGCACATATTCCCCAGACCAGACTCCATCCAATTAAGATGGCTAATTTTTCGATCCATTTACGTCTGTTCTGTGGTTGCAGGGATACTATCTGATATAGCATATTTGCCAACACTGTGACGGCTACCGTCCCTTCGACTATAGTCGCTACTATTCTCCCGGCGGTACCTCCGCAACTTGTGACTGGTATTGGCACAGGATTGAGTGCCGCCGCACACTCAAGGCTAATCACTATGGAATCTTCTATCAGCCAGGCTGAAATTATGATCTTTTGCAGATAGGTGAGTTTGATTCTTCCTAACAGATAGGTGACAAAGAAATGAGGTGATATCTCAGGTCTTCTGAGTGGGATACGATCACTCTAGCGTACGTCTGGACTGCTACGGGAAATCTTATCAATCTTTCCTTACTCCAGTCTCCTGTGTGGCAGTAGCACATCCATGCAACCATCGTTAAAAAGTATTCTATATTGCTCCCATTAAAATAGGCTGGACAATCTGACCAAATGGTAAGATTGGGGGTTACGGTAACTTCTGTCTCCCAATCCATAATACTCACATCGGTTGTTGGAGTACAAGACTTGCAGTCGTCTTGGTTGTCCACAAGAATTTTGAATTGCTTCTGTCCTGATCCTCTCTCTTTGCTGGTAAGAGTGAAGCTGCTTCCTTGTCTGTGTAATTTAAAGCTGAGCCGCACCCTGCTCTGGTGGGGGTGGCCTATTGCCCCTCCTCCATGGGCGGCACCCAGCTCTGAGGCATTCTTGCAAGAATACACGTCCTAATAAGGCAACAGCTATCACTCCGACCAGGCTTAACAAATAAGGCCATATTTTAAGGAAGATACTAACTATCCACCCTTTGACAGTTTCTCCACCTTCTTTGATTACTTCTCCTACACCCATCACTACGTCTGTGACTTTTCGGCCTACTGTATAACTAACGGTCTCATACCATGCGCAAGTGTGTTCATCTTCAGGTGCGCCACAATTTTTCCAGCTTTCCTCTGGATAATGGCATGTGAGATTCGAGTAGATTTTATTTGGGCCTACCCACTCATAGCCATTTATCTCATCGCCTAAGCATAGGCTGTGTCTCATTGCGTGGCCTTCAACTAAAGCTATCATCGAATCTGAGACAAAGGGGACTATTACTCCTTGAATTTGTTTCCTGGTGTGAAGTTGATGTCCTAATATCTTATCTTCACAGGTACCCTCGGGTACTGATCTTTTCCACTTGCCGCTATATTTTTTCCACACTACTTTTGCTGCGTGCATGGTATATTCAGTCTCATAATAACTATCACAGTAGCTTTTCCATCCTGGTATCGTACCACAAGGCCTTCGGGCTAATTTAATGACACATTGTGTTTTTGCTGTATTACAAGTCATGTGCCATGGTCTAGGACTAACATACCTATCTGGTCTATACAGGGCACTTGCCCATATGTCTTGCTCTTTAGAATAGACCGTAGCCAAATACTGATACTTAATCCAGTAATTATTTGAAAGTTGCAAACATGGGGCTACCCATTCTCTAATTTCTTCTTCCTGAAACCCCCACCATGTTCTAGAGTCATCTCGTTGATGATATCCATGCCAAGCTTGGAGCAAGATTTTAACCGTTTTTTGTTTATGTAATTCTGTGCAGTCATATCGCCAAGTGGACATGACGGCGACCTCTGTCTCCCATAATCTACATCTGGGCGATGCCCCACTACTCTCCCACACTGAGTTGTTAAGGCTAAGAAAAATTCGTTCAGCTACACACTTTATCTATTTTGTCAAAATCACCCTTAGGTGCACTGAGAAGCTCGTCTGGTTTTGGCAGTTTTTGTACATACCTGTCCGTATAATACGGTCCTGTGAGGCCTTCATGAGTCCTTCCACGAAGTCACCTTCGAAGTGAGGCAGCCCAGGCTCAATCCAGACCCATGGTAATGTCATATTTAACCAATTCTCATGCCAGGCATTTTTTGGGTGGAATATGGCTGCCCAACTCCAGTAATAGTGACGCTCATTCTGTACTGGAGTTATGGGTAAATAATTTTGAGTAGGGCATTCGGTATATAGGTTCCAATAACAAAACGGGAGCCTATTCAATTTAGTTGTTATACATTGCTTTTTTAGGTCGGGTCTGGCAACCATTCTTTGTCCATTTTTCCATTTTACTTGGTGCGATTCTACCCACACCATTTTAGCCTCAATTACTGTTCCGGGAGGCGGTGTAGGCCGCCTGTTAGATTCCCAGTCTGTAGCTCCGGCTAGGTATAGGATAACCAACAACATTGCTAAGCCTATTAACACTACGAATCCCCACAGCAGGGTTCATAGGCAGGTTGCTTTATTCAAAATCGTGATCCTTAGGCGGTCCTTAGGTCAGTTCGGGGTTGCTTCATCATCGCTTTCATCGCTGCTTGTATCATCACTGTTGTAGTTTCTGTTTCTCAGTTGAATCATTTTGCGAGGGCCTTTTGCTCCTTCTTGCTAGAGGTTTTTGCCTTGAGTGCCTGCGGGCTGTTGACACTCGTCCTTTAAGGAGCTCTATGTATATAGGAGAAGGGTGTGGCAGCCCTGGTTGTAGTCCTTTCCACACCCATTTCCATTGCGTTACTAGCCATTTTTCAAGTTTGCGTTCGGGTTGATATGGAAACGTGATAGGGCCATGTTTCATGTCCATCTGGAAGGTTGGTACGGCCGCGTCTGCTAATACCTCTATTTGCGTTATCAGGGGACTTTCCTGGTATAGGACGTGTACTGCATAACCCTTTCCTGTCCAAGGCCAGTGCGTGTGATCAGGTTTGGTTATCCGATGCCTTTCAATTCTTATAGGCAGGTTTTGATTTTCGATCACGTACCGTTTTGGGTTTTTCATTCTCCTTGTGATAGCTTCCACCATTTGCGGACTTGTGCTCCAAATTATTATTCCTCCTATCGAGATTTCGAAAAATCGGCTCTGGTATGGCTCGTGATAATTAGGTCCCCATCTGAGCTTTATTTCCTTTCCCCATAGGGTCAGGTAGACTACGTTAAATTTCCATGGGGATGTTGGTGGGCAAGGTTGGAGTTGGGGTTTGTATCCAGGGAGATCTACTTGCTTTGAGTGTTGTTCCTTTTGGGGTTCCTCCAGGTGAGGTCTTCTCTTGTACTGGCGATTGGAGTAGAAATAGTTTCTCGTGTGGTTGCTCCATTTGGAGAAGTCTTATTATGCCATCTGTAGTTTTTAAGGCTGGTATTGTTGAGCCAGTTTGTTTACATTTTATCAGTACGTTGGTTACTCCAGCACTAAGGGGTTTTGTGTCTATAATATCTTTCTCACGTACGGGGCCCCTGGCGAGGGTGCGATCAGACATGCTCGCGTAGGGTATCTTGTTTTCTGGTAGGCCGGATACGTGGGCTGCTCGGATTCAGATTCTCTGGGATCTCTGTTTGTTACTCGTCCTTTATAAAGCTCTACGCTGAGCGGTGAGGGGTGGTGTAAGTCTGGTCGTAATCCTCGCCACACCCACTTCCATTGTCTGAACGACCATTCGGAAGGTTCTCCTAGGGGTCCCTCCATTGGCTCAAGCTGATCACCGAGATAGTCAATCATCTCGTCCCAATCACTGTATCTTTCCAATGCTTCTCCCATCACTCGCCCTACCAGCTCCTCTCTTGCGGCCTTATGTTGGTCATAGGCATCTCCCATCTCCGTCAGCGCTGTTGTCAGGCTGATCAGCGGGTGTCCTCTGTAAGATACTTTTATTCTGTTTGCCGCTCGTACGGGATGTGAAATCCACTTGTCTAGGGGAGTTAGGACTCGGTCATACAACATTTTTAGGGGTAACCGAGTGTTTTCAATCACCACTCGTTCTGGTTCTGCTATTTTCTTGTTGATTTTGGTTCTCAGTGTTGGGCTTGTGGCCCAGATTATCAGTCCTCCCAGAGAGATCTCACAGTACTCTGTTTGGTGAGGTTCTTCATAGATTGGGCCCCATTTGAGTGTAACTAGCTTATTCTTTATTTCCAACTGGACCATATTAAAGATCCATGG
>NC_056500.1:49918989-49922486 GCF_014905685.2 Nematolebias whitei | reverse complement strand
AAAAGATTTGGCCCAGGGGCAACCTATTAGAGTAGTGACACAAAGCCAAGTGCACAAGTATCTCAAGAAAGGGACGATAGAGAGTACCAAAGCTACTAACACCAGGTGGGGTAGATGGGAAGATATTCTATTAGATCCCGATTTGGAGATAGGGCCTGCACAGCCAGTGAGTAAAAAAGCATATCAAGGGAACGAGTGTTGCTGTAGAAGGGGGAGAGTTCAGGGAAGTGCACAAACAGGAGAAGTTACGGCAGTACTCGAAGGGCTGCTAGAATTAACTCACAAGAGAATAAGAACAGCTAAGGTAGTGACAGACAGCCACTATTGTGCACAAGCTCTAAACGAGGATTTAGCTATCTGGGAAGAAAATGGATTTGAAAGTGCTAAGGGCAAAGTGGTAGCTCATCATGACTTGTGGAAGAAAATAGCTGAAATTAGGCTAAATCTGAAGTTAGAAGTAGAGCACCAGAAGGCCCACACTAGAGAAGGAAAATACTGGCAAGGCAACAAAGAAGTAGACCGTTATGTACAGCAGAGAAAAATAGTCTTTGTCGGGATCGAGGAGTGGGACAGAACCTCCGAAGGTCGGAGGGTCCCAGAGAAGTACGTGGAGCAGGTAGTACGGGGCGTGCATGAAGGTCTAGGTCATGCAGGCGTACAACCCACACGTAAGGAGTTGGAGAGTCAGGAGCTCTGGGTCCCGTTGAAACAGGTCCGCAAGGTGTTGCAAGACTGTGAAGTATGCGATCAATACAACGCAGGAAGGCAAGGGCACCGAGTGGATGGACAGACCATCAAAAGTACCACACCATGGGGCTCAGTATGCATGGATGTAGCTGGGCCTATGGGAGTTACAGGCAAGAAGGGAGAGAAATACCTTCTAGTGCTGGTAGACTCGATGTCAGGGTATGTGGTGGTGAAAACAGCTAGAAAAGCTAATGGCAACAGTGTTGTTAGTATGCTGGAGCAGGTCTGTGGGTCGTTAGGCGTTCCAAAAGAGTTGAGAACCGATAATGGGACACATTTCCGCAATGCACAGGTAGATCACTGGTGTCAGACTTTTGGAGTTGTGCACGTTTATTCGCCTCCTCACACACCTCAAGCCAATGGAGTAGCAGAAAGAATCATAGGTTTAGTCAAAAATTGGATAGCTAAAAATGCTAACACCAAAGAATGGAGTACTAAAACTGTGGAGATAGGTCAAGCCTTGAATGACAGGAGACGAGCTAGTAGACCCTCCCCCTCAGAAGAGCTCAACCAACGACGGTTTAGCACGCCTGAAGTTGGGCGGAGCTCTGGGGATAAAGAAGAACAGTCAGACTCTGAGGCCCCATTCAAGGTGGGACAGAAGGTGTGGGTCAGAGCACAGAATCACCCATCAGTAGTTGCAGTGAAGCCCAAATATAACGCCACAGACAGAGTAAGAAAAGTGTTAGACAAAAACACAGTTGAGCTAGTGAAGAAAGGGATCCAAGGAATAGAGCAACTGAAGCCAATTCCTAGCTAGTTGAAACCAGAAACCAGAGTATGGCCACAGAACCAAGCACCATGCTCCACTATATTAGAATGGCCATTATATGCGGGGGAGTGATACTAAAAAGAACAGTTTCAGGGCTTTGGACGGGTAGGGCCTTGAGCACATTGGAGTATGCGAAAAAAGGATACCTGTCAAAGGAAGGAGAGACCTTCAAGTGATGCTTGCTGGAGAACAACTGTACACTCTGCCTGAAACCAAGTGGATTGCCTCTTCTTTGGGAAGGACCAGGGAAGAGGAAACCCATCAAGCCTAAAATAAATAAGATGGATGCACGACAGCTGCAACTAAAACCTGTAAAGGTGATGGATGCATTCATTTGTGGAGAATGCAGGATTACCACATTACCTCGAGCAATTATCATCACACAATGGGATAAAAGCGGAAAAGGCCCAAAAGACTGTGCATGTGAGTGGGATGGAACCGAAGTAAAATACTGTTCAGCCTGTGACACACAGATGGAGGAAGGCCAACTACTACACTCTGAGAGAGCAATGGGCTGGCAAGTAAGGAGGTATCACAGTCCCCTCAAATCTTTCAAGGCTCAACTTGACGAGGAGGAAACCAAGACCTTAGAGGGATCCCTAACGGAACAACAGTATGACCAAGAACTCATCTACAGCTCTCTAAAGGTAACACCTTCGGCCCCACTTTTATATCCAGAACTAGGAGAATTAAAAGAAAGAAAGGAGAAGCAGCAGCACAGGAAAAATTTGAATCCCAGAGACTTGCTCGAGCAGGCTGTGCAACAAGCCTGGCCCTATGATCCTTTGAGGGGTTAAAAAAAAGGAATGCCCCCCTCGGTACTCAGCAGTTCCCCTTAGTTTTTAGAGTATTTCGAAACCAAACAGGTGCAGGGAGCAAAGAAGAAGCAGGCATGTTACCTGACGAAGAAACCGGTGAGGCTCGACAGTGAGGCTGGACAGGACCCTGGGAGTTAACGACATGGGCTCAGCTGATTACGGAAGTAATTATGAGCCAGGAAGTCCCCCTAGTGCCCCTGCCAGACGTCCCTCGAGAGACCGGAACCAGACGTAACAACTTGTACTATTATACTACTAGTCTGGATGGATGGGCCAGGCACGAAGCTAAACCCATGTAAAAAACAGCCGAATACTTAGTAACCCCTGAAGTCTGGGAAAGGAACGGAGTGCTTCAGATCCCCGGAACTGCTGCACAGAGGGCAGGAACGCCCACAAGGCCCGACTCCACCCAGAGGGTTAAAGTTTCCGTGCAGATGGTCATTGCACCATACCAAGGAGTGTACTCGGTGGGAGCCACGGTCCACCCGATTGAGGAATACAAATACCAAGGAACTTACTCGGTGGGAGCCACAGCCCACCCGATTGAGGAATACAAAAGCTGCTCGGAGGAGCCAGTACCGAACAAAACTGAGAAAAAAGGACTGAAAAGTTGGGCCAAGAAAGCATTCCAAGGAAAATGGAAGCATGCGAACAAGAAAGCACGCAAGTAGGAAATGAACAGGGGGTCACTGGACTCATCGCTGGGAGACATCGCAAGAAAAGAAAAGGTAAAGAACCTCTGAGAAAAACAATAAAAAGCCCAAGCCACATCTGGAAGAAAATAGGGCACACAAAACAAGTCATGCCTATTGAAACGTGTCGTGTTAAAACCAGTGCAATAGCAGCCTTACCAACATGGAAGAATAAAGTAAATGCCTTTGATACTCAGAGTAGCCATACAACTGAAGAAGAAGTACATCATTTGTTGTTTCAAGCACCCGGAACTGAGATATATAAGCCGGCCCTGCTTGTAAGAGGCCAAGTGGTGGAATTAGACAGACCAAAAAAGGACTTTTCAAATTTCCTAGCAAAAACAAGAAATTATTATAATTCACATCTGCAAACATTTAGAGAAGCAGACCTCACTAAAGCTAGCCACAGAATCCCTGGCCTAACCCTGTTGAGTGATAACTTAAAATTCCCATATAACCCTAGCCCGA
>NC_056500.1:49905641-49918889 GCF_014905685.2 Nematolebias whitei | reverse complement strand
AAAAAAACAGCTAGATTCCAAGACAAATGTATAAAACTAAAAACAGGAACATGTCTGCATTGGTCCCTGCCAGGAGTCCAACAGATTCTTAAAGCCACTTAGAGAGGTCAAGGTCGAGAGCTTCAAATCTTTTTGTAATATATTCCAGGAAACAGGAGCGGAGTAGGAGAAGGCCCTTTTGCCTAGTTCAGTCCTCACTGAGGGAACACTGCAGGTAATAATGTCCTGAGAGCGCACTCCGTAGCTGCACTCACGCAGAGACATGTAGGAGGAGATGTATGAAGGCAGCAGACCAAGAAGTGATTTAAAGATGAAAATGTACCAGTGAGAGAGTCTGCGTGAAGTTAATGATATCCAGTTAACCAATGAATACAGGGTGCAGTGGTGGGTACGATAATCACAGCCAGTTATGAATCTTAGTGCACCATGATAGACAGCATACAACATCTGCAGGGTTCTTGTAGGAGCGTTCATGTAAATAATATCACCAAAATCAATTGAGGGAAGGAAAGTCACAGATACAAGGCGTTTTCTAGCATTCAGGGTTAGACAGGATTTGTTTCTGAAAAAGAAACCCAGTTTAACTTTCAGTTTCTTTACCAAGTTTTCCACATGGAGCTTAAAAGAAAGATGTGAGTCGACCAAGATACCCAAATATTTATAGGAATCAACAAACTCAATGGGGACACCTTTTGAGGATAAAATTGGAGGAAGAACTGCTGGGACCAACTTCCTATTTGAAAAAAGCATCCCTTTGGTTTTTTCGGCATTTAGGACAAGTTTGAGGCGGAACAAATCAGTCTGGATGTAGTTAAATGCAGATTTCAAAAGCTGGAAAGCCTTAGCAACTGTTTTAGCTCGACAATAAACAACTGTGTCGTCAGCATAGAAATGTATGGATGCATTAGGGATGTTTTTACCTACATTATGTATGTAGATTGTAAAGAGGGTGGGTCCTAAGACTGAGCCTTGTGGTACACCATTGTTGACTGTTAAATAACTGGAGGAAGTACCATTATGTTGAACACATTGCCTCCGGTCTGAAAGATAGTTAGAGAACCAACCAATGGTGTGATCTGAGAAACCGATTTCTGAGAGTTTATGACACAAGATGTTATGATCCACAGTGTCAAAAGCTTTAGACAGGTCTAAGAAAAGTGTAGCACAATAATCTTTAGCATCCAGTGCTTCAACAACGTCATTAAGAACCTTCAGTGAAGCAGTGGTTGTGCTGTGTTGTTTCCTGAAACCAGATTGATGTGGAGGTAAGATGTTAAATGAGTCCAGGTAATTTTTGATTTGAGAGTTTATCAGTTTTTCTAGAATCTTGGCTAAAATGCAGAGTTTAGAGATTGGTCGATAGTTGTTCAGTGAGGTGGGGTCTCCTCCCTTCAGCAAAGGAAGAACAAAGGCCGTTTTCCAAGTGTCTGGGATGGAGTTTTGTCTTATGGAGAGATTGAAGATGTGGGTCACAGGGACTGTGATGATATGAGCAGCCAGCCTTAAGAGATAAGGTGGAAGTTCATCTGGACCTGCAGATTTTTTAGGATCAAGATCTTTTAACAGTTTATTGACCTCACTGACTGAGAATGGAGAAAAAGAGAAGGTGTGATTAACTGAGGATTGACTTGTAGGAGGGATTTGATTTGTAGAAGTTTGGTTATTATGTGAAGTGGCTGATTTTCCATTAGTAACTGTGTCAAATAAAGAACCAAAAGCAACAAAATGTTTGTTGAAACAGTTCAGGATCTCGTGCTTATTTGACACAGGAACAGAGTTAACGAGAAGTTGTGATGGGAGGTCAGATGATTGGGGGGTGCCTGAGAGAGATTTAATTGTTTTCCAGAATCTGTTATGGTCATTTAGATTTTTGGAAGTCTGAGATAAGAAATAGTTGCGTTTTGCTGCTTTGACAGAAGTTGTACATTTATTCCTCATCTGTCGGAAACTCAACCAGTCAGTGTCTGAGCCAGATTTTCTCGCTGCAGCCCAAAGATGATCTCTCCTGTGCAGGAGGTCAGCTAGCTCTGGAGTAAACCAGGGGCTGTCTCGTCCCTTTATTCTGAACTGACGAAAAGGAGCATGTAAGTTCAGGAAATAAATGAAATTATTATGGAAATAGTTCCAAGCAGAGTTCACATCATCAGTTAACAGAATACGATGCCAGTCAAAGTGAGACAGATCCCAGAGGAATGACTGTTCACAGAAATGTTTCAGATCCCTTTTTTTAATTAATCTGGGCTTAGAAGGTGGAAGTTTACTATTTCTTAAAGCCGCTGTCACACAATGATCACTCAAAAGATCAGCGAATACACCTGTACCAGGGAATTTGTGAGGCATATTAGTTAGAAACAGGTCTAAGATGGAGGAATTGTCAGGGTGGCTTTTATTTAATCTGGTGGGGGAGTCGATCAGTTGGGTTAAATTAAAAGACAAGCAACATTCCTTGAATTTGTCACAGAGGGGGGTCGACTTACACCAATCAATGTTGAGATCTCCTGCTAAAAAGACCTCTGTGAATTTTAAATTACCAAGGAATTCCTTAATGGCATTTCATGCCTCAGGTGAAGCTGAGGGGGGGCGGTAGCAGCAGACTACAGTTAAAACCTGGCCTCCATTCAAGGTGATGTTTACAGATAAGGCTTCAAACTGATTTGGAATTGTTTTGGAAGTCACAAGACTTGAAACCAGGGTATCTCTAATGTAAATAATGACTCCACCCCCCCTTTTTTGACGATCACAGCGGTAGATGTTAAATCCATTGATTGCCACGTCATTATTCATTACAGATTTGTTGAGCCAGGACTCAGAAATAAAGATAACATCTGCCCCAGAAGAACTGACCAGGATTTTCACAGCATCAAGTTTTTTCAGAAGGCTACGAGCGTTTACATGCAGAAAATGAAGCCCAGAGGCATTTTTAAAGTCATTTGGTGTGCTGTAATTAATGGGGGGTCCAGGGTTGGGTTGAATTCCTGAGAGCAGTAACAACATTATTATCAGACATTTTCTTGAGTTTTTTGTGACTGATGTGTAATTACAGGAGTTAACAGTGTGGCAATTATCCCCCATAATTGAACTATGAGAAACATTAATGAAGATGTGATCATTCAGAACCCAAAAACAGTGAAAGTTGCAGTGATGGACAGATTCAGGTGTATTAACAAGATTCAGTGACTCCAGATAATCTGAGAACTGAAAATAGTGACAGTAATATGAATGATGCAGAAAAGATTCAGACCATAAAATGTCACAGTTCAAATGGGCAAACAAACCTGACGAGGTGGCCCAACTGCAGTTTGAGTCAGGCTGAGGGGGGCTCCGGCCCCCCTGTGAAGAAGGATGGATGGATGGATGGATGCTCCCATGAGAAACAGAAGCTGGGTCCAGAATCAACAGGCCGAAACAGAAACAGAAAATTCGTAGCAAATAGCAGAGCGAGCTGTCAGAAAATCCTCCTGAAGTGAAAGGCATGATCCAAGTTCGTTTCAGGTCAACAGGGGCCAACAACGTGATCCGGAATAAAATTAATTATTATCCAGGTGAGTTTGGATGGAGGCCTGCAGCAACTCCGATACAAACTCCGAACTTCACTCGAGCACCACGCAGCCCTGCTCCTCCACGCTGCTCCTCCACGCTGCTCCTCCACTTCTCAGCACCTGACAGCACGGGACACCCCCGGTGAAAAACGAGACTGACCGGAGAGGCTGAGGCTGAAGTCGGCAACTGGTCCGGTCCGGTTCTGCTCCAGTTCGGCTCCGGCGATCCAAGCACGAGAGACGAAGAGGCTGAAGATATCCCTGGCCCGGTTTTGCTCCGGTCCGGCGGCCCAGTCTGGCGGCGCGGTTCTGCTCCGGTCCGGCAGTCCGGCGGCGCGGTTCTGCTCCGGTACGGCGGCGCTTCAAAGCACCGGAGCGTCTCCTCCAGGTGAACACAACGACTCCACGGAGGTGGATCGTCTTTCAGTAAAAGTAACGGGCTACTCACTGAAGCTGAGACCGGCTCTGTAGAAGACGAATTTCCCCACAGCCACCTCGGTTCAGTTCTGGTCCAATTCGAGGGTCACAGGTACACTTCCCCCACACCTATGGAAACACCACGAGGGCCAGTCCAGCTGAAAACCAGCGAAATACCACCCGGCGATATTTGTCGGAACCAGGTAGAACCACAAAGGTCCAGATAAGAGTTCGTTGAGGTCCAGAGAGGGAGAGAAAAAAACACCGGACCTTCGTGCGTCGACTCCGCTGCTCGAAGGGTCACCTGGCCGGCAGGGTGCGCTCAGAGTGACCGATGGGGGTGGGGGGGGGGGAGCGGCCGATCGGTCCAGGGCCAAAATATATATATTTTTTGGACGGTCCCGTCCGGCTCTCTGAGTCACTGAACACCGAATTCGGTTGGAAGGAGGACCAACTTTAGTCCGGTTCGAAAAACGGGTCAGTTTGATGATAAAAGACTGCAGAGAAGCCGGAGGGAGCTGCTGTCCATCAGCTCGCCGGAAGTGAACTGAACTGAACTTAAAAATCAATACTTTCATTGGTTGATTATTTGTTGATTATTAGTAAAACAGTAAAACACTTTTGATTACACATTATCATCTTTAGCTTGATTTAAAGCAGGAGTTCAGTCCTTCTGTTTTCAGCTGCTGAGGAGAACTTTGATCAGGCTTCACCTTTATTAAAGCTGGTCGTCTGCCATGCATCATCACTACAGACACCAGGTTTATTGACAACATCCACATGAATATTGAAATCACCCATTATGATGATTTTATCAGTATTTAACAAGTCAGTTAATAATTCTGAGAATTCGGACAAAAACAGAATAAGCGCCTGCTGGACGATATATAACAACTAATAAAAGTGGCTTTTCTGATTTCCATTTTGGATGAGAAAGACTGAGGGACAGCGATTCAAAAAAATCATAACTAATAACTGGTTTGGCATTAATCAATAATCCTGACTGAAAAATAGAAGCTACTCCTCCACTTCGGCCAGCTGTTCTAGGAACATGAAAATTTAAATAATTAACAGGAGTGGATTCATTTATAGGGCAGCACAGTGGCGCAACTGGTAGAGCTGCTGCCTCTCAGCGAGCAGGTCCCTGGTTCAAACCCTGGTCCAGGGGCCTTTCTGGGTGGAGTTTGCATGTTCTCTCTGTGCATGCATGGGTTTTCTCCGGGTGCTACGGTTTCCTCCCACAGACCAAAAAACATGCATGTTAGGCTGATTGGTAACTCTAAATTGTCCCTAGGTGTGAATGAGAGAGTGAATGGTTGTTTGTCTATATGGCCCTGTGATGGACTTGCGACCCATCCAGGGTGTACCCCGCCCCTCGCACAGTGATTGCTGGACATGGGCACCAGCGACCCCCGTGACCCAAAATGGAATAAGCGGGTAAAGATAATGGATGGATGGATTCATTTATACTAACAAAATCCTCCTGTTGTAGCCAAGTTTCTGTCAGACGAAATAAATCAATATGATGATCAGTTATCAGTTCATTAACTAACAGGGATTTAGAGGAAAGAGATCTGATGCTCAATAATCCACATTTAATGATTTTATGATTTTGCTCTGGTAAAGTAACTGTGTTTATTTTAACAGATTTTTATGGTTTATATTTTTAGAGTTAATTTTTGGTTGATTTAATTTGAGCCGTGGGCAAGTTGACACTGTTTCAATGGGGGTGTGGGTGGGTAACAGGAGAGAAGCAGCAGAGAGGTGTGGAGGACTACAACTCTGCTTCCTGGACTGGACCCTGGGTTGTCAATAATTTGGGGGATAAACAAAATCAGCCATATTTCTAAAAAGAAGAGAGGCTCCGTCCAAAGTGGGATGGATGTCATCTCTCCGCATCGGACCAGGTTTTCCCCAGAAAGAACTCTAGTTATCTATGTAGCCCATGTCGTTGCCAGAACACCACCTGGACACCCAGCGGTTAAACGACGACATACGGCTAAACTTGTCATCGCTAGTCAGGTTGGGGAGGGGGCTGGAGAAAACTACGAAGTCCGACATGGTTTTAGCAAAGTCACACACTGAAGCAATATTAATTTTAGTGACCTCCGATTGGCGTAACCGGGTGTCATTACCGCCGACGTGAATAACAATCTTACCGTATTTAGCTTAGCCTTAGTCAGCATTTTCAGATAAGATTCTATGTCGCCCTCTCTGGTCCCCGGAATGCATTTAACTATGGCCGCTGGTGTCCCTAAAGCCACGTTTCGGACTATGGCACTTCCAATAACCAGGGTCTGCTTCTCAGCGAGTGTGTCATTGAGCGAGGAAAATCGATTAGAAACGTGAACGGGTGGTGAACTGGGGGCTTAGCCTTAGCACTATGCTTGCTCCGGACCGTCACCCAGCCGGCCTGGGGTCCCGGCTGCTTGGGATCTGCTGGAGGACCGCTAATGGGAGCTAGCCTCTGTGGTTCCGCGCTGTCTAAGGGGACCTGGCTAGCTACTGTTTTTTCTACAGCCGAGCTTCCAGTTCAGACAGCCTCTCCTCCAAAGCTACCATAAGACTACATTTATTACTAGGGATGCACCGATCCACTTTTTAAAATTCCGATCTGATCCCGATACCTAGAACTGAGTATCGGCCGATACGATCCAGTTCCGATATCATCATCATCATTGATTTTATATGAGGATTTTATAATCTCCTCTCAATTACAATTTGTACACATATATGCATGCATGTCCAAAAAGGCAACTCGAGGTAAGTATTACTAATGTTGGATAAGTTTTAAAGTTAGAATTAAATTCTAACACAAAACATGTTTCTTTTTTTTCCTAGCTTTAAAGTGGATATTAAAGTGATTAATTTAAGTGATTGTTTAAAGTTGTTTTATATTTTATAAGGGGCAAATATAAGAATTTTTTCTTCTTTCTGCACTCTTTTCATTCAATGTTTTCTTTTTGATGATTTAAAAAAATTGTTTCATTTAAATGAATGAATAAATTAATTAAATAAAATGTTAAATGGCTTTAAACATCTGCTAAGTTCATGGCATAAACCAACAGACATGTTCCTGTTTTTAGTATTTTACATCACTTTATAATGTAGCTGTTTATGTTTTTAATATATATAATATTCAAATCATGTTTTTTATGATTGTCTACTGTTGCACTGATAAATATCTCCTGGAGGGTAAACTATATCTTGACTGCAAGTATCAAGCTGAGAAATCCTTTGTTTTCTACAACTGATAGTGGTTGGTCATTAATTATGATGACGTTTAGCATTTTCTGTTTAGCATTTTCTCGGTAAACATTTGAGCTCTGTGGTTTCAGCAATGTCTTCTTCTTGTTCAATCCGAAGCAGGCAGCCTGATTTGGGGCAGCCGCGCTCAGTCTGTCCCTCCTCTGAGACGGGCAGACTGAGCGGGGCAGATTGGATGCGGCTGAGCGAGGTCGAGTCGCCTCTTTCGGTTTGACCAAAGAGTACTGCCCCGCTGAAGCCACGGAGCTCGAATGTCCAACGTAAAACTAACTTTAACGCGGTTTAATGTGGCGCTATGGCTCTGCAGACATTGCACAATGCTGTCTCTTGGTGTTTTTAGTGTAAAATACTTCCACACAGCGGACATGTTTAGATGAAAAGTTTGTTAGCTGTTAGCCACAGTGCTGCTAACTCAGTCCTCACATTGTAGCTGGCTGCAAACTATGAAATGGATTTCCTGAATGTGAGGCAGGTCTTATTACTCTGGGTTCATGAGACACGCCACCGTTCAGGAAATCCATTCCATAGTTTGAAGCCAACATACATCATGGATCAAAAATATCGGCAGGTGGATTGGAAAACCTAATACGTAAATTATGCTGGTATCGGAGGCCGATACCGATACTGGATCGAATCTGCCCCATCCCTATTTGTTACATGTATCATTACCAATAAAGGAGGCAGAGGAGTAACTAAACATCTGACACACGGAACAAGAGAAAACAGAGGAAGCAGGGAAGCAGCAACCATACTAAGCTAACGCTAGCAGGAGCTAGCAGAGCCAAAAACACCAATAAAAACTGAAAAGTGTTGAAAGATAAGGTGTTTTAATCACTATCCAACAGTAGAAAAACAACTGTACTAAGTGTGTTTGTGAACTAGAATGAAAAACTGTGCAAAAGACAGATAAATCCAGAAAACAGAGACGACTCGAGCAAACAATTCACTCAAGCTAGCAACAGACAAACAGGAAATGACACAATACGTCTCATCACGAACGTGCAACGTCACACCATGCAGTGAAGATCAGGATTCAGAGGGCTGATCAGAGGACATGACTGTCGACGAGGAAGAGGGCCGGAACCACAGGAGGGGGCGTGCCAAAGACACCATCTTAGCACCAACATATCTGGTTTGTTCCACTTTGGAGAAAGCTGTTTGGGGGAAGAATCAGTTTTGTGATGTGTGTTTCCTTGACTGATGAAGCCTTCTGTATGGAAGATGAAACGTTTCAGAAAAAAAAGAAACTGTCCAGATGACCTGACTGACAATTGTTGGATTGTATACCTCGATTATTGGGCATGGACTTTTTTGGTTTTGAACCAGTTTGACATGCCTGTCGACGAGGAAGTGGACCAGTAACAGAGGAGGGTGTGTGCCAAAGACACCATTTTAGCACCAACATAACTGGTTTGTTCCACTTAGGAGTAAGCTTTTTGGGGAAAGAATCAGTTTTGTGGTGTGTGTTTCCTTGATTGATGAAGCCTTCCGGATGGAAGGTGAAATATTTCAACAAAAAAAGAAACTGTCCATACCAACTGACTGAAAATTGTTGGATACTATACCTAGATTATTGAGCATGGACATTTTTGGTTTTGAACCAGTTTGCCATGACTGTCGACGAGGAAGTGGGCCGGCACCAGAGGAGGGGGCATGCCAAAGCCACCATTTTAGCATAAAAAAAAACTGCTTTGTTCCACTTTGGAGTAAGCTGATTTGGGGAAGAATCAGTTTTGTGTTGTGTTTCCTTGACTGATGAAGCCTTCCGGATGGAAGGTGAAACATTTCAGCAAAACAAAGAAACTGTCCAGATGACCTGACAGAAAATTGAAGCTTTGTGATTTTAATGTTGATTCAACATTTATGAGAATGTTTTAGTCATGTTTTATTGAGTCTATTTTAACCTTTATCTTCATCTGTTGGTTTGGACTTTTGTTTATTCATTTTAAAAAGGTACAAAACAATTCCATAACAATATAAAGAAAGATAGAAAAGATTTAAAATGAAAGGCAGTAGAAAGAAGAAAAAAATCTTATTACATCTGCCCCTTTTTTCAAACAATTATTTCAATCATAATAATTTTCAAGTAACAGAACAAAATGAATAACTCTAATTTTTCTAATTCTAATACAAAACACACACTAAGCTACTTCATATATACTTTTTTTTAACAATTCAGCTTTGATCTTTTTCTTAAATGTACACATTGACTTGGCATTTTTAACATCACTCTCTAGACCATTCCACAATCCAATTCCTTGGATTGAGGTAGACCTTCCCTTCAGACTAGTTCTGAATTTTGGTTTGACAAATATCTCTATCCCATTAAGATTATGACAACTTTGTCTTTTAACAAAATTTCTTTGGATATTTAATGGTAATGTGTTATTTTGATCCCTATACATAACTGATAAAATACTGTAATAACTTTAGTTGATAAAATAATGTGCTTGATGGGTGACTGTAATTATTTCTAGTGATAATTCTTACAGCTCTTTTCTGTAAAATAAAAATAGGCTTTGTAAATGTTTTACAGGCTTTTCCCCAAACATCAATGCAATAGATTAAATGTGGAACAATGATTGTGTTATACAACATGTACAGAGTTTTATCATTTAATAATTCCCTGACTTTGTATAGTACTGCAATAGATTTGGCTATTTTTGTTTTTACAGAATTTGTGATTTTTCCATGTTAGCTGTTCATCAATGATTACACCCAAAAATTTCATCTCATTAACTCTACAAATCTCAACACCCTCAATTTTAAATGGATCGCCAACAGCTCTCTTTTTGTTACTAAATATCATGTATTTAGTTTTATCTAAATTTAATGATAATTTAATAATTTTAAAACAAGTTTGTATTTTATCAAATTCTGTCTTCATCAATTCCAACATCTGTTTTACATCTTTACCAAAACAAAAAAATGTGGTGTCATCTGCAAAAAGGACACATTTGAGGAGTCCTGATACATTCACTAAGTCATTCACATATAAAATAAATAACTTTTGTCCAAGTACAGAGCCTTGAGGAACTCCACAAGTGATATTGCACAGGTCAGATCTTACACCATTTATTTGCACAAACTGTTTCCTGTCTTTCAAATAGCTAGATACCCAGTGTAATGCTGGTCCTCTTATACCATATTTATTTAATTTTTCAAGGAGAATAGTGTGATCAATAGTATTGAATGCTTTTTTAAAATCAACAAAAATACTAACACAATACTGTTTTTGATCGACAACAGTAATTTGTTCTATTATTTCCATGAGAGCCATTGATGTAGAGTTTTTTGCTCTAAACCCATACTGACTGCTACTTAGAATGTTTTGTTTAGTAAAAAAATTATCTAATCTGGTCACAAATAGTTTTTCTAGAATTTTCGAGAACTGTGGTAATAAGGATATTGGTCTATAATTATTGAACACACATTTATCGCCATTTTTTTATTTATTTATTTTTTTGATGGCCTCCCTTCTCCCCTTACAGCCATCCTCTCCACACCATTATTAGGAAATATTTATTATAGTGACTATCTAGTGTAGGTTTTTTTTTTTGTTTTTTTTTTTTAATAGGATAGAAAGAAAGAAAAAACAAAGTAAGACTCCAAAATATAAGAAATATATACAAATAGAGCACATGTCAAAACACCCGGCCACTGTCTGTTCACCTGCAAAGAACATGACAAAACACAGCAACAAAATACATATGTATAAAGAACTTAAAATATTCATGGCTTTGCAGTAAGTTTCCATAAATATATATACCCATACCTACGCCTATATACATACATACATACATACACATGAATATACACTCACATACATATCTATATATCTACATATAAAGCCTACATAAGCATCCCTGCTTCTATTTGTGTGTGGTTGTGAGCATGCATAAGTGTATAAGGCTTCTCTAATAGAACATTTATTAGTAACTGTGAAGCAGCAGAGACCCGACCCCCAAGACCAGAGGCAGACGAAAAAGGGGGGACCAGAGCCCAAGACCCCAGGAGGGACCCCGACCGCGGAGCCCCCAGAGCCACCCACACAGGACGAACCACTCACCCACCCCCCAGAACGGACCACAGGGGAGAACCGGAAGATCCCCACCAGCAACCACGTACAGTGACCCCCAGGGGCCAACAGCGACAAGCTCATAGGCCTCCGTCGGCACCCGCCGCACCGATGTAGGTCCAGGTCCAGGCACCGAGGCCCGGGCACCGAGGACTCACACCACCCAGGCCAAGGCCTGACAGGGCCAGAGGACCCAAGCCCCACCAGGCAGACACCAGGCCGAGCCGACACACGCCCAAGCGCCCAGCCCCCGATACCAAGGGCCCCAAGCGCGCCGGCAGGCAAGGGAATACCCCACCAGGGGGCCGCGCAATAGGGGCGCGATGCCAAGCACCCCCAGTTGTATCAAAGAGGGGGCAGTCCGAGTCTCGGCCTAACAAATACCCATTCATACACAGACACAATCACACTATCCCAACCTCAATCTCACATTCATTCACTCAAAGACATACAATAACGATACATTTCATTCTTATTCCCGATACACACTCTATACTCCCCAGGTCCAAGACATGTACCCGCCCTCTACAGGGGGCAGCCCATGCCCAAACCCAGGAGGTAAACCCATTCATTCTTGAGCGGAGAAGAGCCAATACCCCAGACCCGGCCCAGGCCATGCCCCGCCGACAGGACACCACCCCCACCATGAAGAGGACACGCCACCGACCACCCCCACACACCGCCAACAACCAAGCACGCACCCCCAGCCGACCGCCCGCCAGGCCCCGGCAGCCACCCCGGCCAGCGGGCCAACCATGGCACCCAAGAGCCAAGCTCAGGGGGTCCAAACAACCCCAGGGAGAGCACAGCGCCAGCACCGCCCACGGCAACCCCCAGACCCTGAACCCCCACATAGTCCTGGTCAACACCCGACGGCCTGCCCTTCTCCCGGACCCCACCCCCGGAATGGCAGTCAGGGAACTAGGTGGGTAGGAAGAGGAAAAAAAATAAAAAATAAATAAATAATAATAATAATAATAAGACCCCGACAGATACACCCCCACCCCTAGATGTGCTGTTGATGTGTGTTGTTGTATAGTGCCATTAAAAAGGAAAGAAGAAGGAGCAAAGGCTGGCATGGTGCCAGTTTCCCCTCCACCCCAACTCTATCCAAACCCTAGTGTCTAAATGCAACCGTTGTAAGTGAGCACAGGCACAGGGGGTGAGAGTAAGGTCATCCCACCACCCATAGCCATGTGCCCACCTCAAGTTCCTATATATGAATGTCATGAGGATGTTATGAATGAATGTCTAAGGTGTACAATAAAATTGAGTCCCAGGTGGCTATGGTCAACAAAGATGTAAAATTGTTGCAGCACACCCGAGCCCAAACAACCCTAAATGTATGGAATTGAAATGAAGAGGGTGGAGGTGCATGGTGAGGGATGGGGAGAAATAACTGTGAGAGCAAATGCTCCCACAGGAAGTCAGCTCCCCCACTGACCCAACAGCCCCCCCCCCCCCCCAGCTCCCCAAGGTCCACCCAGGGATTGAGGCCAAGACACCTCTCCATCTGGACCGACCGCCAGGCCCGCTGAGCTCCAGACCAGAGAGGGACAGAGCCCCGTGGGTCGCCAGAAGCTGCACCAGCAGCCTACACACCCGAGGGCCACCTGGACCCCCACAAACCGCAGTCGGCCCGCTACCAGATGGAGCCAAACCCCACCAGGACGACCCGGCCAAGAGCGCCCGCCCAACCGCCGACAGTGCCAGGAAGCACCGGGAGCGAGCCCCCACCACAGGAAAGGGGCCAGCCAGCCGGCCATGCACAGTCCCGGGCCGCCCCCAAGGACATCCACCCCATCCCCACCCCAGAAGAAATACTACACCCACCCCTCATTCGGACATCCCTCAAAACACATAGCACAATAGACACCTAGGCTGGGTCAAACTACCCTCAAAACCCCAAAATACATTACGGCAAAGGCTGGTTCATCCCAAAGATCC
>NC_056500.1:49886946-49905541 GCF_014905685.2 Nematolebias whitei | reverse complement strand
GGCTTTGTGTCACTACTCTAATAGGTTGCCCCTGGGCCAAATCTTTTAATGTCCCCCAGTATCTAGCAAGCACTGCTAATTCTTTTTCTTCCTGAGGAAACTTTTTCTCTACTGAGGTCAGGGTGTAACTCCATAGAGTAACTAATCCACCATTTTCATTCTTTACGGCTATCATGGCATCATCACTGTCGCAGCTGACTTCAGCTATGAGTTTTGTCATTAGGCTTCTTAGTTCTAGCCTTACAGCTTCCTGAATCTTTTTCCTAAGTTCTTCTAAGTCCTGTTGGTTTTCTGCTGTCCAGACACATAGTTTCTTACTGTTCGTTTCACTGTTATTTTCTTTTTTCTTTAGGCAGGCATACAGTGGTTTAGCGTACTTCTGATAATTAGGGACATGATCTCTCACATAATTACACAGTCCTAAGATCTTCTGTAATTCGTTTTCGGACTCAGGAGGCTGAATTTGCTAGAGTTTCTCCCTATACCCCTCTGAGAGTCCTAGGTCTGCTGTCACTTGAAACCCTAAATAATTCACTTGGAATTGTCCAAGCTGGCATTTTTTCAAATTCAGTTTCAATCCTGCCTCTGTGACTCGCTGGACCACCTTAGCTAACCTTTCTAGGTGTTCTTCCTCTGTGTCGTCTGCGATAAACACATCATCGATGTAAATTGTGGCGCCTAAGTCTTTGAGCACGTCCATCACGACCGACTGGAACACATTAGGAGAGTTTTTATATCCCTGTGGTAATCGTTGCCAAACATAACTTTTCCCTTGGTGGGTAAAAGCTGTCTTTCCCTGTGATTGTTTTGCCAGCCTAAGAGAGAAAAATCCATTTGCTAAATCAATGCAAGATTTGTACCTTTTCACTTGCAGAGTTTTTAGGGTACCCTGCGGGTTGATTAGGCTCGCTCTGTTGGCTACTGTTCGTCTGTTAAGGGCTTTAAAGTTAATTACTGGTCGCCACCCTCCTCCTGCTGATTCGGGTTTCTTTACTGCCTGGATTGGGCTGTTAGTTATGGGGTTTGTTTCTTCTCTAATAATTCCTAACGCTCCTAATTCTTTCACAATTTTGTTCATTTCCTCAACTGCTCCAGGATTTAGGGGATATTGTCTCACGGGCGGTTGAACCCCTCCCTCGATTATATGTACAAATTTCGGGCCTAGGTCTCCGCAATCATTTTTAAATCTGGCTATTGAGGCTTTCTCTAGTATTTGTTTTAACTTCTCTTTCCCAGCCGGGGAGAAGTCACTCTCATCTATTTTTTGTTTTGTCACTTCAGGGATATTTACAGGTTTATACCAATCTTCAAGACTCATGTTGTTTGTGTGTGAACCCTATTTTTACTAGTCTAGATTTTAACTTCTCTAACCTTCTGTTTAAGGCCCTTCGGTTCTTCTTTGGTTTCCTTAGTTCTTTTAAATCTGTGATTGTCATAAGGTTATAAGGCCCTTTTATCCACACAATTCCTTGCCATAACCCATAAGGCATCGTTTCAACTTTTCCGTTTGCTAACTGAACTGTTAGGTGTCCTACTGTTTTTAGGTTCCTGCGGGTCATAGACACCTCCGCTCCAGAATCTATTAGGTAAGGTTCTCCCTCTACTTTGGTGTAGATTTCGTCCCCCTCCCAATAGGCATCTTCCAGAGTGACCCGCAACCTATCTGCCATTACTTAGCTGGCCCTCCACTCCCTTTCTCACGGGATTCATGGAGGGCTCTTTTTTCTTCTGGGGTCAGTTTTGCATATTCTTCTGGGGGTAGGTATTTACTACCTTTCTGTGGTGTGGAGCTTGAAGCTGGGGCTGAGAATCGTTTTGGTTGTTAGTACAGAGAAAGACCACCAAGACAGTCCGAGCCACAATACAGGGACCGTGTCCCTGGCTGTCTCAGGAACTATTCCCTGTATTGTGGCTGTTGAGGGGCCTTTTGTGTCCGCTTCGGTGGTTTTTGGCTTTGCCTTATCTCATTTTTCTTATTCTCTTCCCAGAACAGCTGTTCTAGATCGTATGATTTCACTGCCTGGTCTATCTGGGCGTCATTAGTTTCATGAGACATTCTGGCAAAGGTGAGTTCTCCCCTTCTCCCCTTAGATACGATCCTTAAGGCTTTAACGTACCTTTTACGGGGAATTACTTGTTTGAGTTGATACCAAACTGGGGTGAGGCGTTGGCCTTGATCCATGTGCATTCTCGCCCGCTGAATGTGAGAGTCCTCATCGTCCATATCCTCCAGGACCAGTTTTTCATATTGGCTTTGAGCCGATTCCCCTTTACTCATTGGGTTTGTGGTGACATTACCCAGCCACAACTTTTTTGCTGCATCACACTCAGTGGAGCTAACTACCATGGGCCACACATCTTTGATGTATTCTTTGGTGGTCTCCTGGGGTTGTTTTTCCCTCACTAAGGTTTTCAGCTTTTTGTACTCACGATAACTGTCAGTCTCTGGGCCCGGGGCTCGGCTTTGTTTAGTCTGCCCTGGCTCAAGAGTTGATTCAGGCACTTGATATGGTGGATTTGTCTCGGCCGGGTACATGTCATCTTCCTCATCGGCCAATATTTCCTCTCGCAATTTCTTTTCTGTTTCTTGGGCATATTTGTAGGCCGTCTTTTTCATTCTTCTTAGCATCACATCATGTACTATTCCTAAGTAAGCGGTCCTAAACTTACTGGTTAAGGGTTTGTGGGCTGCTAACGTGGGGTATGAGGGCATCATTAAAATGTTGGCCCACTCTCCCAAAGTAGCTTTAACAGTCAGTTCCACCGTCTCCTCTGACCTGTCTGCCCATACTGGTGGAATGTCATAGTGATTTTGGCCAGCTTCAGGGATGTAAGTTTGACGCCCATCACTCGCCTGCACCGGCCCCCAACTCAAGTCCCTGGCCAACCTTTCTGATGTTCTATGTACGTCCAGTATTTCTACTCCCTTCTTTTGTCCGTTTCTTTGTCCTATTCTCAATGGCTTAACTGGACCCTCGTATTGGCCTGATATCGATCCTAGACTGGCACTACCTTCATCATCGGTGTCTTCCTGACTCGGGTCTGCATCTGGTTCTCCCTGGGAGCTCTCTTCGTCATCTTCCTCACTCTCTAAGTTTAAAGGTTGTATTTTTGTTAGTGTTTCACTCTTTAGCTGTCCTTCTCGTGAATCTGCTCCGCTTCTGTGTCGTCTTATGGTCGAACTTTTCAGGTCCTTTTCTGAGGGTGAGGTCAGAGGCGTTTTCGACCCCTGAGGAGTGATCCTTAACGGGTCTTCACTTTTCTTGGCTCCCGGTGGTGTTAATGACTTTTCTGTGTCTTCTTTCCCTAACTTTAGGGGTTCCTTGATTGTTTTTTCCTCTGGTTTTGTCATTAAGGCTACGATTCTGGATTTTTGATCTTCATCTAGATGAGTGGGGGTCACTATAATCATTTCTTTTAAGTGGGCCTCTGCTGGCATGTCTTTGGCCAGGTATGTCATCAAATTGACTGCTACTCTTTCGGCTATTTCCCACTGCAGATGATGGGACCGGAGCCCATCTATCCCTATCACTATGCGCCTGAAACCGAACTCTATGGCTCGGAACACTCCTTTCTGCAAAGCTTCTAACATTTCCCTGAGGTAGCCGGTGTTATCGGTTGCTTCCTTATAGCTTTGAATCGGGATGTGTATAATTGCATAATATGGAGTGTCAGCCCCGCTGGTCATTCTCGTTTTTGGCTCTGTGCTATTCGGTTCACTAACAAGATGATTTATTTCAGCTTGGTACTCCCTACCAACTACTTTCTTTAGAGCTTTTCTGTAGGTCGAGTTATGGATTTTGTATTTATGATTTGTAAACACCAGTAATGCATCCGCCTCCATAGACCATGGGGTCCCTATCACCTGGTATACTCGAGTACCATTTTGAAACTTCACGCATTGAGTCCCCGTTGGGACTGGTTCTAGGACCTGTTTGAGCCCTACTGTTTTCCTGATTTTCCTTTGTGGTTTCTTTTGGGAATTTTCTTTCTCATCATCTTGACTGGAATATGACTGATTCTGGTTCTAGGTGTTTTTCTTTAGTTTTCTTTTTTCTGTGAGTTTTTGGGGTTTCCCCTGAGGGGACCTTTTTAAGATTCTCTTGCTTACTCGGCTGGTCTTTTAGTGGTTCCGTCTGTACCTGAGTTGGCACCCTTCGCAACTCTCCCTCTGTCCATCCTGCTCCGGGTGTTCTAAGCTTTTCCATCCTCTCCACTATACTTCGGGCAAGAGTGTCTAGCTTTTTGTTAAGTTTCCCCTTATACTCTTCATCTTCTGTCCACTCAGTCTCACTTTCTTCGGATTCGGTTTCTCTTTTGAATCCACCTGTGAATAATTTTCTTCGCCCTGCTCCTAATTCATTGTCTGTGTCTAAATCCGGGTCGTATTTGAAAGTGTCCCTGTACTTATCCAGGTTTGGAGTGGAGCTCACATACGTGGGGGGGGGGGGGGATGAGAGGCGGGAATATAAGCTCTATTTTTTGGCTTCACGTCTCTCAGGTTTTCTTTTTCTGTTGTAATTTGAAGGTTGGGTATATTCGCTTTAACCTCATCTTCCTTTAGTTTTTCTGCGTTTTCTGCTTTGTTTTCCGACTCATCAGGGGTATGCGCGATGGAGCTTTGCTCACTTTTCAGGTCCACTTCTGATTTTCTTTCTTTTCTATATTCCCTCATTCTTGCCAATTCCTCTTCACACTCCTTATATTTTGCCGTTGCTCTTACTATAGGGTTTGTAGTGACCCATCCCAATCCTGTCACTTTGGATATCATTTTTACTAAGGGGTCATACTCAACTGAGGGACTAATTACTGACACTAATGTTACATCTCTTGGTGCTTCTATCTGTTGCACCCACCATTGCAACCATTTTTTAACTTCCTTTTTTGATTTTACTTCGCCCGGGTCTCAGCACTACTGTCTGAACTCCTTGCCGGATTTTTGTACAGAAAAACACCCCTTTTCTTCCATATATTTTTTTAAGTCCTTGTTCCAGGACTCCTTCGACTACCTTGGGATTACTTTCTTTTAATGTTTCCTTTACCACTGGATGCCACGTGCCATACCCTTTTCCATACAGGATGATTTCCACCTTGGTCACTCCTTCTGCTGACTGTCCTTCTGTACCCTGCACGGCTGACTTTTGGCCGTCTGTCTTCCCTTCTACTGGCTTCTGTTCTTCTTGGCTCGCCTGAGTCGGCTCGGATTCTCTTAGCTCTACACTCACCGGTGCCCCTCCTGAGGCCATCGTTATGTCTTTTCTTGTCGGGTCAAGGTTGTCGGTCCTCAAAGTCTCCAGACTTTATCCTAACGTTTTGGACTAGGACAGACTAGCTGCTTGCCTACGACTCTGGATTATGGTCACTAACCCTCGTAAGCCTTCTACCCCTCCTCACTAGCCTCTAGTGATCTATTGGGGGTACTGACTGGGGGGTCTCCCAGCCACTAACAGCTCCTTTTTTTCTCTAGGGATGTTCTGTCGACGCCTATCAGCTCTCTGTAGCGCGCCTTTTCTTCTGGGGGGTCTCTATTCCTTTAAAAACCATCCCACTGCTGCCACCATGTTTTGCTTTCCGATAAGCAAAGGTAACCACTGGAAAATAGTGATAACACCTTGCTTGCAGCCTCTCCTCCAAGGGGTCAGGAAGCTAACCTCAACACCGTGGTATTACCTGCAGCTTACTAAAGTAGCTTCTTTAAGGCTGCGACGAGGTGATTCATCCAGAAAATTAACGACCTTCTATCCGTGAGTCACACCCTAATCTCACTCTATTACCTCGAACCTACCAAGCAGCAGGGTTGGGTCGTTTGGTCCAGAGAAACTCACGTTATGGCCGCTCACCTCTTAATTTAGCGTTACAATTGTTATCTGTTCTGGTAATCTTTAGGGCCCTGGAAAACGGGCACAAGGGTGTTGTCACTTACTGGCTAGGGAATCTTTTAAAAACCTCCTATTTATGTGATGTTAAAGTTAAACCAAGCTTTACCATGTATTTGTTCATTGAGGATGAAATAATAGTCCAGATTTATATGTTTTGTTTTGCTTTAATCAATAACTTTCGCAGGGGTACAGCATCAGGCACAATTTTATAAAGATTAAATTTCATGATTACATAGGATACACTTTCTTCACTAAGTAAGGCAATGACTTCTTCCTGATGACTTCTAATCCCCAAGAGCCCTTGAGGATTTATGAACACCACCTTCACTCAGACCTTTCACACATCAAGCCAAAAGATGTTCTCTCTCAACCCTCTCATGAACCAGAAACACCTCTGAGCAAAACCCACTAGTACCCAGTCTAATACTCTTAAATTTATCCTGTATGCTATATTTCTAATCTGATGAATTAATTTATTTAGAGCAGATGAACGGGGAAGTCCGCTTACCATGATTCTGAGGTGACCCTCAGAGAATCTCTGTTATGATAAGAGGCATATTTCCAGTCTCCCAGGTGGGGAGTACCGGACAACCCCAAAGCAAACGCAGCTATCCCAAATTGAAAGAATCAGAGCTTTGGACTGCCCAGGTCAAGCTATCATTTAGAAGTATGAAGATCCTCTAGTTTTGTTTGTTTGACGAGTAAGACTTTAATCCAATCCCGTTTCAGTGAAAAGAGAAATAAATCCCAGCCTTGTCTTAAACTGGTAAAATCCAACTCCTTTTTTGGGTTCTTCTGATCCTATGAGCTGCCTCTGCTTGTAGTTCCTTCTGCTTGGCTCTTCAGCTCAGCCTTTGACCACGTTTCATCAGTCTGATCTCTATTTAAAGACCTCTTATTCTCCTCCTCTTAAGGAGGTGCCAGGGGTCTTGCTTGGAAAATTACATCATACTTTTTCCAGTAACTGACTGTTGTTTTGTACCTCAACCGGCTCTAACCGGTTTTTGAGGTACTTTCCAGAACTTGCTTTTCTTATTTTTGTTCAGAAGTGCGTCACCACAAGATGAGTCGTGATGAACCTGATGACCTTCTGTTCTTTTACTGTAATGTTCTTCATGCATGCTTTTTCCATTATCAGCTTAGAATATCTTATGCAGAACTTTACAAGGGTTATATATTAACCATCATTCCTAGTTTGAACTCTGTGCATTCATAGCTGGCTTTGTTCTTTTTCTTTCTCTCTGCTTAAGACATGTTCAGACTCGTCTAAGGCATGTTCAGACTTGCCTATGGTTACATCAGGTCTCGGATCTGCTCCTTTCACTTCAACACTTTTCAATGACAAGTAAATCACACAATTATACAATGGATTACACAATTCTTATAAATCAATAGCTGATCACTTGTTGATTATTAGTAACTCATTCTTTGATTACACATTTCTATACTTAGCTTGATTATTATTGATGCTTTTTAATGCAAAAGTTCAGTTCTTTGTTTTCAGCTGTGAAAGAGAATGGATCGGCCTTCACCTCTCTGAAGCTGGCTGTCTGTTTCTCCATCATTTGGACGCCAGGTTTATCAACAAGGTGTGAACCCCATGGGAACACAAGTAAACCGATCTCTATGTGTTGCGCAAAAATGTAGAACGTAAGGAAAAGGCCCTCTGAAAGTTTGTCGTCTTCGTTCTTCACTCTCGTGCACAAACAGACCCTATACGCGACTGCAAGTGTGAAACCCTCAGGAGCACACGTAACCTGAGCTCTACGTGGTGTACAAAAACGTTGAACGAAAGGAACGGGCCCTCTGAAAGATTGTAGGTTTCGTTCTTCTCTCTTGTGTACAAACAGACCCTTAACGAAACTGCAGGTGTGAACCACACGGCTTCAGGCGTAAACCGAGCTCTACGTGGTGCGCAAAAACGTGGAACGAAAGGAACGGACCCTCTGAAAGCTTTTCGTCTTCGTTCATCACTCTTGTGCACAAACAGACCATTTACGCAACTGTTGGTGTGAACCCCATGGGTGAACGAGTCAATTGAACTCTACGTGGTGTGCAAAAACTTGGAACGAAGAAAATCGAGCCCTTTGACAGTTTTTCGCTGTCATTCTTCACACTTGTGCACAAACAGACCCTTTACGCAAACTGTTGGTGCAAACACCCTGGGAGCACGCGTAAACCGAGCTCTATGTGTTGTGTAAAAACGTGGAAAGAAATGAAAGGGCCCTCTGAAAGATTTAAGTATTCGTTCTTCACTTTTGTACAAAAAACAGACCTTTTACGCAACTGTTGGTGCAAACCCCATGAGAGCCCGAGTAAACCAAGATCTAAATGGTGAGCAAAAATTTGGAACGAAAGAAAACGAGCCCTCTTAAATATCCTGATGCATGCTCAATAATCCAGGTAGAAAAATCTAAAAAAGTTAAATCTGGTCCTCTGGACATTCAAAAAAAAACAAAAAAACAAAGCAAAACAACAAAAAATGTAGACACGTTTCGTCTCTCGTCCGAGAGACCTCTTCAGTCTGAGGTGCTGTTTTCAGCTCAGTCTCTTAAATAGCACCTTCTCAGAGTGGATCAACCAGTTTTGCTGCCGACAACCAAAACCAGCTGATCACATGCTCAAGAAGGACCATCAGCCTAACAATGGATCATTAGCACACTGATGGCTGTGTACTATTCACAGAGGGCTGAGTGATACTAGCAATCACAGCATTGTAAGAGGGGGACAATTGAACACGTAGGCCTCCACCCCTGTTTAATGAAGGACGGTTTCTTTTCACAAAGATGGCCTCCTTTACTCCTCTCTCAAACCATCGTTCCTCTATATCCAAGATGTGCACATCTTCATCCCTGAAAGTGTGACCTCTGGCCTGGAGATGAGTGTAGACCGCAGAGTCCTGGCCTGATGATGTTGATCTTCTGTGCTGGGCCATCCTTTTGGCCAGTGGCTGTTTTGTTTCCCCGATGTAAGACTGATCACAGCCCTCCTGACACTGAACAGCATACACAACATTACTCTGTTTGTGCCGGGGGACTGGATCTTTGGGATGAACCAGTCTTTGCGGTAATGTATTTTGGGGTTTAAAAGCCACTGGGACATTATGTTTAGAAAATAAACGTCTCAGTTTCTCTGATACTCCCTCAACATATGGAATGACCACTGGTCTGGGTCTGGGTTCCTCCTTTTCACCTGTTGGCTGACTGGAGTCCTGTTTGGGTTTCTTCTCTGCTTTTAGGAAGGCCCAGTTAGGATATCCACATTGCTCTAGAGCCTGTCTTGTGTGGGATTTCTCCTTCTGCCTGGCTCCTGAGCTAGTGGGGACGCTGTCTGCTCTGTGATACAGAGTCCTGATGACTCCTAACTTGTGCTCCAAAGGGTGATGGGAGTCAAACTGCAAATACTGGTCTGTGCGGGTGCGTTTGCGGTACACCTCAGTTTGCAAATGTCCTCTATCAGAGACTGAGACCTCACAGTCCAAGAAAGCCAACTTGCCAATTTTTTCATCTTCTCGTGTGAACTTGATGTATTTATCCACCGAGTTGATGTGGTCAGTAAAATGTTGGACTTCCTAAGATTTAATTTTAACCCAGGTGTCGTCAACATACCTGAACCAATGACTTGGTGGTGTCCCTGAAAAGGACGTCAAGGCTCCCTTTTCTACCTCCTCCATGTACAGGTTGGCAACAATAGGAGAAACTGGAGACCCCATAGCACACCCATGTTTCTGCCTATAATATTGCTCCCCATATGTGAAGTGTCAGGAGGGCTGTGATCAGTCTTACATTGGGGAAACAAAACAGCCACTGGCCAAAAGGATGGCCCAGCACAGAAGATCAACATCATCAGGCCAGGTCTCTGCGGTCTACACTCATCTCCAGGCCAGCAGTCACACTTTCAGGGATGAAGATGTGCACATCCTGGATATAGAAGAACGATGGTTTGAGAGAGGAGTAAAGGAGGCCATCTTTGTGAAAAGAAACCGTCCATCATTAAACAGGGGTGGAGGCCTACGTGTTCAATTGTCCCCCTCTTACAAATGCTGTGATTGCTAGTATCACTCAGCCCTCTGTGAATAGTACACAGCCATCAGTGTGCTAATGATCCATTGTTAGGCTGATGGTCCTTCTTGAGCATGTGATCAACTGGTTTTGGTTGTCAGCAGCAAAACTGGTTGATCCACTCTGAGAAGGTGCTATTTAAGAGACTAAGCTGAAAACAGCACCTCAGACTGAAGAAGTCTCTCGGACGAGAGACGAAACGTTTCTACATTTTTTGTTGTTTTGCTTTGTTTTTTTTGGTTTTTTTGAATGTCCAGAGGACCAGCTTTAACTTTTTTAGAGCCCTCTTAAAGTTTTTCGTCGTCATTCTTCACTCTTGTGCACAAACAAACCCTTTATGCGACTGCATGTGCAAACCCCACTGTAGCATGTGTAAACCGAGCAACACATGTTGTGCAAAAACATGGAACAAAATGAATGGGCCCTCTGAAAGATTGTAGTCTTCGTTCTTCAATCTTGTGCACAAACAGATCATTAACAAAACTGCAGGTACTAACCCCACGGGAGCACGCGTACCCCAAGCTCTTTGTGTTGCGCACAAACGTGGATGAAAGGAACGGGCCCTCTGAAAGTTTGTAGTCTTCGTTCTTCACTCGTGTGCACAAACAGACCCTTTACGCAACTGTTGGTACAAACTCAATGGGAGCACGAGTAAACCGAGCTCTACGTGGTGCGCCAAAACTTGGAATTAAGAAAACCGAGCCCTCTGACAGTTTTTTGCTGTCATTCTTCACTCTTGTTCTCAAACAGACCCTTTACGCGACTGTAGGTGCAAATCCCACGGGAGCACGCCTAAACCGAGTTCTACGTGGTATGCAAAAACATGGAACGAAGGGAACATGCCCTCTGAAAGATTGTAGTCTTCGTTCTTCACTCTTGTGCACAAACAGACCCTTTACGCAACTGTTGGTACAAACCCCATGGGAGCACGAGTAAACCTAGCTCTACGCGGTACGCAAAAACTTTGAACAAAGAAAATCGAGCCCTCTTAAAGTTTTTCATCATAATTTTTCACTCTTGTTCACAAACAGACCCTTTATGCAACTGTTGGTGCGAACCCTTTGGGAGCACAAGTAAACCGAGGTCTACATGGTGTACAAAAACTTGGAACGAAGGAAAATGAAGTCTTCTTCCTCATCGACAGCCATGTCGAACTGGTTCAAAACCAAAAAAAAGGTCCATGCTCAATAATCCAGGTACAATTTTCAGTCAGGTCATCTGGACAGTTTCTTATTTTTGCTGAAACGTTTGACCTTCCATGAAGAAGTTTTCATCAGTCAAGGAAACATAAAACTGATTCTTCCCCTAAACAGCCTACTCCAAAGTGGAACAAACCTGTTTTGTTGGTGCTAAGATGGTGTCTTTGGCACACCCCCTCCTGTGGTGCCGGCTTTCTTCGTCTTTGACAGTCATGTCAAACTGGTTCAAAACCAAAGTAGGTCAATGCTCTGCTCAATAATCCAGGTATACAATCTAGCAATTGTCAGTCAAGTCATCTGGACAGTTTCTTATTTTTGCTGAACGTTTGACCTTCCATGAAGAAGGTTTCATCAGTCAAGGAAACATAAAACTGATTCTTCCCCCAAACAGCCTACTCCAAAGTGGAACAAACCTGTTTTGTTGGTGCTAAGATGGTGTCTTTGGCATGCCCCCTCCTGTGGTGCCGGCCCTCTTCCTCGTCGACAGTTATGTCAAACTTATTCAAACCCATAAAAAGTCCATGCTCAATAATCCACATATACAATCCAACAATTTTCTCTCAGGTCATCTGTACAGTTCTTATTTTTGCTAAAACGTTTCATCTTCCATCCAGAAAGTTTCATCAGTCAAGGAAACAGACATGACAAAACTGAGTCTTCCCCCAAACAGCTTACTCCAAAGTGGAACAAACCAGTTATGTTGGTGCAACGATGTGTCTTTGGCGCTCCCCCTCCTGTGGTGCCGGCCCTCTCCCTCCCAGACAGAAATGTTAATCTTGTTCAAAACCAAAAAAGCTCAATAATCCAGGTAAACAATCCAACAATTTTCAGTCAGGTCATCTGGACAGACTCTTGTTTTTTTTGCTGAAACTTTTAACCTTGAATCCAGAAAGTTTCATCAGTCAAGGAAACATAATGACAAAACTGATTCTTCCCCCAAACAGCTTACACCAAAGTGGAACAAAACAGTTATGTTGGTGCTAAGATTGTGTCTTTGGCATGCCTCCTCCTGTAGTGCCGACTCTGTTCCTCGTCCATGCTCGTGTCAAATTGGTTCAAAACGAAAAGAAGGTCCATGCTCAATAATCCAGGTATACAATCCAACAATTTTCAGTTAGGTCATCTGGACAGTTTCTTTGTGTTGCTGAAATGTTTCTCCTTCCATCCGGAAAGCTTCATCAGTCAAGGAAACACAAATCTGATTCTTCCCCCAAACATCCTACTCCAAAGTGAAACAAACCAGCTTTGTTGGTGCTATGATTGTGTCTTTGGCACACTCCCTCCCAGGCATTGTATTATTTGGACCTGTGAGCTGCTGAAACCGATTCGTTTACGGCGGAGACCCGGTCCGCCGCTGTTTGGACCTGCGAGCTGATGAAAACGAGCCGTTTACGGAGGAGACCCGGTCCGCCGCTGTTTGGACCAGCGAGCTGCTGAAACCGAGCCGTTTTACGGCGGAGACCCGGTCCGCAGCTGTTTTGGACCTGCGAGCTGCTGAAACCGAGCCGTTTTACGGCGGAGACCCGGTCCGCAGCTGTTTTGGACCTGCGAGCTGCTGAAACCGAGCCGTTTTTTTTGGACCTGCGAGCTGCTAAAACCGAGCCGTTTTACGGCGGAGACCCGGTCCGCGGCTGTTTTGAACCTGCTAGCGGCTGAAATCGAGCCGTTTACAGAGGAGACCCGGTCCGCCGCCGATTGAACCTGCGACCCGCTGAAACCGAGGAAGCTAGACTAAAGCTGTGGGATCTGGGAGCTGTTACAACCGGGACCTGGTCTGTCACCATTGGGGCTGCGAACAGATGGACCGAGTGAATCGTGAGACCGCGTGGGACCTGGAGATTGTTGCCGCTAGGCCTTGGCTAACAACATAAGCTAACAACATAAGCCTGTGAACCTGGTGGCTGGATCCTGTGCTTCTGAGAGTTGAGACCAATAATCCAGAAGTATCGTGAGTAATGCCGAGCAAACACAGAGATAAGAGACAAGTGTCGGAAAATAATTCAGAAGATATGGAGGAAGTTAAAAAATCTTTTAACTTTTTGAGTGCTGAACTAACTAAATTGAGTACTGAACTAACTAAAGTATCAGCTAAATGTGAATTACTGACAGGACTCTCTGAAGAAGTGAGACAATTGAAAGAACTGACGACTAATAAAGACAGAAAAATACCTGAACTAGAACAAAAAATAGACGACATGGAACAATACACAAAAATAGACAACATGGTGATCACTGGACTGGAAGTTAGGAACCGAACTTATGCAAGAGTTGTTGCTGGAACTAACACAACAGAAGATGCACCACAGGAAGAACTACAGACTCTGTAGGAGCAAGTAATGAATTTTTTACAAAACAAAGACATTGACATCGAACATGAGGACATTTCAATCTGTCGCACCCTGCCCAGCAAATCAGATAAAGCCAAACCATCCATAGTCATCAAGTTCATTAGCAGGAAATCAAGAAACAAGGTAACAATGCAAGCAAAAAAACTGAAGGGAACAAATGTTTACATAAACAAACATCCAACTAAAAAAATTGGAAATACTGCACGTGAAGCAAGGTGGTTGAAAAAACAGAAAAAAAACAGCATCAACTTGGACAAGAAATGGAAACATTTGGATCAAAATACATGAAGGATCTCAGGCTAAAATAATAAAAGACCTGAAGGATCTGGAAAGACTAAAATGAGCTCAGGAAAAGACAGATGATAAATCATTGACATAACTTCACTAACAAGAAATTAACAAAATATAAAATAAACAAATACATTAAAACATGGCAACATACGAAGACTTAGAGTTTAAAATATACAATGTTGAAGATGTGATTGATACAAATATTTTCCCTGCAATAAAAGACTGTGAATATTACAATGAAGAACAGTTTAATGACATCAATTTAACAAATGGAGTTCTCTCTATTATTCACTGTAACAGTAGAAGTATAAATGCAAATATATCCAAAATATCAGATTATTTAAAACAACTAAACAGAACTTTTACAATAATAGCACTGTCAGAGACATGGCTCAACGATGAAAACACAAATAATGTTCACATGGAAGGGTATGAATTACATCATGTGAACAGAAGCAACAAAAGGGGTGGTGGAGTGGCTCTATCTGTTAAAAATGAAATAAAATGTAAATTAATTAATGAAATGTCAATAATTGTTGATATTATCATGGAAATAATAACAATAGAAATAATAATCAAGAATGATAAAAACATATTGATAAGTTGTGTATATCGATCTTCATGATCAAATATAGAAATATTCACTGATAAAATCTTACAACTATTGGACAAGAGTTTTAATAAAAGCATTTTTTTCTGTGGAGACTTTAATATTGACCTGGGAAATAAAACAGATTCAAATAACATCAGTACATTTACAAATTCATTGTGTAGTTTAAATCTTTATCCGTTAATATCAAAACCAACAAGAATTACAACTCATAGTGCTACAATAATCGATAATATTTTCACAAATGTAACAAATGGGGATGTGATGGGAGGTATGTTAACGAATGATTTGAGTGATCATTTACCAGTTTTCATGATTTATAAAAATGATCAAAGCATTACAAAATAAATTACAATTAAGGAAAAAACAATAAACACATCAAAAAAGCAATGGATACATTAAAAGATGATTTACATAAACAAAACTGGAAAGACGTGTATGTTGATGATGTGAATAGATCATATGATGAGTTTATGAATATTTTAGGAGCTCTGTATGAAAAGAATTGTGTGCAAAATAATTGTACAAAGAGAAATGTTGTTGATCAACCATGGATGACGAAAGGGTTGAGAAATACTTGTAAAAAAAAAGAATTATTTGTATACATGTTTCTTGAAATTGAGAACACAAGAGGCCGAAGAGAAATATAAGAAGTATAAAAATGAATTAGTAGCGATTATAAGGAAACGCAAGAAGGAATATTATAGTGATTTATTAAATAAAAGTAATGGTGATATGAAAGCTACATGGCGAGTAATAAATAGTGTTCTGAAAAGTCATAAAGCAAAAACAGGTATTTCACAATATTTTTTGAAGGATGACGATGAAATCCATGATGAAAATGAAATTGTAAATGGATTTAATCATCATTTTGTGAACGTTGGATCAAGCCTTGCAGCTAGAATACCAAAAGTAGACAATAATGTGAACCATTCAGTTATAAGTTGTGACAACAGTATTTTTCTTAATGGAACTGACAAAGAAAAAATAATGAATGTTGTAAAAAATCTTACAGATAAGAGATCAAAAGACTGGGTGGACATGGATATGATGTTTGTAAAGGACATAATGAGTTATGTTATCGAGCCGTTTACATATATTTGTAATTTATCATTTTCAAAAGGAATATTTCCAGACAATATGAAAGTAGCTAAGGTAGTTCCTCTCTTTAAAAATGGCGATAAATGTGTGTTCAATAATTATAGACCAATATCCTTATTACCACAGTTCTCAAAAATTCAAGAAAAACTGTTTGTGACCAGATTAGATAAATTTATTACTAAACAAAACATTCTAAGTAGTAGTCAGTATGGGTTTAGAGCAAAAAACTCTACATCAATGGCTCTCATGGAAATAATAGAACAAATAACTACTGCTGTCGATCAAAAACAGTATTGTGTTAGTATTTTTGTTGATTTAAAAAAAGCATTCGATACTATTGACCACACTATTCTCCTTGAAAAATTAAATAAATACGGTATAAGAGGACCAGCATTACACTGGGTATCTAGCTATTTAAAAGATAGGAAACAGTTTGTACAAATAAATGGTGTAAGATCTGACCTGTGCAATATCACTTGTGGAGTTCCTCAAGGCTCTGTACTTGGACAAAAGTTATTTATTTTATATGTGAATGACTTAGTGAATGTATCAGGACTCCTCAAATGTGTCCTTTTTGCAGATGACACCACATTTTTTTGTTTGGGTAAAGATGTAAAACGGATGTTGGAACTGATGAAGACAGAATTTGATAAAATACAAACTTGGTTTAAACTTAATAAATTATCATTAAATTTATATAAAACTAAATACATGATATTTAGTAACAAAAAGAGAACTGTTGATGATCCATTTAAAATTGAGGGTGTTGAGATTTGTAGAGTTAATGAGATGAAATTTTTGGGTGTAATCATTGATGAACAGCTAACATGGAAAAATCACATCAATTCTGTAAGAACAAAAATATCTAAATCTATTGCAGTACTATACAAAGTCAGGGAATTATTAAATGATAAAGCTCTGTACATGTTGTATAACACAACCATTGTTCCACATTTAATCTATTGCATTGATATTTGGGGGAAAGCGTTTAAAACATTTACAAAACCTATTTTTATTTTACAGAAAAGAGCTGTAAGAATTATCACTAGAAATAATTACAGTCACCCATCAAGCACATTATTTTATCAACTAAAGTTATTACAGTATTTTATCAGTTATGTATAGGGCTCAAAATAACACATTACCATTAAATATCCAAAGAAATTTTGTTAAAAGACAAAGTTGTTACAATCTTAATGGGATAGAGATATTTGTCAAACCAAAATTCAGAACTAGTCTGAAGGGAAGGTCTACCTCAATCCAAGGAGTTGGATTGTGGAATGGTCTAGAGAGTGATGTTAAAAATGCCAAGTCAATGTGTACATTTAAGAAAAAGATCAAAACTGAATTGTTAAAAAAGTATATATGAAGTAGCTTAGTGTGTGTTTTGTATTAGAATTGGAAAAATTAGAAAGTTATTCATTTTGTTCTGTTACTTGAAAATTATTATGATTGAAATAATCGTTTGAAAAAAGGGGCAGATATAATAAGATTTTTTCTTCTTTCTACTGCCTTTCATTTTAAATCTTTTGTATCTTTTTTTTTATATATTGTTATGGAATTGTTTTGTACTTTTTTTAAATGAATAAACTTTATACCATACCATACCACTGACACCAGTGGAACTCCAGGAAGCCCTCAAAAGCATGTCCAATAAAAAGGCTCCAGGTCCAGATGGATTCCCTGCAGAATTCTATAAAGAATTCTGGAATATCCTGGTTACATGAAGGATCTCAGGCTAAAATAATAAAAGACCTGAAGGATCTGGAAAGACTAAAATGAGCTCAGGAAAAGACAGATGATAAATCATTGACATAACTTCACTAACAAGAAATTAACAAAATATAAAATAAACAAATACATTAAAATATAGCAACATACGAAGACTTAGAGTTTAAAATATACAATGTTGAAGATGTGACGGATACAAATTTTTTACCTGCAATAAAAGACTGTGAATATTACAATGAAGAACAGTTTTATGACATCAATTTAACAAATTCACTGTAACAGTAGAAGTATAAATGCAAATATATCCAAAATATCAGATTATTTAAAACAACTAAACAGAACGTTTACAATAATAGCACTGTCAGAGACATGGCTCAACGATGAAAACACAAATAATGTTCACATGGAAGGGTATGAATTATATCATGTGAACAGAAGCAACAAAAGTGGTGGTGGAGTGGCTCTATTTGTTAAAAATGAAATAAAATGTAAATTAGTTAATGAAATGTCAATAATTGTTGATAATATCATGGAAATAATAACAATAGAAATAATAATCAAGAATGATAAAAAACATATTGATAAGTTGTGTATATCGATCTTCAGGATCAAATATAGAAATATTCACTGATAAAATTGTACAACTATTGGACAAGAGTTTTAATAAAAGCATTTTTTTTGTGTGGAGACTTTAATATTGACCTGGGAAATAAAACAGATTCAAATAACATCAGTACATTTACAAATTCATTGTATAGTTTAAATCTTTATCCGTTAATATCAAAACCAACAAGAATTACAACTCATAGTGCTAGAATAATCAATAATATTTTCACAAATGTAACAAATGGGGATGTGATGGGAGGTATTTTAATGAGTGATTTGAGTGATCATTTACCAGTTTTCACGATTTATAAAAATGATCAAAGCATTACAAAAGAAATTACAATTAAGAAAAAAACAATAAACACATAAAAAAAAGCAATGGACAAATTAAAAGATGATTTACATAGACAAAGCTGGAAAGATGTGTATGTTGATGATGTGAACAGATCATATGATGAGTTTATGAATATTTTGGGAGCTCTGTATGAAAAGAATTGTGTGCAAAATAATTATACAAAGAGAAATGTTGTTGACCAACTATGGATGACGAGTGGGTTGAAAAATGCTTGTAAAAAAATAATTATTTGTATACATGTTTCTTGAAATTGAGAACACAAGAGGCTGAAGATAAATATAAGAAGTATAAAAATAAATTAGTAGTGATTATAAGGAAACACAAGAAGGAATATTATAGTGATTTATTAAAAAAAAGTGTAGTGAACTAGCCAAAAAAGTTCAATCTGGTCCTCTGGACATTCAAAAAAACAAA
>NC_056500.1:49839520-49871946 GCF_014905685.2 Nematolebias whitei | reverse complement strand
TTACAAAAAGATTTGAAGCTCTCGACCTTGACCTCTCTAAGTGGCTTTAAGAATCTGTTGGACTCCTGGCAGGGACCAATGCAGACATGTTCCTGTTTTTAGTTTTATACATTTGTCTTGGAATCTAGCTGTTTTTTTGTTTTGTTACCTTTTTCCTTTTAGCCATCCTATTTGTTAAAAATTTTTAAAAAAAAAAACTGTAGTATGAGTTTTTATAACTGCTTATTGTTGTTGCTGTTGTCCATTGTTGTCATCTTTCTTTGTTGAAATCAGGTCTCTCTTGTAAATGAGTCCTCGAGGCTCAATGGGATTTACCTGTATAAATAAAGGTTGATTGATTAAGAATTGTATAATCCATTGTATGATTGTGTGATTTACTTGTGAAGTATTGAAGTAAAGAGCAGTCCTGAGGCCTCATGTAACAGTGAACAAGTCCAGGCCTCATATAACAGTGAACAAGTCTGGACATGCCCATCTAGGACAGGTCTGGGCTTGCCTCGAGCAGTAGAAAGAAGAACAAAATGTCATGGAGTTCGAACTCAACTCATCTCATGATGACGCATTTTTGAGCAAAACAAAGTTCTGGAAAGTACCCGAAAACTGGTCTAAACCGGTTGAGGTGCAAAACAGCAGACAAGTTACTGGAAAAGAGATGATGTAATTTTCCAAAACCCCTCCTTAAAAGGAGGAGGGAAAAAGAGGTCTTTAAATACAGACTGAACGGATTGAACTTGGTCAATGCAGAGTCGAAAGCTGAGTTGAAGAGCTGAACAGAAGGTACTACAGCAGAGAGCAGTTAGAGGATCAGAGACGCCCGAAAGAAGTTGGATTATATCGGTTTGGGACAAGGCTGGGGATCTACTTCTTTTTCCACCGAAATGGGATTGGATTAGGTCTCCACTTGCAACAACAGACTGAAGAGGGGTCCTACTTCTAAAAGCTTGACCCGGGCCCGTCCAAAACTCTGATTTCTTCAATTTGGCATAAGCTGCCCCTGTCCTGGGTAAGGCCCGTATTTCCCTCCTGGAAAACGGGAAATATGCCGTTTACTGACACAAAGATTCTCTGAGAGACACCTCAGAATCATGGTAAGCGGACTACCCTGTCCTTCTGGTCTAAATAAATTAATTCATCAGATTAGAAATTTAGCATACAGGATAAATTCAAGAATATTAAACTGGGTACTATTGGGATTTGCTCGAAGGTGCTTCTGGTTCATGAGGGAGTTGAGAGAGAACCTCTTTTGGCTTGATGTGTGAAAGGCCTGAGGGAAGGTAGTGTTCGCAAAGTCCCCAAGGGCTCTTGGGGATTAGAAGTCATCAGGAAGATTCCGTTACCTTATTTTAGTGAAGAAAGAGTATCTTGTGTAATCATGAAAATTAATCATTATAAAATTGTGCCTGTTGCTATACCCCTGCGCAAATTGTTGATTAAAGCAAAGCAAAACGTATAAATCTGGACTATTATTTCATCCTTATCAACCAAATACATGGTGAAGCTTGGTTCAACTTAACAACACAATAATAGGAGGTTTTTGTAAAGGTTTCCTAGTAGATGAGAGACAACACCCTTGTGCCCATTTCCAGGGCCCTAAAGATTACCAGAACAGTTAACAATTGCAACGCTAAATTAAGAGGTGAGCGGCCACAACGTGAGTTTCTCTGGACCAGAAGATCCATCCCTGCTGCTTGGAGGTTCGAGGTAGCAGAGTGAGATCAGGGTGTGACTCACGGATTTAAGGTCGTTAATATTCTGGATGAATCACCTCGTCGCAGTCTTAATGAGGCTACTTTAGACAGCTACAGGTAATACCACGGCGCTGAAGTAAGCTTCCGGACCCCTTGGAGGAGAGGCTGCAAGCAAAGGTGTTTATCGCTACTTCCAGTGGTTACCTTTGCTTATCGGAAAGCAAACAATGTTGAGAGTGATAGTTTAAGCATAGCCTTTAATAATTTAATAGACTCATTTGGTTTTATCCAAAATGTTCGCACATCTTCTCATTCTTATCATCACACTCTTGATTTAGTTCTGACCTATGGTATAGAGATTAAGGACTTGGTAATATTTCCTCAAAATCCTATTCTGTCCGACCATTTTTTAATAACCTTTGAGTTTACATTAAATGACTACACTGTAGTGTGCTAAGGGCTAGGTTAGCTGCACCTCCACTACAATATATTTAAATAAACGGGTTCTCTCTTTTTCGAGTTAAATTACTGCCATGTGACCGAGATAACTGTGGGTGGATTGTTTAATCAGTGACAAGAGACGTTAATTTCCTTTGACCCATCAGAATAAATGTGGTCATTTATTGAACAGAATCAAAATTTAACATCAAAACATTGTACACTTGATTAGCTGATCTGGTTCTGATTAATAAAACTTGGCATGTTTTACTTAATAAGGCAACAGAACATTTCTGAAGGCATCTAGATTGATTTACTGGCGAAGAGGTTTACAAGAGGAGAGATTTACAGGTTTAAAGAGGAGAGATTTAGATGGATGAAGGAAAGTGTGTTGACCAGGAATGGCACCCTTCATCCGACCCCAGCTCAGCCCTGGTACACTCGGTGCGTGACGACTTGTTACCTTTGCAGAAGATAGATCAGCACCGGTACAAAGGTCCATTTCAACGCTACCGTTTAGCGTCTCCGGTCAGGGTGGCTGAGAATCGTCCGAAGTAACGGTACTCCGTTCAACAGAAAAAGCTTCCTTAGAAGTTGTAGGGCGTTACGCCAGGGTGAGTTCACAGCGAGGCGCTGTGACTCCAGCTGGGATGGACGGACCCTCGTCTCACGGTCAAATCCATCAGCTATTGATTAAATCTGAAAGTTCCTTAGGAACTCTCAGGAAGACTTCAGTCAGAGATTCAACTCAGAAGTGGAAGACTCCATGAAAGACTGAAGAAGACCCTAGGAAGACTCCGGTCAAAGACTCAAGAAGACTGAAGACTGCTTTGAGAAGTTCCAGGAAGTGTGGACTCTTAAAGAGTTCTCACTTCCGGTCACTTCAGGACTTCCTGATTGGTTGAAACAACCAACAGGGGGTGGTTCTAGTGATGTCAGAGGGTCATTACAAGTCAAGAAAACAGCAGGGATGTTTTAGAAACGTCCAGTGCAGACAGAAGACATGTTATGGCGAAGTGAGAGGAAACAGGTGCCAGTTGCTTCTTTTTACCGTCTGCTAGGTTTAAAAACAAGACACTTCGTTCTAATAACTTCTTTCGACCGACATCACTACTCCTCATTTCAGACAGAAGATCAAAATGCATAATTACTTTGTAAATAGACATTTAAATTGATTTCTAATTTAAATAAGGATTAAAAAAATAATCATTAATACTGTTTCACAGTTGATTTAAAATGAGTGGTTCAACATTTAGAAATGATATGAACTAAATACACTTTTGGTTTATCAAGATATTGTAAAATAGTAATGATAATATAAAAAGAAGAGTGTTCTTTCAATTGATTACTTTAGGATACAATTAGACAGTCTCTGGATGAGCTAATTTGTATTTCTGGATTCAAATCAATGAAATACAGTTCCTGTCCCATGAAGGTCTTCAGAGGCAGGTTTTGGTCGGAGGCCGAGTTCACTACATTTTAAATGTTATATTTCACAGGTCAGATGGAAAAGTTCTCATACAAAAGGGCCTTTCAGCTTTGCTGAAATCCTAATACCAGGTATGTAATTAATTACAATAACAGGTTTTTTGTTATTTGTCTTATATGATAACATGTGATTCACATAAGGTTCAGCTTTGAGAATGGAGAGTCAGTCTTAAATTCAAGGTATCAAAAGAATAAAAGTTAATGATAGAAAAACCTTGATGTGTCCCTACATATCCCCCACTTTGCTATTTACAACCCGATCCGTGGTTGGTGAATCGCAAACAGCATCCATACATCAGAAGGGTTCCAACAAGTGTTGAGATAGATTCCAAAAGTCAAAGTCAGTAACTCCAAGGCAGGACAGGAGAAATGAGTTAACGTTATTCCATCCATACATCCATCCATACATTATCTTTACCCGCTTATTCCATTTTGGGTCACGGGGGTCGCTGGTGCCCATGTCCAACAATCACTGTGCGAGGGGCGGGGTACACCCTGGACGGGTCGCAAGTCCATCACAGGGACACATAGAGACAAACGAGACAAACAACCATTCACTCTCTCACTCATACCTAGGGACAATTTAGAGTTACCAATCAGCCTAACATGCATGTTTTTGGTCTGTGGGAGGAAACCGGAGTACCCGGAGAAAACCCACGCATGCACGGAGAGAACATGCAAACTCCACACAGAAAGGCCCCTAGACCGGGGTTTGAACCAAGGACCTGCTTACTGAGAGGCAGCAGCTCTACCAGTTGCGCCACCGTGCTGCCACATTATTCCATAAAAAGTCAAAAGGAATAGTTCCAAGGGAAAAATTTATCCAGGTTATTCTAAGTGAGAGGTTATTCAAAAAAAAAATTATTCCACACACGAAAAATTAAATCCACGGTATTCCATCAGGAAACAGGAAGATCAAGTGTACTCCATCAGGAAACTGGAAGATCAACGATATTCCATCAGGAAACCGGAAGTCAGCAAGTATTCCATGTGAAGTCCAACTTTCTCCGGAGGTTACAGTGATCTCGCTCTTTGGATCGTGGGATTGGACCACAGGATGATGCAGTAGGATTAATCTGGCCTGAAATTTGGTGATTTCTGGTGCCCATCTAACTACTTGTCTAAATAATTCCTTGTATAACGGAATAAGTAAAGTCAATCTTTAAACATGCAAATGTAATGTCACTAATCTAATATGACAAACTAAATCATTCTAAGTTTATTTGAGTAAATAAAAATTCTAATGTCTCGACTTTTGTATACGCACGCGTGGAACAAAAGGAGTCTAATCTAATGGTTAAATATCAAGGGACGTAAAATATGCAAGAGGAGAATTTGGAAAAAATAAAAAATAAAACAAAAATTGGAAGCTTAGAACTAAGGGATGTTGGTAAGTTGGGGTTGCACACCATCGGGACTGACTAGTAGACCAACGTATTCCACCTTAGCTTTGTACCACTGGCACTTCAAAAGTGAGATCTTTGTACCAACAGCTGTGAGTTGACTCAGCATGTGGTCAATCTCAGCTAAGTGAGAGTCAAGCGTGGGTTGGCGTAGAAAGATGTCTTCTACGTAGATGAGGGTTCCCCGTTCCCCTGCATCTGGACAGGCCTTGTTTAAGAAGATGTTGAACTCAGTTAGTGAGTTTGCATAGCCAAAGGGACACCTGGTGAAGGTGTACTGGCAGTTGGCAAAGGTGAACGCCAATTTATGTTGATAGGCTGTATGTACTGGGATCGTCCAGAACCCAGAAGCCACATCAAGCATGGAGAAGAACTTGGCGTTGATCACCTTAGGAAGTTCTTGTTGGAGTTGAGTCATCGGCCATCTGGAAAGAGGTACCTGTTGGTTCAGCTTCCGGTAGTCGATGATGAGTCTCCATTTTCCATTGGGTTTGAGAACAGGCCACAAAGGTGCAGAGTAAGTGCTGTTACATAGCCTGATTATTCCTTTCTCCAAAAGATCTTGATGCATGCTCAATAATCCAGGTAGAAAAATCCAAAAAAGTTCAATCTGGTCCTCTGGACATTCAAAAAAACAAAAGCAAAACAAAGCAAAAAAAATTCTAGAAACGTTTCATCTCTCATCCAAGAGACTTCCTCAGTCTGAGGTGCTGTTTTCAGCTCAGTCTCTTAAATAGCACCTTCTTAGAGTGGATCAACCAGTTTGCTGCTGACAGCCAAAACCAGCTGATCACATGCTCAAGAAGGACCATCAGCCTAACAATGGGTCATTAGCACACTGATGGCTGTTTACTACTCACAGAGGGCTGAGTGATACTAGCAATCACAGCATTGTAAGAGGGGGACAGTTGAACCCGGAGGCCTCCACCCCTGTTTAATGATGGACGATTTCTTTCTCCAAAAGGTTGTCAATGATTTCTTGTACGGGCTCATAGGCTGCCAAAGGAATCTTGTACTGGCGCACATAAGTAGGAGGAGAATTAGGCGAAGTTGGTATGCGGACGGTGTGGATTGAAGTCAAACCACAGTCCAAAGAGTCAACTGAGAAGGACTCTTCGTATTTGAGAAGAACTTGGCAAAGTTCTCTTTCTTCATCATTGGTCAGAGTGTCGGCTTGGGAAATTACATGTTCAATCTGTGATCGGACCGAAGGGTGGAGATCAGAGGATGGTGACTCTACAGGTGTGTCTGTTGTCTCTTTGGTCGTACTCATCAACATTACGTCAAAGGTTTGCAACACCATCTGGTCTTTGTTGATGAGGTCCACACGTCTAACATGGTCGAAATCAGTGATTGAGAAAAGGGCAATGGCTTTGGATGGTTTTGTATACAAAACTTGTTCAGTACAATGATCAGGGAGGAGGGAGTTTGGAATGTCTCCCAGGATGGGTACATTCAACTCAAAGTCATGGAAGCTAGTGCTTACTAGCCAACCTAATGAAGTGGACTTAGGAATCAGGATGTCATCCGCACTGGTGTTGCAGACGGAAAGGCAGGAAGTCTTGGAGTTGAGGCCCATGAGGGGTGTGGCCTCTAGTGAAAGTCCTAAGTCAAAGAAGAGTGGGGTAGGTTGGAAGAAAGCCTGTGAATGTTTAAGAGTTTGTCCTGCTAGGATGTGTATTGGCATGGATTTGTTTTGAGTATGAGCCGGTACCATAATGTGTTGACTGTTAGCCACCTGACAAGCTTCAGGGATTGTCTGTCCAGATCGGAGATTGTCCAGATCGGGTACAAGTGCGTCCTGAGGAACAGCTGTCAGGGACCACAAAACATGGTTGATGGTGTCCACTTGAACACCAAGTCGGACTAAGATGTCACTGTCTATATACACAGCATGAGGCAAGTTTGGGACCACAAGAAATGGATGGGTCAGTTTCTTGTGATTCCATTTGACTTTGAGGACACAGATGCCCCCACTTGTTGACACGAAAAGATTTTGGGTCATTTGGGAAGCGGAAAGACTTTTTAACCATCTGGAAGTCACAGTGATCCTGCAACAAGGCCTCATAGAGGTCATGGCTGATGGCGGACTTATCCATCCAGAGAGCTAGGACAACATTGTTCATGTGGGAGTCCTGTATCTCAAGACCTTTCAACACCTGTGGTAGGTAGTGTTCACTGGACTGTGAGGGACCTAGGGAACACAAAACGGTGTCACGTTGGGCTAGGGTCAGCTCCAGTGGTTGTACCACGGTGGCTGGCCCTCCTGTGGGGGACGGTTCTGTTTCATTCACCTGATTATGGCCTATAGGTGTCAGATTGTCTGATTGGTCAGTAGCGTCCAGCACAGCGCACTGGAAATCTATTTCTGGTGATGAGTGACGGGGAGAGGTTGGCATACCTGTGCCCATACTCTAAGGTTTTTGAAGTCAATCAAAGGCTGAAATCGATTTAAAAGATCTTGGCCTACTAAGAACGGGATGGACTCAAGGTGTGATACATACACAGGGTGTATGATCGTCATTGGTCCGATCTGAAGTTGAATCAAGGTTACTCTGGACAGAGTGGTTTCATCGAGGGCGTACGGCTTCACATCCAAGGCACATGGTTGGAGGATAAGATCTCTGCCGGCCCGATTTGCCACTGATCGCAGTTTTTCAAACAGTGTGGCAGACATTAGTGTTATGTCTGCCCCAGTGTAAAGAAGAGCATCATGGGTCATAACCTGTTCAAGGGTCAGGGAAAAATAGAACTTTCTTGTGACTCCTTTCTCAGTTAGGTTATACAAGAACTGTTGCACTGGAGGTTCCACTGGAATCCTAGAGTCATCATTCTCAAATGAAGGGTCGTCAACATTCATTTGGACTGTCAAGACAGCACTTGGTATGTGTGACTGGTCAGTTTCTTATTCTGAGCCATAAAGGTCAAGATCAGAGGTCTCTACTTCAGCAGCAGGGGAAGAGCTGCAATCTGCAGTTGCCGATTGAGTCTCTTCCCTTATGGCTTGGGGTTCCAAAGGTAGAGTGGCAACAGTTGGAGTGGTAAGTTCAGGAACAAGAGACACTATTGATAGAAGGTCAGCCTTGTTCTGTTTATTGTCTTTGCATATTTCTTCCAGTATATGCATGACAATATGCCTATCTTTTGGGCTTAGATCGCTGAGGTCTTCCTCTTGAGGCTTGGTTGACTCCCTTACTTTTTCAGGGTGTCACACATGCGGTGAGACTGGTTCTTTCTCAGGTCGAACGCAACGGTTCTGGAACTGGTGGGTCTGCCTTGAGGGTTGGTCATGATTTGTGAATCTGCGGTTATATTTTGGGGATTGTCTACCCCCCTGATAATCCCTGTTGTAGTTTCAGTAGTCGGGACGTGGATGGTTTTGGTTCTTTAAAGAGTCTGGATGTTTATTTGGGCCTTTACCCTGACGAGGATTGTCAGGTCCAAAATACTGTTGTGTCCCACTGGATTTGAGTGTTGGAGGTGCAAATTTTTCTCGGTGTGAGTCAGAATTTGCACCAGTTCCTTCAAGTTCTAATGGAAAAGAACTTGTATTCATCATTAGGACAGCATTTGGTTCAGCCAGTCTGCCCTGTTTTAGCTTTTGGAATGCTAAAGTGGCCCAATCACGAAGCTGTTGAATCGTGGCAGTCCGAGGGTCAGCCATTATGCCTAGCTGATGGCTAACGGATGAATGGAGATTTTGGACAGAGTTCGAAAATTAGGGTCTTCCTCCATCTGAGGTTCATTTTACGAACCAAAATAAGCATGGAGAAGCCGGTAGTAGTAGTTGTTTGATGGTTCATGTCTGCCTTGTCTGACTGTAAGGGCTGATGCCAGTCCAGACTGTAAGACAAGGTCAGATAACTCTTTCTCTAGAGCTTGACGCAGGAGGAAGAGACTAGTCCGTACGTGAGTCGGTTGACGAACTTATTGACTTCCCTACTGGCTGTCAGCTTAATCAGATAGATGTAGTCCCGGACGGTAGTGTCAAGAAATCTTTGAAGGTGGAAGTCAAGGTCATCAAGATAAGCTCTGGTGTCATGTTGACTGCTTGGTGAGGGGTCAAAACGGCTGATGTTTTTAGCAATTTTGTCCAATTCTCTGTCGGATGGACCATGCTGGGCTCGGTTTACTCTTTGGTCTGGAGGGGGGTCACATCTAGTGACTGTCGGTGTAGCTGGAGGGTAAGTCCAGGTTACCATGGGGGAGTTGGGCTTAAAGGCATACTCCCCTATTGATCTACTTGCCTGGTCCAGGTCATCAACCTGTGTTGGGTAAACTCAAGGAGGGGTCACGCTCAACGGAGGAGGAGGTAGTGCACTCACCTGAGGAGGTTTTGCACCTGTGTCAGAGAGTTCCTGAGTGGTTGAGCTTGTAGCACGTTTCTGGGTTCTGGAAAGTTGATTTTGTAATTGTTGTATCAGTTTGTCTTTATTACGTAATTGATCTACATGAGTTTTGTTCTCTGTCTTTATATGGTCCAGATCAGTGTAAGCTTGTTGGAGGGCCATGTGAATGTTTGTCTTGGCTTCCAACTCGTGACACAGTCTGTCTTGAGTGTCTGTCAATATTTGTTGGTTGGATGTGAGTTCATCTTGTAGTGAACTAAGCCTCAGGTCAAAGTCCTGGCCTTGAGGGCCTTCCTGGGACAAGAACTGTATTTCATTGATTTGAGTCCAGAAACACAAGATTAAGTTCATCCAGAGACTTTCTAAGTGTCTTGCACTGATCAATTGAAAGAACACTCTCTTTTTCTATTATCATTACTATTTTTACAAATGTTTGATAATCAAAGTGTGTTTAGTTCAAACCATTTTTAAATGTTGAAGTGAACTACTCATTTTTAATCAACTGTGAAACAGTATTAGTGATTTTTAATCCTCATGCAAAGTAGAAATCACGTTAAGGTCTGTTACAGAGTAATTATGCATTTTCTGATCTTCTGTCTGGAATGAGCAAGTGTAAGTTGGTCTAAGGTTGGAGTCAAACGCAAAACAAGTTGTTGGAACGAACTGTCATGTTTTTAAATCCTCTCAGACGTAAATATAGAGGCTGGCACCTGTTTTCCCCCAACTCGCCTAAATATTCCTCTCGTCTGTCTTTAAAACATTTTCAATCTGTTCCAAAACATTTTCTGTTTTTCTGACTTCTAGTGACCTCTTACGTCACAAAAACACACTCCTGTCTGGTCGATTTTGACCAATCAGGAACCTCTCAAATGAACCGGAAATAGAACTCTTTAAATGTCGGTACTTCCTAGTGCAAAGGGGCTTCAGTCGTTTGTAGCTCCAGTCGAGTGCAGTCGAGTTCAGTTCTGGGAGCAGAACCGAACGGAAGAAGTGCTGGGAGAACAGAAGTCCAGGCATGATCCAGAGCTCTTCCGAGTCTTGTGGGAATTATGCAATCTTCCACATCTGAGTGGAACTTCTGACGGACTCCACTCATGCGAGTCCACCTGTGAGGTGAATTGTTGTTGATGAAGTCCCGCCACCACTCCGGACGGTTCTCTGCCATCCTACAGAGACGCTGGACCGGTAGTGTTAACTGGAGCTCCGTATCCGCTGATTCATCGTCAGAGAGGTAATGAGTCGAGTTTACTACCGAGCGTACCGAGGAAAGCTGGGTTCGAATGGAGGGTGCCGTTCTGTTCAACACTTTCACTCACACACACCATCTCCCTCCCTCTAAACTTCATCTTTCCATCTTTAAACTCTTCTATCTGCTAGAAATCATTCCAGATAATTTTAGAAATGTTTGTTGTACAGCTGGAAGCAAGGGAAACCATCGCCGTTCGGTTTTCTAATTGTAAACTGATTAATTAACCTGTTGTTATTTTCATATTTTGCCAAATTAATGTAAATGTGTGATGTTAAACTTTGATTCTGTAAATAAATGACCGCATTCATTTGATGGGTCAAAGAAAATTTACGTCTCACGATACATTTTATTAAATTCAATGCACAACATTATTCAGTCCAGAAAAATGAATGAATCCGTTTAATTTATGAATATATCACAGAATATGTTCATCTACAATCTTTTACCTCTGTGTGTGCATGACTGAGGAGGTCCAAGTTTTGTGTTAAATCAGACAGTTCTGTTTTCATTTGGTTCTCATTGAGGACCATGTTATCATATTGTTTTTGAAGAGATTTGTTTGCTTCTTTTAATTGACCTATCTTTTTCTTTTTGAGAGTATCCGCGGCTTGGATCACCAAATTATGTGTTAGTTCCAGTCGTCTGGCCACACTTATTGCCAAGCTTCCTAGAGTTTTAGTGGCCTCATGACCTTTGGGTGTGTGAATCACTACATCCGTGGTTAACTCGACTGTGATCCGTTCTAGTTCATTAGAGGTCTGGTTTTTAATTTGGTCCAGATAATTAGGATTTGTTTCTGAGGTTAGATCTTCTAGGGCTTGTGTCAATAAAATAAATGGGTCTTCTGGAACAAGCTCTTCAGAATTACTTATGTCGGTCAAATCGTCTGAATGGCTTTCAGCCATGATCTTTATGTATTCAAATGAACAAGTTTTGGTTAGTGTTAGATTTAAATGTGTCTTAATTTGTGTGGGTTATCTGTATTGAATAGCTAGTTAACTGGTTAAATAATTTTTATTGTTTGAGTTTGTTTGTTAAGCATTCAGTTGTTAAGGGAAGCTTCTTGGCTGTTTAACCTTTAACAAAAGCTTTAAACAAAAACAAAAAAATGGCAGTTATTTATTTTACAAGTTAACTTTTAAGCTATAAAGATAACAATTCAAAAGCAATCAAGCAATTAAAATTAGCTAACAATTGAAAGATTTTAAACACGAATGGTTGTTTACCTTTATCAGCAAAATTGTTAAAAGTTAAGAATTATTACATTAACTGACAAGTTTGGTGTTTATAAAAGGATAGATGTTTAAAATATCTTAAAAGCAGGATTAAATCAAATCAGTCCTAACCTGTTTGGTGTAAGAAATAGGTGTTAACTATTTTTGCATAATTTAAAGTTTTGAAAAGATGAAAAGTTTAAAATTAGAAATCATGAGGTGTAAGATTTGGTTTGACTACTGGAGGGGAGTCAGTTTTAAGGGCAGGGACAAGGCGGTGTTTATAGGGACAGAGGGTGGTCTGTGATGAGATTCGACCTCTCCTTCTGCTTATAAACTGCACTTCTCAAAATGGCGACCAGAGGAGGTCTTTTCTTGGCCAAAGAAATAGGATGGGGTAGTGTTTTTTTACCTCTTTTTAGCAGTCAACCCAAAACAGAGCAACAGTTTAAACACAGCATTTTTCATCACCCAGCAGCATTACACAGCAAGAACACAACTTCCAAATCTTGCTACTCTGAGCATGTGTTTCAGAGCAATTCATCCACACAGCCGTGGGATGCGTGTGGTACTTGAACGTAGCACAGAAGTAATTTACACAGCTTCCGAACCAAGTTAAAGCACTAATAACAACCTTAGGCATTTTTTTTCCCTCCACAGCAAAACACATGTTAAGTTTTAACACACTCTTCGTGACTTTTAATCACAGAGTAACAAATCCGAACGGTAGGTTTTCACCGTTCGTGAACAAGACTGGTTGCTAAGCAACCACTTCAGGTCACCGTACGGAACGGAGTACCGGCCGTGGGTCTTGGACAATTTCACCTTTTGAAAACGGGCCGAGGCGGGTCCGCTAAGGAAGTCAACAATCTCCTGCCTGAGTTTTATGCTTATAAACGTTGGTTACGTACTGTAACCCCAGATTCTATGAGTATAGGCGTAGCCCTTTAAGGCTGTCGCTGATGGGTTTATCCCGATATGCAAAGTATTGCACTGAAAAATTTAATCCATGCCCACCTGCTGTGTGGGCCCCACCCGGTCCATATAAATTACGTTAAGAGCGGGAAATCGGCTCCCAAAATAGCTTTTTCTTCAGCCATTTAGGAGCCAGTGAGGCCCGACGCTTAAAGGGCTACGCCTATACTCATAGAATCTGGGGTTACAGTACGTAACCAACGTTCTATTTCGTATAGGCTTCGCCCTTTAAGGCTGTCGCTGATGTGTTAAGGGCGAAGCGGATGTTGTCCTCGCCTCACTGGGTCCATTCGAACACCGTATGGAGCAGAAGCTTGCCCAAAAAACGTCTTGTCACTCAGCTCCCCATGTGTGTAATTACACATTGCATAATTATGTGTGCCATGCACAGACGCATGTTGTGTAACTATGCGTTCTGAATGCATGAATGCCCCGGAAAATTCAACGGGGAGGGAAAAATGCTGAAAAGAGCCATGAACCAACCGGTTTACGGCTGAACAGTATGAACAGACTAATAATAACAGGAGAGCTGATTATTAATCAAATGAACTGATTGGTAACAATAGTCGTGAACTGATTAGTGACAATAGAACCAAAATAACAATCACAACTTGTGACTGATACCAACATCTCACACTGTAACGCATGCAGACAGATGTGAGTAAAACAGAGTTGAAACAACAATATTCATTCTGTAAACACTAAGGACAGAATATGTCATGGAACGAACCGTCACATCACGTAGATAAAAGCGAATGAATGAGCAGTGTGTTGACCATGCGGCCGTAGTGCAAAATGTCCTGCATTGTCATACCATTATGCAAGGCAGTCGAAGATGCGATACCCCTGGTCGAGTGTGCTCTGAGGTTGATAGGAGGCTCTAAATCTGATGCTCTGTAGGCTTCAGAAATGGCTTCACACAGCCAATGTGACAAGCGCTGGGTGGATAACGGGCGACCTGCAGATACATCTCTATAATGCACAAACAAATGTTGACGCATTGCAGCTGTGCACGCTATGTAACACGTCAACGCCCGCACCAGACAGAGAAGATGAAAAGACGCTACTTCTTCTGATCTGTTGGGGGGAGAAAAAACCCCTCCAGCGATATTGCTCTTGATTTAAAGAGCTTGTGATGTTTTTAGGCATAAAAGCTGGGTTTGGTCTTAAATCAGCTGAGCTGCCGTCAGCCTGAATTCTGAGACATGACGGAGCAACAGAGAGGGCAGATAAATCACTCACTCTCTTATCGGATGTTAAAGCCAGCAGCAGGGCTGTTTAAATAGACAAGAATTTAAGTGGAACCTGATCCAGAGGCTCAAATGGAGCTTTGATCAGGACCTGTAGGAGCAGTGTTAAATCCCACTGTGGAACAAGTGGGTCTGAAACAGGCCTGCGTCTCTGTACACCTTTTAGAAAATGCTTCATCAGCGGATGATTAAAAACTGTTCTGTCTCCGAACCCTTCATGGCAGGAAGAGATGACTGCAGCATACATTTTAATCGTGCTGGACGCCAAATTTCTGTCCATCAGCTGTTGCAGAAAGGACAGCATGCCACCTAATGGACATGAGGTGGCCTCTACACCCTTCTCTGTACACCAGCGCTGAAAAGCTGTCCACTTTGATGTGTACAGCGCTGTGGTAGATGTAGCACGTGAAACCTGAATTGTGCGCACTACATCCTGTGGGAGACCCATCCTCTCTAAGCAGATACATTCAGCCGCCAGACCCACAGGTGCTGGCCTATTTCTGGGTAACTTCTGGTCGCTCCTCCTGCCTCGAGGAGAGCGTCCTCCCTCCACGGCAGTTTCCACGGGCGTCCCGACAGCAGGCGTTGCAGGACTGGGAGCCATGATGTGCTCACGCGTTCGGGGGCCACCAGGAGAGCTGTCAATCCCTCCTCCTGAACTCGGTTCAGGAACCGTAAAATCAGAGGAGGTGGAGGAAAAACGCGTACAGAAGCATTTTGGACCATGGGCTGTGGGCAAACGCATCCACCCCCAATGGTGGTTCATCTCGCGGGCTCAGAGAAAACCATAATTGATACTGAGCATTTTCTCGTGTCGCAAACAGGCCCACAGCTGCTATTTCAATCCGAGTCAAAATGCTCCGTCAGAGGATGATTAAAGGTTGTTCTGTCTCCGACAACTTTGAGACAAGAAGAAAAACATGGCTGCAGCATACGATAATCGTGCTGAACACCAGATTTCTGTCCATCGACTGCTGCAGAAAAGGACAGCATGTCGTCCAGTGGACATGAAGTGGCCTCTATGCCTTCTCTGTACACCTTTTACAAAATGTTTCATCAGCGGATAATTAAAGCTGTTCTGTCTCGAAAATTTCGTGACAGGAGGAGATGGCCTCAGTGAACGTTCTACTCGAGCTGAACGCCAGATCTCTGTCCATCAGCTGCTGCAGAAAGGACTGCACACCACCTAGTGAACATGAAATGGCCTCTACACCTTTCTCTGTACAGCAGCGCTGAAAAACTGACCACTTGATGTGAACAGCGCTGTGGTGGTTGCAGCACGTGAATCCTGAATCGTACGCACTACATCTTGAGAGAGATCCATCCTCTCAAAAGGATCAGAATCAGAATCAGAATAAACTTTATTGGAATTGCACCGAGATACAACGCGAATATGTACGTACAGTGGTCCGAAAGATGGGCGGAGTGCACGAAGCTGCAACTAGAGGGGAGCGCGGCCATTTTATCCTTATCAGATAATAATCTTAGATAGGAAAAAGGGGAGAAACATGAGGGTAGATAGTGGTATTACAAAAAAAGATCTTTCACATCTTGTCTATCAGGACACGATTTGAGACATCAAAAAACTCTACCAGCAAGCACAATTAAAACATGATTACATTTGCATTTGACATCAAGGTGTTGAGATTTGTCCATGAGCTTTTGAGTTAAGAGTTGAATAAAATGTTGTTTTTCTGACTATTTAACCTGTGATATGAAGAGTTTTTGGTGCATGCTGTTGTAGTGAACTAAGCCTCAGGTCAAAACCTGACCCTGAGGACCTTCATGGGACAGGAACTGTTAGTTCATTGATTTGAATCCAGAAATACAAATTAAGCTCATCCAGAGACTTTCTAATTGTATCCTGCACTAATCAATTGAAAGAACACTCTCTTTTATATTGTCATTACTATTTTTACAAATGTCTTGATAATCAAAAGGTGTTTAGTTCAAACCATTTTAAATGTTGAGAAGTGAACATTTTACTTCAACTGTGAAACAGTATTAATGATTTTTTAATCCTCATTCAAAGTAAAAATCAAGTTAATGTCTGTTACAGAGTAATTATGCATTTTTTGATCTTCTGTCTGAAATGAGAAGGAGTGATGTCGGTCAAAAGTCGAAGACAGTCGCAAACAAGTTTATTAGAACGAACTGTCATGTTTTTAAAACCTCTCAGACAGAATAAGAAACTGCTGGCACCTGTGGTCTGTCATCTCGCCTAAACATTTCTCTGTCTGTTCCAAAAACATCTCACTGTTTTTTTGACTTGTAGTAACCTCTTACGTCACTAAAACCACACCCCTGTTGGTTCTTTCAACCAATCAGGACTTCTCAAATGAACCAGAAACAGAACTCTTTAAATGTCGACACTTCCTAGTTCCAGCCAGTTCTGTGAACAGAAGTTCCGAACAGCAGAACAAAAGTTCTGAAGTGCTGGAGTTAGTTGGGAGTTCTTCCGAAACTAGTTGGGATTATGGAATCTTCCACATCTGAGTGGAACCTCTGACGGACTCACAGCTCATGTGAGTCCACCCGTGAGGTGTGCGTGTTGTTGAACGGAGTACCGTCACTACTTCGGACGATTCTCAGCCATCCTAAGGAGACGCTGAAAGGTAGCGTTGAAATGGAACTCCGTACCGGAGCTGAACTATCTTCTGCAAAGGTAACGAGCCGCTTCACTACCAGTGCACCGAGGTTGAGCTGGGTTCGGATGGAGGGTGTCGTTCTTCGTCAACACACTTCCCCTCATCCATCTTTCCTCTCCATTTAAACTCCTTCATTCCCCATCTTTAAAACTCTTCTATCTTGCCAGTAATTAATCCAGATATTTTCAGAAATGTCTGTTGTATTTCAGTTGCAAGTGAGAAATCATGGCCGTATGATTTCTCATTGTAAAGCTCATTAATTAAGCTGTGTTATTGCGTTCAATCAGAATAATCAAGTGTACAATGTTGATGTTAAATTTTGATTCTGTTAATAAATGACCACATTCATTTTGATGGGTCAAAGAAAATTAACGTCTCATGTCACTGGTTTTTAGACCATCTCCCACACAGTATCTCGAGTAGCTCGAAAAAGAGAGAACCCGTCATTAAATATTGATTGTAGTGAAGCTAACTGAAGCTAACCGACCCTAGCACACTACACTGTTGTGAGCCACCCGAGAGGCCTGAGGGGGGAGGCTTGGCCCGCCCTCCCCGCACGTTATCTCGAGGTTTCGCACACTAGCTTCTCACGCTCTCTCGTTATCTAGAGGTTTTTAAGCTTCTCACGCATTCATGCTATCTCAAGTGTTTTTCACAGACTTTAAGTCCAGGTGGGCATGTTCTGTTTACTGGGAGATGTTCCCATGTAATGCAGAGAGTATTAAAGTGTGACACTCAGAATTAGAGTTGAAGTCTGCTGTAGATCCTGATCCGATGCCCAGCCAATTGATGTTACCTTTTTACTCGGACTGAAACAGCTTCCCGGTCTAGTGTCACGGTGAGGGGCTTTTACATCAATATCTGATTTGTACTGAATGTACTTGTGCTTTGCTTCACTGTATCTGTGGCGGTATAAAAAAATGACACATTATTATTCTAGCAGAAACAGCCTGTGAGTGCTGGTGAAGATTCTCAGTCATCCAGGACATGATGAATTCAAAAAGCGTTCAATACAAAAACAACTGGACTTTATTTGTAACAGAAGACGTTTCGCTCCTCATCCGAGGAGCTTTCTCAATTCAAAGAGCAGAGAGTGAGAGATACAGGTTATAAGGCTGAGTGAGATAAGACACACACACACATAAGACACACACACACACACACATATGTATATTGGCAGTTCACACCTAAAACCTAAAACAGTAGGTCTTTGTTCCTCTAATTCACAGACGAGGCCCCCTCTGTTCCCATCAGGTGTGAAAACCGGCTGGGAATCTGTTTTAAAGTTGCATTATATGTTTTTGAAAGTGGGAATCTGAGGCCTCCTCCTCTGTTAAGAGACGGCTTTTCTCTTTTTACATAAATTGCTTCCTTCACCCCCCTCTCAAACCATCTGTGTTCTCGGTCCAAAATGTGCACATTTTGGTCCTCAAAAGAGTGTCCCTTATCTGTGAGATGGAGGTGAACAGCTGAGTCTTGTCCTGTGGAGCTGGCTCTCCTGTGTTGAGTCATGCGTCTGTGAAGAGGCTGTTTAGTTTCTCCAATGTAGAGGTCTGGACAGTCCTCGCTGCACTGGACCGCATACACTACACCACTCTGTTTGTGTATGGGTGTTCTGTCCTTAGGGTGGACCAGCCTCTGTCTGAGAGTCCTGCTGGGTTTGAAATGTACTGAGATGTTGTGTTTGTTGAAGATCCTTCTGAATTTCTCTGATACTCCAGCAACATAAGGGATGACAATGTTTTTACGTCTGTTGTTCTCCTTTTTCTGTTTATTGGTGTGTTTTGTAGATTTCCTGTGTAGCCTGTGAGTGTTTGTTCATTGTTCCGACCATTCACCCAAACCTGTACTTTGTTTAAGATAATTTCATAGAACAGCTTTTTTTCCAGATCAGCCACAGTTTCTGAAGATGTTGTTTTCAGCCAGCAGTTCTGAGTTGTTTTCAGCCAGCAGTTCTGATAAGCCTGCACAGAGAGTTCTCGGGGGGGGGGGGGGGTTGCGCGATAGATGAAGCTTTTGTCCTTGGGTGCTCGTGTCCCAGGAGAAATTTGATAGTCAGCCCATCTCCGAGGCCATTGGGAGTCAGATTAGATAAGCTTAACATTTGTTTTTCTTCAGGCAGACAGATTTTTTTTCTTCAGCCTTGAGTCCATCTGGGGGTTCTGGTTCTGAAAAAGCCTAATTGTGGAATTTAGTTTCACTGGTCCATGCTATGAGTCTCCTTCAATGTCGAACCCACCACGCTGATGAGTCCCAGAAGCCGCAGGTGGTCTGCGATTCTCAATCGCCTCCACCTTACGGTTAAGCTCGTAGACCAGACGATTTAAAGTTCCCACAGCGAGTACCAGACCTTCACATTGACTCGGGAGCTTTTCCATGGCCAAAACTGCTCCCGATGTCTTCTTCAAAAGTCGATAAAACAGAGCCCCGCCGATGCCAAAAAGCAGAGTCCCTGCTATCATAAGTCCAAATATGTAAACATCTTCAACATCTTCTTGAGACAGAACAGAGGGGTACATCCTCTGCCACACTCCCCATGAATCCATGAAGTACCCCACAGCGTGAGTCTCAGCTGGACATGCCGGTTCCCCAGGACCTTGTCGCTTTGATGAAAAAATCTTATTAATAGAGTTGAATGCCCACGATACCAAATCCATAATCTTCTTAATTTATGTTTGGGAGATGAGACCCAGGCGCTTCAAACAGACAGAGAGCAGAGCAGGAAGAAGGAAAAAAAACGGGGGAGGAGAAAACAGAAGCTGCCACCTCGATCAGAGCCTGGGAGGAAAAAAAAAAAAGCCAGAGCGTCCTCCCTCCACGGCAGGTTCCACGAGCACCCCGATAACAAGTGTCGTAGGCCTGGGAACCATGATGCTTTCACGCACTTGGGACAGAGGAGCTGTCAGTCCCTCCTCCTGAGCTCGGTTCAGAAAACCGTGATATCAGAGGGAGAGAGGGAGGTGAAGAAGCATTACGACCACAGGCTGTGAGCAGACACGTCCACCCCTAGTGGTGGATCGTCCCGTGGCTCCATGATTATTATAGTTGACATTGAGTGTTCTCTCGTGTTGCAACATGTCCACAGCCGCTCGCAGGATTTCTGCCGTGTCTGAACCATAGCTCTGTGTGGAAGGTCCCAGGTCCCCGTGCCACAAAGGACCGTCTTTGGACATCACGTCCGTCCCCTGTTCAGAATACATGAGATGTACCCTACTCCAATGGAGAGCAGATTGTGTGTGCCCCACACAGCATCTGTCTCACAATGTGGCACATGGGTTGAGCGCATACATCTCCTGCCAGTTATGTATGCAACAGTCACTTGCTGTCTGTGTGAATCAAAAACCCTGATGATTCCGCAGCTCAGAGGCAAAGTGTTGAATCACATTCGAAAACCCCGTGCGACACTCCAAAAACATTTAAATGAGCTGCTGTGTGGAGAACCACAGCGCCCCCACAGCTCGTTAAATGTGTGTGCCTTTGTGAAGTCTGACATGTGTGACGTAGGTCTGCTGACGGAAACAGCTGATATCACTCAACTGGTTCACGTGAGTTGCACTGCTGCCATCTGTCTGTACAAACTGCTTAGCAGCAGCAGATGTCCAGATAAAGCAGAATTCTCCTCCCTGCTCTGTGCGGCGGCTGCAGAATGGCTCGGGCGCATTAAAGGAATGTTGTTTCTCACAGTTCAAAATTGACAAATCTAGAATAAATCTCATCTTTCCGGTTCGTTGGGACCAGGGAGTGACGAGAGAGGAACCCTGTGTTTTCCTCTCCTTCTGAGACTCTGGAAATTACATTTAAATCAGAATTTCCTGAGCTTCTGCGAGAGGGGAGGAGATCTGTTCTAGAAATGACAGAAAACGTCATTATAGTTCTTCCGCACCAGGTTTGAGCTGTACTGCAGCGTGAATCCCCGGATGAAAACGGTTTGCCTATTCGTCTGGAGCGCGCACTCATTGCCACTCGTTATAAAGTTATCAAGCGGGCACACATTGATGCTGTGAACTCACATGCATGCTGATGTGAGCTGGTGCGCGCTGAAGGAGAAAGAAAAAATGCGCGCCCCCCGAGTATGCAAATCGTTGTGCGTTTGCTGATGCTGTGGGACGCAGTTCATGTGTTGTGCTCACGTTGTGTGCAGCTGCTCCGTGTAAACGCTCGGGGAGCGGGTGCACGTATGAGCTGACGTGCCCTGAAGAGTCGTGTGTGCGCGCCCTCATTCATGCAACGCCTTAAGCCAGGATTGCCGCGGGAGCACGCGTTTGACGCTGGTGCGGTCAGGAAGCAGCGTGTGGCATCGGTGGGGCGAGGTTACCACTGGGCTCAGTCTGCAGAACACGTTCATTCTTGGCTGTGAATCACGTGAGCTTTTGAGTAATTCCACGAGCTGCAGTATTAATTCAGAAAACCTTCTTTGAGGATGAAGGAGGGGAGCCGCTGTGAGGCTTGTGAAACTGTTGACGCCAAGGGAGCGTGCGTTTGACACCACTGCGATGAAAACGCGTGTCGCTCCTGCTGAGAGCGAGATACGTTACTGGACTTGTACCGCGGTCTCACGTTAATGTTGATGTGAACGGCGGGCACTGAGAACTGCGTGTGCACTTTCATAACGCAGTGCCTTATAGGTGAAGGCTGCTCATGCCGCGGGAGCGCGTGTTGGCAACCGCTGGCAGTGAATGAAACAACCTTAAAAGGCTCATTCGTGATGAGTGTGTGTGATGGGGCCGCTTGTCAGATCATCTGTGCTGACAGCCTGGCTAAAAAACACTTCATTATAAATTATGTTTATTCCACATCTTGTGTCATCAACACACCTCCAGCAAACCGACACCTGGTTATCTTCCCTTGAGCTCTATTTGTTGTCCTAGAGGGCCCCCTGTTGGCAGAGTCCGGGAAAAATTGAACTTCCGGATGCCGAGGACGTCTGACGGAAGGGGCTGGCATAGCAGAGCTGGGGAGGCGTTGTGTAGCCATGGAACATCTTGAAATGATCTCTCGCTGATGAAAAGGCCCTCCAACAAAAGCTTCTGCAGCTCTCCTGAGAGGAAGGTGGAGTGATGAGCCAGGAGATCCTCTGGGACCTCGTTCTCCGGCTGCGATGCGGGGTGGCAGACAGCAAAAGGGGCGCACCTTTTGGGGATGACGTCAGCTGCCCTGTAGATGGAGCGTACTGCAGGGGCCGATAGCGTCATTAGCGAACAGCCGCTATGAGAGCGGAGTGAGCCGAAGGTCAGAGGGCCCACCGTCTCTTCCTGCCTCTGAACGTGTACGCCAACAGCGTAACGTGTTGTTTGCTGCGGCCGTCTGGAACGCATGCTGGTGAGCTCAGTTGGAGAGTGGTGTCACCGTCTGGGTTACGCTAACCGGAGGCATGGGACGCTGGTCCACCTGGACATCTTGCTCCGATGAAGCATCCGTCAGGCTTGGCTCCAGGGGGCACTGAGGGACTTTCCGCTCGGTGAACCCCTGCTCTGGAGATGGGTGCGGACTGTGGAGACCAGCCCCCCAATCTACCAGGAAAACCAGCTGTGGCCTTGCCCGTAGAACGTCCTGTTGGGAAAACGAGGCCAGATGGATTAAGACGGTGAGCCGGAATGGAACCTAGAAAAAACAACCTTCCCGCCAGATCATCCGAAGTGGCGGGAAAAGGCGTGGGACGTAAAAAAGGGTCCCTTCATGTCAGCCGCCTCCTGGGTTACACTGGGCAACCCCAGAGGGCGCCGTCGGCCGGGAGCAGTGTGATCGCCGATGCGAAACGAGGTGGGATGAGGTGAGCATTCGCTCAGCCCCCCTCCACCGACACTACGCTCTCCAGGAGGGAATGAGCAGCGGGGGGCTGCAGCTGAGCGCCACCTGGCCCGGAGGAACCATCCGGTTTGCTCCGAGGGTCGGCGATAAGAGGAAAATTACAAGATGGCGTTGTGTCTGTGGCTCCGGTCCTCCCTATGTTGCCTTTGTGTCCTGGGGGGGCAGGTCTGTGGGCCCCCGCGTCCACTATTGGGCATTCTTTTGGAGAAATCTGGTGGTGGCGGGCGTGCTTGCGCGGGTGTTTGGATTCAGGTGCTTTGACAGATGCACGCTAGGTTGGGTAGTGGTGGAAGCTAGATGATTCCTTGTGCGATGTCGAATGTTTCATGGTGATATTGTGGGTGGCATTGTGCTGTGCATGTTGTTTTGTCGTGGTGGTCTCTCGTCTTATCTATTTCTCTTTTATTATTTATTTATTCTTCTTTTTTTCTCTTTCTTTAAAAAATAAAAATAAAAATAACTGAGCGATGATGATAAGTTCATTGAAACACTTCACAATGTTTCTACACTTAAACTGAGCTAAAAAAAAAAAAAAAAAAGATGGCGTTGTCCAGCGTGTAGCAACCTGTCACTGAGAAATATTTCTCGGCGCTTACCTTGAAACAAGACTGCTCGTCATCTTCTCCTCGGGGATTAGAGCTCACCGGATGACCGGAGGTCGACGTGCCGGGCCAAGCATTCTTAACAAATGTTGGTCATCAACACAACTTTCCTTCTTCGTTCTTCTGACAGTGCTATTAGCTTGCTGAAGAAAATTTGGGAGACGATTTCCTGCTCTTAACGTAATTTATACGGACCGGGTGGGGCCCACACAGCAGGTGGGCGTGGACTAAATTTTTCAGTGCAATGCTTCGCATATCGGGATAAACCCATCAGCGACAGCCTTAAAGGGTGAAGCTTATACGAAATAGAACTCAGGGGTTAGCTCTTGGGTATCTAATCCAAAAACGCTAACATGGAGCGTCAGGATATCATTCAGTTTACCGGGACTCGCGGTAACTCTGAAATATCCTGAGAGAAAAGGGGTTCTAACCCTGGAATTCGCAGGCGTCAGAAATGTCCTTTTCTCATCGGCGGATTACCAGTATATTCAGAATAATGCATGCACACAAATAAAACAACAAGGAGTTAGCTTTCCAAAGTTCCTCAAACAATCTTTTACGACACGGAAAGACGATTCGTGCGTCCACTGACCACCTAATCGTGTCCAAACAAAAACAGAAAGTCCAATATTACCATTTCTGTGAAGAGTCCAACCGTTTAACAGAGTTTAAAAAACTTTTTAGCTTCTTTGAAGGATGGGGTTTGACCCAGAAACAATGCAGCTCGCTTGCCATGAGCTTTTCAGTTTAAAAGTATCTTGTTATAATTGTTGACGAACATTACTCAGCTTTAAAGTTTCACCACAATGTTTTTTAGCGTAATAATTATATGACAATTTAATTTCGCATACGGTCTCACACGGGGAAACCAATTATGTAGGATTAACTGTCCTCAGATCGTTCCATTTTTATGAGTAATTTTATTTTGAAGGGGCGCCACTGGCTTCCAGTTCTGAAGCCAGAAATTATTAATATTATTCAATCAGACTCAAGTTTAATGCTCTAGTGAATTATTTTCGTATTAAATAAAAAAAAGTCATATATAATAAAAATGCTTTGAGTCAAAGTACAATTTTGTGAGATTTATTATCAATTTTGGTGAATATAAGTTTTGATACGGTGAAAACAGCTGCAGAATGAAATGATGGCTTTACTTTGACAACAACAAGAGGTTATGGAGTTATCTTTTTAACTTTAATATGGTGAATTATGAGGTTAAAAAGCAGAGTAAATGATCATCTATAAAGTTAGCTAAATGAAGTGTTTTGGCTAGATGTGATTTGTCAATTTAGGAGAACTTAATTCTAATTAATAATGATGAAATTTTTATACTGGACAACTGGGACATCAGACACCAGCAGAGAAAATCTGAGCAGCTTTTTCCTACCGATTGAAGGTGGTTTGCAATTCAACCGCCCGGAGGGTTACCAGGACTCGTGATGAATTATGCGCCGAAGGTTGGATTTCCCTCGCCACTGGAAATAAGCTGAAATCTAGAGTCGAAAGTTGGCTCCCGAGGGGGGTTCAGTTGATGAGCTCCCGGAGGGCTGTGTTTTCTCCTTCTCGTGGCAAAGATCTTCTGGCAATAAATATCTAATTGTTTGACCTTACTTCTTCAAAAGCTTCTTCCAGTCTGCCCTAAGCCAAAAATGTCAGAAATAAATTTCTTTGACTTAGAGGGCGTTACAAGGTGATGGTCGAGCCAATCACGACAGAAGGGTGGACCTTCTTTCAAGTTACTGTTGAACTTTAATAACCTTAATAAAAATATTAAATGGCTAATTTACTCTGCTTTGGTAAATTCTCAATATAACAGAAAAATCTAACTTCTAAGCAGCTTTTTACTCATCCATAAACATTTTCATTAGAATTTATGCACACAGTTGTAACTTCTGAACACCAGTTTTATATCAACTTCCTTTATGCATGCTTACTGAGTATTGAGCTTAGAAAGTAAGTAACTTAGCCGTTTTTACAGCAAAACATTCAATTGTGTTCAGGAGAACTCAGAAATTTTACTTGTTAAAGAAATGATTTCTACCGTGAGATGGAAAGAAGAGTCCTTGAAAACCATGGGGTCTTTCTCACACTCTAAGACTGGAGGATGAATCCTCCCTTTTCGGAAGAGATAAGCGTACATTTTAGATGTTATATTTCACAGGTCAGATGGAAAAGTTCTCATACAAAAGGGCCTTTCAGTTTTGCTGAAATCCTAATACCAGGTGTGCAATTAATTACAATAACACGTTTTTTGTTATTCATCTTATATGATAACATGTGATTCACATATGGTCCAGCTTTGGGAATGGAGAGTCAGTCTTAAATTCAAAGTATCAAAAGAATAAAAGTTAATGATAGAAAAACCTTGATGTGTCCCTACACTTTCATTCTGAGATTTTGCTTTTGGAAACTTTAATTCCTCTTTTTCTGGATGTAAATCACATTTTTTGGATGATTGTTTCCACTGGTATCGGATGCTGTGCAGCTGGAAGGAGTTTTACTGAAACTTTTTAGTTTTGGACATTTGTTATGATGCGTAACCATGGCAACAAGGCAGTTTTCTACAACCAGCGGCTGATTAACATCTCAGTTCTGCCCGGTATTCAGGCGGTCCTACAGCCCGGGGGAACTGAGAGGCCAGCCGAGTCTGGATGGACGGATCGGACGGCATCTGCATCCAGTTTCTTACAAGAGATCCTTCCTGTCTACAGCCATCAGTATCTATAACATCTCTTAAAGAAATGAGGAGAACGAGTTACAACAACAAAATAATTTCCCTTTGGGATTAATAAAGTATTTTTGAATTGAATTGAATTGAATGAGGACTTTTTTCTTCTCACTTCTGCTTCATCAGTTTTAGTGATTATCTGTTTAGGCATGCATGGATTCAAATTGGGACACAGAGTAACACGCAGCACTGCCACATTTACTTCCTGTATTCTCAGAAAGGCACTCATGAATATGTAAGCAGGTGTCTTTCTGGCAAGGAGGGTGGGGGTTTACACTTGGCTCCCTGTTCTCAGATTTATTCTCTGCATATCTGTAACCAGTTTTAATTATTCATGGTTGGACTGCAGATGATAATGCACTGACATGTATATGTTTTACATAATTTGCTCTCTTGTTGAACAATGAGTGTGACTGAATTATTTAGGAGTTAGTGGAAGGAAAAGCACTGGGTGTGAAGAGGCATCAGACTGTTGAATAGACTGTATTTATTTTGGGTTGTATTTCTTAAATAATGAAGTTTGGACGTTTTTTGAACGCTCTGCTACTTCTGCTAACTGTCATTTGGTCTGGTTGCAGAAGGGACCCCCTTGATTCTCGGAGGAGCCCGTCCTGCAGCTGGAGCGAGAGCTTGTGCAGGCCCAACTGAAGGAGGCAGAGTCTCAGTGTGTGCTTAAAGAAATGCAAGATAAGATCCTTGACATGGAGAAGGATAGGTGCACTGGCGCTGTACCACTTTTCTCTTACCCAGTACAAACATGCGTTAAGTGACTTATACCTTGATACCTCTATTTAGAGGAACTCATCATTACCTGATGACACTAATGTGGCACGATTGCAAGAGGAGCTGATCGGAGTGAAGCTGAGAGAAGCTGAGGCTATGACTGGATTGAAGGAGCTGAGGCAGTAGGTCAGAGACCTGGAAGAGCACTGGCAGGTGAGCCAAATGTCAGCTGGTTGATATAACAGTTCAAATAAGCTACAATTGCTGCATGCACACTCCATGCTTTGTTTTTCAAGACTGTTAAAATGCATTTGCAGCGCCACCTGTCTCACATTGCTGGTCGCTGGAAGGACAGCTCCAAGAAGAACACCTTGAGGGATCTACAGGACAACCTGATGAGCGTGAGGCTGCGTGAAGCTGAGGCTCAGGCAGAGCTGAGAGAAACACGGCAGAGGATGCTGGAGCTGAAGACACAGGTCAGAGCTCATGTCAATGTCATCCATCTGCAAAAGCTAAAATGTTTTTGTCCATTTCTGTGTGTTTGTAGTGGGAGCAGAACAGCTCATGAACCAGTGGATAGATTTTAATGATACAGTCAGAAAGTATTTGTTTAATGTATTATTATAACTTTTGGAGTCACTTGCTATCAAGATGGCTACCTCAGCTATGTGAGTTTAGCCAACACATCAATCAATCAAATCAAATGTCTGCTGCAGTACTGGCTTTGCAGAGGTCACTTGTTGTAATGTTATGAAGAAGCCTTTAGAGGGAGTTAGCGGTTTGTTCCATACAGCTCCGACGTCTGACACAGCACTTCCCCCCTCACCTTCCAGTGTTTGAAAGTCCCTTTTGCAGGAAAAGTAAATGTTTTTTTCCCTCCTGTGCCACTTCAGAATCAGATTCACAGTAACCAGCTGTGGCGAGCAGAGCAGGAGAGTCGCAGTGTCCAAGTCCGTATGGAGACTCTGACAGCACAAAACGAAGACCTGCAGGTGCAGCTGCTAGAGATCAAGAGGAGACAAGCTGAGATTGAGTGCAAGGTACAAACTCTTCTATAACACTGCCTCTGTAGGGGCAACCATCTCTGAAGCACAACCTGACAACCTGAAAGGAAAATTAATAAACATATAAATACATAAATGCTGTCTTCTGCAGAGTAAGGAAGAGGTGATGGCAGTGAGGCTGAGAGAAGCTGACAACATTGCAGCTCCAGCAGCAGAACTCAGAGTTGGAGATTCAGGTAAAGTCCCAACTCCAGTGCTGAGGTACTGAACTCCCTCATGAACCACAATTCACACGTGTCCACTTTATTCAGCCACACCGGTAAACATCTCACAGCAAACTAGTGTCTAAGCTGAGGTCTTACTTTTGTTTAGAAGGAGAAGTGTCTAGTCTTTTGTTCTGAATATAATAGCTTTTAATGTTCTCGGGTTTGAAATAGGTGTGGACTACGGTAATAATAAAAATAACTGTATTTATAAAACCCTTTAAGACAACCACAGCTGCAACAAAGTGCTGCACATTTAAAATGAAGAACATTTAAACACATAAAATAATAAAACAGTTAAAACAGTAAGATCAATAAAAACTGTAGTGAAGAGCAAATTTCAGTCTGTGCCAAAAACCAGGGAATAAAAATGTGTTTTTAAGAGTTTTAAGATAAGATAAGATAAAATAAGATAAGATAGAACTTTACTGATCCTGCAGGAAATTGTTGTGCCAGAGTTTCAGTACAAAGGAACATACACAACAAGGAATCACACAATATATAAAAAACAACAGAGAATATAAAAAATAACAGAATATAAAAATATCAACATTAAGTTCTAAACAGGTCAGGTGCAGACAGAAACATTAAAGCATTTATTGTGGTGCAGGATTAATTTTATTGTGTATAAAGCGGGAGGAGTGTAAAAGTTTGAAGGACTTCCTGTGTTGTTCTGTGGAGCACCTCTGTGGTCTCAGTCTATGACTGAAGGTGCTGTGGTAAGAGTCCAGGGTGTCATGCAGGGGGTGTGACGTGTTGTTCAGGATCTGAAGCAGTTTCCTCAGCATCCTCTGCTCAGACACAGTGGACAATGGACGGTGAAGGGGCTCATCTGATGGGAAGAGGGAGATTGTTCCATAATCTTGGAGCGGCTACAGAAAATATCTGTCCCCTCTGAGCCTCCGTTTGGACCTCTGCTCCTCCAGCGTAGGTCAATAGAATAAAGATTTTCCACCGTCAGTCCAACAACCAGCCATATGTTCATGCATGTGTTTTTAAACATGGTTTAGGGCTTTTTATATGCTCGTCGAAGACAGACGTATTATGGTATACTCTCTGCGTGTCTGTAAACTTTCTCGTCTGCCACATAAAAAAATTGAATGAAACTTCATACACTGATTTAAATAAAGACTTGCTTCACTAGTACTGGAAGAAGTACCAAATGTTAAACCACAAATCCCATCTAGTTATAAAAATTCATGTAAAAAATTGGAATATTGTGAAAATGTTCAGCATTTTTTGTCAATCACTTCAAAAAGTGAAGTCATATTGTGAGTATATCATTATATTTTTTCATTTATTTTCATTTAGCCTTTATTTATCCAGGTTAGTCTCATTGAGCCACGAGAACTCATTTGCAAGAGAGACCTGTTTTAGGGAGCACATGGTGGGGGTTAAGGGCCTTGCTCATGGGCCCAGAGTGGGGCGAATGAGGGTGGGGGCAAGTGTGGGTATATCATTATATGATGTTATACTGTATCATTATACATAGAGTGAAATATTTCAAGCCTTTATTTCTTGTAATTTTGATCATTTTGACTTTCAAATAATGAAAAACCAAAACTCTGTCTCAGAAAATTAGAATATTGTGATGAATCTTGTGCACTCTATGCACAGACAAATCCTAGACATGAGCTATGAATGTCTCGTTCCTCAAGTCAAGCCACTCCTGAAACAGACACAATGTCAGAGGCGTCTTACCTGCTGTGGGCTTCAGAAAACCCAGTGGACCAGCGCCATCAGAGGACATGGACCCAAACCATCACTGCTTGTGGAAACTTCACTCTGGACTTCAACAACGTGGATTCTGGACCTCTCCACTCTTCCTCCAGACTCTGGGGCCTTCATTTATAAATGGCATAAACATTTACATGTGAAAAGAGGACGTTGGACCACTGAGAGACAATCCAGTTCTTTGTCTCCTCAGCAGGTAAGACACTTCTGATGTCATCTCTGTTTCAGGAGTGGCTGGACTCGAGGAATGAGACATTTGTAGGTCATGTCTTGGAATCATCTGTGCATGGTGTGCACGAGTGTCCATTGTGAAACCTGAATCTTTGTATTAGATGAATTCACTTTCTGAAGTGACTGACTAAAAATATGGCACTTTTTCACAATATTCTGTTTTGTTTTTAGCAGTAGCTGTATTCTTGTTTTCAACACCGTTTGAATTGATCGTGTCCTGTTCTGCAACACGTGTCTCTTTCTTATGTTTTATGTTCAGTTTCTGGTTTCAACATGTAAAAAAGGAGGTGAACTAGGTGGAACTCACATAATAACAAATACTCAAGTTAAAGGGGCAAAGGTTACAGTGGTCGCCTCACAGCAAGGTTAGCAGTTATGCCTTCTGGTCATTTTCATGGATGTTTACTGGGTACTCTGGTTACCTCCCACAGGCCCAAAATCTACATATTAGGCTGATTGGAAACTACACTGTAAAAAAAGAAAAGTTGGCAGAACTCAAAATTCTAAGGCAACAAACTTCAGGGCATTTTTAAGTTTTGGACGTCAACTTAACTATTTAAGTTTTGCTTTTGAGTTTGCCAAACTTTGATTTCTATGTTTTTGTAACTCAACCAAAAGTTGTAGAGACTTAAAGTTTTAGGTTGTAAGAACTTTGAATCCTGAGTTTTCGAATTCATATTAAAGTAGCAGTAACTTAAAAGTTTATGTTGTACAAACTATGAATTTTATATTTCTCTAACTCTATTATAGTTTGCAGATACCTAAAATTATGGATTCTGACAACTATAAATCCTGATTACTGTCAACTTAATTATGAGTTGTAGTAACTTAAATTTTAACATTGCAGCAACAAATTTCTTTATCCACTCTACTTACAGAAGGAAGTACTAGAAATTTTACACAAGTACAATTGTGAATCATGACTTTTGCCAAGTCAAAAGTAAGTTGTATTTACTTTAAAACATTTCTTAATGTACAATCATTGAATTCCAAACATACCAATTAGTTCTTCATAATTTCTCAAAATATAGTGTTTACTTTCTTATTACAAAGATTTAAATAAACTTTTTTTTTTGTGGCTAAACTTACTGACATCTTTAAAATGATACACCTACAGTAAATACAGCAACCATCCCTAATCAGTGACGAGCAGAAAATTATCACCAAAGCAGCATCTACATTCAGAATGTTTATTCTTTTTATCTTTTGTCACACTCCTTGTTTTCTGAACAAGATTTTTAGCATGTTCAGTAAACAACACAATGAAAAAAAATATGGAGCATAAACCTGATCTAAACAGGTACAAAACCAGTTTGTTACACAACTGCTCAACAACACTATGAGACGGGGGACGGCCCAGGAAATGGTCAAAGTACAAGGTCACTTCTCCGTGGAACTTGAGATGAGTAATGGGTTGAAAGATACAGAACATTTTGACACAACTTCTACAAAACCTACTTCTGAGGTTCAGGGATGTAAAGACGTTAATATGAGGACTCAAGCAACACTTGCAGTACTGAGTTTGTACATGCTTCAGAAGTCCTCCTATTACCAAGCAGCACAATAACCAGCTGAACAACACCAGTTAAAGAACCGTCATGGTGCAAACCATCTAAAGAGGCAGACATACTGAAACTAGAACAACATTAAGTCCAGTTCAAACAGGAGTTTCTACTTTAAGGTTTACATTAAAGCATGAATCCCAACACATGTTGTTTCTTCTATATAAATGCCTTTAAACTGTCAAAGGATAGGAGCTCTATACTTAAGAGCACTAACATTAAGAACACCAACATTAAAGGTAAGGTCATCTCCCCCCCACCCCCACCCCAAAAGGAAAACAAAACAAACAAACAAAACAAAACAAAACAATCCCATCAGCTCTCTTGCTGGATTCAGTCTGTTTTCGAGGGATCAGACCCTTGCAGACAGATCTGTCCCAAGTCTCATAAAAATCTTCTGAATGGTTTCAAAGGTGTACCTCAGATCTTTTGGGAACTGAAAAGTGTAGATCAGCTCGAAGAGGTAAGCAAAAGCTCTTGGCAAGTCAGGGAGATCCTGGAAGATTATGGTTTCTTCCACAACAACAGCAAGACTTGTGACATTTGTAGCAGGGGAGGTGCCGTCATACTCCAGCACAGTAAGGATCCCCACGGTGAGGCCCTTGGTCTGGTTCTCCTCTGGATCTGTGTCCTTGTCACAGCACAAAGAGAAAAAACTGCTGAAACTGTGTAATGAAAACTGATCTTTTACATTGATCGCAGTTGTCCATCATTTTTTGTTACTCACAAGGCAGTTCCTGAAGAGCTTCTCGTCACTGTCTCAAAGACACAAAGGCAGGCCCTTCAATGTTTGTCCATGTGCTGTGATGATAGATGTCTGGAACAGAGTTGCAAAGAACATTTGCATATTGCACTGATATTAGTGGCTAACAGAACATTCTATATAAAAACATACTGGTTTAATGTTAATCTAAAATTAATTCCCTAATGAAAATGACCTCTTCTTTTACTAACAGCTCTAGTTTAACAATAAGGGTAAATAGGGGAATAAAAGGGTAAATAATGTGAAAGCACTGTCAAGAAGTCAGAAAAGATCATGCTAACATGCAGTCAGAAAAGATCATGCTAA
>NC_056500.1:49824405-49839510 GCF_014905685.2 Nematolebias whitei | reverse complement strand
CAGTCAGAAAAGATCATGCTAACATGTAGTCAGAAAAGATCATGCTAGCATGCAGTCAGAAAAGATCATGCTAACATGCAGTCAGAAAAGGGGAGAGTTGGCTGCAATGTAGATTTTTGAGCAAATCATTTACTATAAATTTAAGTAAACTAAAATGAATTGTTGATGCCACTGACAAACTAGGATTTTCTTTTTTTAAATCTTGTTATATTGGAACAACTTCTCTTAAAATACTGATCACTGTAAGGTTATGAAAACCCAAGCAACATAATTTCTCACTAAGGCTATAAAGTCCCAAATAATGACATGACTGCATCTATACTTCACCTCTTCATCCAGTCTGCCATGGAGTTGATCCATCTCTGGAGGGAAAGTTGTTCTTCTGGCTCGATAGAGTCTGAGGAGTCTGGGTGTGTGTTCATTCTGCTCTGAAGCTGTCCATCCTTGTTGGCGATACGATGGAACTCTTCCTTGATCTGTTTAAAATACAAATACCAGTTTGATTTATTATTTATAGTAAGTAAAATTGCAACATAAATGTCATAAACATATTCAATAATGCCATTTCATTTTTATCAATGACTATGAGCACTTGATCAGCTCCTTACCTCTGCCTCAGTAAACAATGAAGGCCACCGCTACAAAAGTGCATAACCAGTCTGAATGTATGACCAGTGAGTTCCTCTGTGATGAAGACGGTGTTTCAGCTTCAGTGGCGTGGGTGAATTTACAGAATTGACACTGCGTTCATTTCATTCTAAAAAGACAGAGGGTAATTTGTTGGAAATTAGCTAAACAGGGAATAAACATTCCAAACATTTAAGCCTATTTAAAGAGTATGTTGTACTCTTTAGGTCAAATTTAACACTATTCTCTCATATAAAATGTAAAAAAAATAATAATAATTAACATACTTTACATGGCAATGACAACAAATGGCTGTTGCAAATATATTCTTTGCTCACTAAAACAGGACGGTCACAAAGGACATTTCTCAAACAACAAGTGACCAGGTTCTATAAAACACAAATTAAAAAAAAATTAAAAAACTGCCTTACCTACACACAAGCTGCCGCTGGTCCTGGTTGTAGTTGTGTCTCTAGACTTCCTCCACAAAATGTCCATTTTTTTTGATAGTCTGGTCCAGGCCTGAATAAATCTTCCATCTGGACCAGGTGTTTTTCTTGTTTCTGACCGCCTGTAATCTGAGGAGTGAAAAGTTGTCTGACTGCTAAATTATAAAAATGCAACGGTTCATTCATAAATGTGCACATGTAATGTTACAACCTGGTTAGCTAAAAAAGTGTCTTAGCAATCATAGGTTTCCAGTAATAATTCCCCCCAATAATTGTATATTAGGGATGTGTTTACCCTAATATACAATTATTTATTCTTAAAAGAGATTCCAACACTATTTACATTATTTAAATAAGAGCAAAAGTTACCTCTGCGAGCTCCGTGTCCGAGTAGCACACTGCAGTCTTGAATTCAAACGCCAACTCCAAAAGTTAGCTTTCCCGCATTTTACAACAAAAACATGAAAGTTAGCAGAACTTTCTCCTGTTGCAATGACCTACAACTTAGAGATACAAGTACTGACAACTCACAAAATGATATTTAGGATTACAACTGCCTTGGTTTTTCGGAACAACTTAAATTATTGTCCCCAAGTGTCACACTTAGTTTTTCAAGTTTTTTCAACTGAAAATAGTTTTTCATCCCAAAAAAACGAAGTTGGATTTATTACAGTGTATAAATTGTCTCTAGGTGTGAGTGGATGTTTTCATGGTTGTCTCATTTTTTTCCACATGTCCCTTTGATGGACTGTAGACCTGTCCAAAGTGTCCCCTCCTCTTGCACAGTGACTGCTACAGATGGACATTAGCTTCATGTAAAGCTGCAAAAAAGTGGTAAAGAATTAAAAAAGAATTTAACTCAACTGAACTTCAGTCAGAACAAGGGTTCCCTCAGTTTTGAGTGTTTTATGTGAATTATCTCCTGGAATTCCATGATTTACTCGGGGAAAACAGAGAAATGCTGTAAACTTTCTGTCTGTGTAAACAAACGTCAACAAGCAGGAGAAAGGGAAGCAGTGTTTGTCTCCAAACAAGTGCAGCATGCTGCACAACAACAAATAACAGCAGGACCGGCACGTTTGTGTCAGCTTCCAACAATTCTGAGCAGAGGCAGTGATCTAAAAAGTAACGTTGATATTATTTCATTAAGATTTCATGCTACCATGTGTATGAAGTGTTTAAACTGCTTTGCTCTGAATATTGCTGCAGTGGATAAAGTCAGGGTGTTTTATTTGGGGTATATGAAAGTGTTGCTGTTTTGCAGGTTTGGTAAGTTCTGAAACACGGATGTGCCAACTTCCATTTTAGTGTGTGGCTGCATCAATGTGTAAAAAATGTCACCATCAAAAATTGGGTCGCCACTTTAATATCAAAGATACCACAATATTTATATGTAAATCAAATACTTCTATCATTGGAGGAAACTACAGTGGTGCTTGAAAGTTTGTGAACTCTTTATAATTTTCTACATTTCTGCATAAATTTGACCTGAAACATATTTACCACTGTCCCTCCTAAAGCATTTCCTGTGGTGTTTGCACTGAGTCCTGTGTTTACGTTGGTGATGAGGCAGCTGATAAGGCTTCTTTCAATCTGCCATGAAACCCTGTTGCATCAGTGTTGCACAGAACGGTGCAGCAGAGCGGCTGTGTGAGTTAAAACTTCCTGGAGCTCCTTTTGCATAACATGGGGGTTATTTCACCTTTTCCTCCCAGTTTTATCAAAGTTTCCTTTAACTGCAGTTTCTGAAATGACGTGAGAAAGAAGAACTGAACTGATTTTTCTTTCAGCTTTAAGGCATCAGTTGGCTTTAGCTCAGATTTGTAAAATTTGCAAATCTGTGTCTAAAAGGATCAGCAGATTTATTTTTTTACAGGAGCTCAGCAAGCCGCCTCCATATAGCTCAAATTAGCTCTGATTAGTCTCTTTAGAATGATTTGTTCAATTAGCTTTGTAGAGATCTAGTAGAGTGCTGTGTGGATGGGTAAATGAGGACACAGATTGTAGAGTAAAGAGCTTTGAGTATCTTGAAATAAGATGGAAAGGCACTATATAAGTACAGTCCATATACAGGTGCTGGTCATAAAATTAGAATATCATTAAAAAGTTGATTTTTTTTCAGTAATTTCATTCAAAAAGTGAAACTACTATATTATATAAATTCATTACACAGAGACTGACATATTTCAAGTGTTTATTTATTTTAATGTTGAAGATTATAAGTGACAACTAATTAAAACCCTGAATTCAGTATCTCAGAAAATTAGAATATTGTGAAAAGGTTCAATATTGAAGACACCTGGTGCCACAGTCTAATCACCTAAGTAACTCAAAACACTTACAAAAGCCTTTAAATGGTCTCTCAGTCTAGTTCTGTAGGCTACACAATCATGGGGAAGACTGCTGACTTGACAGTTGTCCAGAAGATGACCACTGACACCTTGCACAAGAAGGGCAAGACACAAAAGGTCATTGCTAAAGAGGCTGGTTGTTCACAGAGCTCTGTGTCCAAGCACATTAATCGAGAGGTGAAGGGAAGGAAACAGTGTGGTAGAAAAAAGGTGTACAAGTAATAGTGATAACCGCACCCTGGAGAGGATTGTGAAACAAAACCCATTCCAAAATGTGGAGGAGATTCACAAAAAGAGTGGACTGCAGCTGGAGTCAGTGCTTCACGAACCACCACGCACATATGTATGCAAGACATGGGTTTCAGGTGTCACATTCCTTGTGTCAAGCCACTCTTGAACAAGAGACAGTGTCAGAAGCGTCTCGCCTGAGACTGCTGCTGAGTGGTCCAAAGTTACTGTATGTTCTCTGATGAAAGTAAATGTTGCATTTTCTTTGGAAATCAATGTCCCAGAGTCTGGAGAAAGAGAGGAAAGGCACATTTTACAACAGCACTTGGCACCTGCACACAGTGCCAAAGCTTCCAGTACCTGGTTTAAGGACCATGGTATCCCTGTTCTTAATTGTCCATCAAACTCGCCTGACCTTAACCCCATAGAAAGTCTATGGGGTATTGTGAAGAGGAAGATGTGATGCACCAGACCCAACAATTCAGAAGAGCTGAAGGCCACACACAGAGCAACCTGGGCTCTCATAACACCTGAGCAGTGCCACAGACTGATCAACTCCATGCCACGCCATATTGCTGCAGTAATCCAGGAAAAAGGAGCTCCAACTACAGGTCCTTCTCAAAAAATTAGCATATTGTGATGAAGGTCATTATTTTCCATAATGTAATGATAAAAAATAAACTTTCATATATTTCAGATTCATTGCACACCAACTGAAATATTTCAGGTCTTTAATTGTTTTAATACTGATGATTATGGCATACAGCTCATGAAAACCCAAAATGCCTGTCCCAAAAAATTAGCATATCATGAAAAGTTCCTCTAAACAAGCTATTAACCTAACCATCTGAATCGATGACGTAACTCTAAACACCTGCAAAAGATTCCTGAGGCTTTTAAAAACTCTCAGCCTTGTTCATTACTCAAAACCGCAATCATGGGTAAGACTGACGACCTGACTGCTGTCCAGAAGGCCATCATTGGCACCCTCAAGCAAGAGGGTAAGACACAGAAAGAAATTGCTGAACGAATAGGCTGTTCCCAGAGTGCTGTATCAAGGCACCTCAGTGGGAAGTCTGTGGGAAGGGAAAAGTGTGGCAGAAAACGCTGCACAACGAGAAGAGGTGACCGGACCCTGAGGAGGATTGTGGAGAAGGGCCGATTCCAGACCTTGGGGGACCTGCGGAAGCAGTGGACTGAGTCTGGAGTAGAAACATCCAGAGCCACCGTGCACAGGCGTGTGCAGGAAATGGGCTACAGGTGCCGCATTCCCCAGGTCAAGCCACTCTTGAACAAGAGACTGCGTCAGAAGCATCTTGCCTGGGACTGCTGCTGAGTGGTCCAAAATTATGTTCTCTGATTACAGTAAATTTTGCATTTCCTTTGGAAATCAAGGTCTCAGAGTCTGGAGGAAGAGAGGAGACACATAATTCACATTGCTTGAGGTCCAGTGTCAAGTTTCCACAGTGACTGGGGTGTCATGTCATCTGCTGGTGTTGGTCCACTGTGTTTTATCAAGTGCAGGGTCAATGCAGCTATCAGGAGATTGTGGAGCACTTCATGCTTCCATCTGCTGAAAAGCTTTATGGAGATGAAGATTTCATTTTTCAGCACGACCTGGCACCTGCTCACAGTGCCAAAACTTCTGGTAAATGGTTTACTGACCATGGTATTACTGTGCTCAATTGGCCTGCCAACTCTCCTGACCTGAACCCCATGGAGAACCTGTGGGATATTGTGAAGAGAAAGTTGAGAGACGCAAGACCCAACACTCTGGATGAGCTTAAGGCCGCTATCGAAGCATCCTGGGCCTCCATAACACCTCAGCAGTGCCACAGGCTGAGGTGTTATGTTCCATGCCACGCCGCATTGAAGCAGTCATTCGTGCAAAAGGATTCCCGACCAAGTATTGAGTGCATAACAACATGATTATTTGAAGGTTGGCGTTTTTTGTATTAAAAACACTTGTCTTTCATTGGTGGGATGAAATATGCTAATTTTTTGGGACAGGCGTTTTGGGTTTTCATGAGCTGTATGCCATAATCATCAGTATTAAAACAATTAAAGACCTGAAATATTTCAGTTGGGTTGCAATGAATCTGAAATATAATATGAAAGTTTCATTTTTATCATTACATTATGGAAAATAATGACCTTACATATTGAGTGCTGTACATGCTCAGACTTTTAATGTTCATACTTTACAGTTGGCCAACATTTCTAAGAATCTTTTTTTTTTAGTTGGTCTTAAGTAATGTTCAAATTTTCTGAGATACCGAATTTGGGGTTTTCATTAGTTGTCTCTTATAATCGTCAACATTAAAAGAAATAAACGTTTGAAATATATCAGTCTGTGTGTAATGAATTAATATAATATACAAGTTTCACTGTTTGAATGGAATTAATGAAATAAATAAACTTAATAATAATAATAATAATGAATTTAATTTGTAACGCACTTTTCATTAACAAAAATCTCAATGTGCTACTTTTTCATGATATTCTAATTTTATGACCAGCACCTGTACAAATGTAAACCCCTATCATTTGAAGAACTATGCTTTTTAGTTTTTATAATTCTTAAAGGCATAGTTTCCTCAAATGTTTAGGATGGCCAAAAATTTATTTGTCATGGCCAAGGTCACCACTGGCCACCCCCTGGCTCCACCATTGCACCTGATCCAGGATCAAAATGGTCCCCCCCCCACTCATCAGGATCTGTCACTCTGTACTGCCTCAGATGATAAAAAAGCCTCCTATGTTCTTCTCCACAGTGTAACTCCTATGCATTTGAATATCTTGCAACAAAAACATTAAGGTTCACTTGCAATCCCTGTTCATTTCCAGTCCAGAAAAACACTCCTCTCCAAAACTACTTTATGTTGGGCTGATTGGTAATTGTCCCTAGGTGAGAGAGAGCGAGTGAATGGTTGTTTGTCTCGTTTGTCTCTATGTGGCCCTGTGATGGACTGGAGACCTGTCCAGGGTGTTCCCCGACCCTCACACAGTGATTGCTGGACATGGGCACCGGGGATCCCCGTGACCCAACATGGAAGAAGCGGGTAAAACATAATGGATGGATGGATGTTTAAAAAGTTTAAGACTATTTAAAAAGATCTGCTGTAATTCTAGCATTCCTTGAATAAATGCTAATCAGCTACCATGAGTGATGGAGTTGTCGCTGTTTTGGTCTCATGTAATGTCACGAGCTGTCACTCAGCTTGTGTGTCAGCTGCGACCACATGAAATCTTACCTCTAGTTAAACAGACTTCATTTTAGCCTTGATTTCAGACAGCAAACTGATAAGTCTATAACGACTGTCACCTAAAACTGACTTTCCCGTTAATCTGCTAATCTTGAGGGTTTTTTTAGGGTTTTTTAATTTTGAATATGTTCTTGCCTTGCCCAGGTGTCAAACCAAACACTGCATATCTGATAAGATGGAAACAGTCATAACCTAGAAGTCTTTTTAAAGGGCTGCTGCTAACTTCTTCCTATGTCTAAGGTGTTTCTGATAATCTGAGCTGGAGGCCCGAGCTATTTATAAGTATGACAAGCCTCCCTCTCCTCTCCTTCACAGGCATGCACACACACAGTCACACCGTGTGGTCTGAGGCTTGGTTCCTAGGTGATAGAGCAAAAACATTCAACACACAAACTCACAACCACCCTCATACTTTTCAGAATCTGTGTAATGAGCAGATGAACAGTGGAGACAGTCGATAATTTGCATGATTCTTTAGCCTGTTGTTTCACAAGAAGATGAGGAAACAGGTGGTTCTTTAAGGTTTAGTAGTTTTACTTTTCAGTGGAATGAAAAGGATTTAAATCAATGTACCACTTTTGGTTTGTGGTTTTAACCATCAGAATTACTTGTGGGTTAAAATTTTGTTTCAAGTTAAAATGTGGGGGTGTGATTCTTTGCTTTTTTTTTGTCTGAGACAGTCGTGCACCATAGTGACAGTTTTCATGTAAAAGCTGTTGTCACTTTGAACAGCGTGTTATTAATTAATAACACAAAGGACCTGCAGAGATTTATTGAGCTGATGGCAAACAAACCCTTCATGTCTTTAAAGATTTGTGTGTCGGACTCTTTGAAAATCAGACATGGGTTCTGTTAAAGGCTGAAGCTCCATGGTGTTTTGACCTGATAGGAAGTGGATTCTCATCTTGAAGCAGATACTCTACCAAAGGTGGCATGCATGGTTTATTTTGAGGTTTCTATGACATACTCACAGATTTTCACAAAACGTTTTTTTTAACTCTTTTGTTTTCTCTGCAATTAACACACTGACGTATTTTCATTCTAATCCTACATCTTTATCAGATCAGTTTCTTGCTTTTACTGAAATGTGTTGAAATAACTAACTGAAAATTAGTTATTTCAACACACTTCAGTTATAGCAACAACAACAAAAAATAATAAAGTATACATTTTAACACCACAGCTGTGAATTTTCACACATCTTTTCTTCAGATTCAAAATAACCTGAACGCCACAGCCACCACAATGAAGATGCATGAAAAGTGTCAAACATTTCTTACGTGTGCTGATTGAAATAATTCGTCAAACAGCATTTTGATGGATTTCATGTAAAATTATCCTCTGAACTGTGTTTTGGTGCATTTGGTTGGGATGTTGATGTTATGTAAGTAATTTTTATTTTCATTGCAATTTTCACAGACACGGCTTCACATAATGTTTCACAGGAAACAAAATATTTAAAACAATAAAACAATAAAACTGCAAAGATGAAAATGCCTTTAGATGTTTCTTAAGAGTCATTGGAGTCTGAACAGTAAAGGAACTGTGGGACAGCATTCCAAAGTCTTGTGGCCATCAACTGAAATGCTTGGTAGCCTCCTCGGTAAGGTCTATTCAGTGGTACTGGAGAAGTGAGTCAGATCTTTGGTCAAACCTCAGATCCAGGAGGAACAATGCAGATTCTGTCCTGGCCATGGAACACTGAATCAACTCTTTGCCCTCACTAGGATCCTTGAGGGGTCATGGGAGTTTGTCCATCCGATCTACATGTATTTTGTGGACTTGGAGAAGGCTTTTAACAGTGTTCCTCGAGGTAAACTGGGGGGGGGGGGGGCTCTGTGGGTATGGGATTGGGGGCCCGTTTCTACAGGCTGTTCAGTCCCTATACAAGCGGTGTGAGAGTTTGTTTTGCATTGCCGGTAGGAACTCGGACCCCTTCAGGGTGGGTGTTGGACTCAGCCCGGGTTGCCCCTTGTCCCTTATTCTGTTCATAACTTTTATGGATAGAATTTCTCGGCGCAGCCAAGGTGTTGAGGGGATCTGTTTTGGTGACCTTAGGATTGCGTCCCTGCTTTTTGCAGATGATGTGGTCCTGTTGGCTTCATCAGGTCGTGATCTACAGCTTTCACTGGAGCTGTTCGCAGCCGAGTGTGATGCAGCCGGGATGAAAATCAGATCCTCCGAATCCGAGGCCATGGTCTTGAGCCGGAAAAGGGTAGAGTGCCTTCTCCGGGTTGGGAAGGAGGTCCTGCCCCAAGTAGATGAGTTCAAGTATCTTGGGGTCTTGTTCACGAATGAGGGAAAAATGGAGCGAGAGATCGATAAGCAGATAGGTGAAGCATTTGGAGTGAAGCGGTCGTTGTACCGGTCTGTCATGGTGAAGAGAGAGCTGAGTCAAAAGGTGAAGCTCTCAATTTACCGGTTGATCTACGTTCCTACCCTCACCTATAGTCTTGAGCTTTGGGTTGTGATCGAAAGAACAAGATCACTGATTCAAAAAAAAGTTCAAGACACAAACAACTGGATTTTATTTGTAAAAGAAGATGCCACTGAGATCACTGATACAAGCGGCCAAAATGAGTTTTCTCTGCAGGGTGTCTGGGCTCTCCCTTAGAGATAGGCTGAGAAGCTCGGTCATCCGGGAGGGACTCAGAGTAGAGCCGCTGCTTCTCCACGTTGAGAGGAGCCAGTTGAGGTGGCTCGGGCATCTGGTTATAATGCCTCCTGGATGCCTCCCTGGTGAGGTGTTCCGGACACATCCCACCAGGAGGAGACCCAGAGGAAGACCCAGGACACGCTGGAGGGACTATGTTTCTCGGCTGTCCAGGGAACGCCTTGGGATTCCCCCGGAGGAGCTGGACCAAGTGGCTGGGGAGAGGGAAGTCTGGGCCTCCCTACTTAAGCTGCAACCCCCACGACTCGACCCCAGATAAGCGAAAGAAAATGGATGGATGGGTGGATGATATGGTCATCACAATGTTAAACTATTATATCACACAAGCTTTTCTAACTTCATGATGCCCTGGGAGCATGTTTCTGTGATTGTTTGTGACACCTGATGATGCACCAGCTGAATAGAAGGAAGTCTTAACTATCTGTGTTTTTGTTGCTGTGTTTTGGAGTAGCTAAACCTCAAGAACAACCGATTCTTGATCTCATTTATGCCTAAAAACAAGATGAGCGCACTGGGACGCTCATTTCTGAGCTCTGTCTAACCACAGGAATCAAAAATCCTATCTGTATTTTGGAGTGTGGGTCACCCAGTTGTCTCATCTCTTCACCTCAACACCCCACCCTTTGCTGTGTATTGTGCACACATCTGCCTCAGTGCTGCAGTTGTGAACTCCTCGGTGCACCCAGTGAAAGTGGGAGTATGATGGGAGTTTTAAAATAAAGTGTTTGTCTCCGTTGTGTGCAGATGTTTTCACTGAGGAAGGTAAACATCATATTAACTGTTGGAGGTGACAGCCTCATCCCCAGGGCCTCGGGAGGAAATCAAGCACAAATGGCAATGTTTTGTTTTTCCCCAACATCTGTCACTTTGGTTACCCGCCATTCTTTGTAGCTAGAGAGTTTTCAACAGTTTGTCTAGTACTTCACATCTATTATGACAAGATAAACATTTGGCGCTTCTGTAGAGTCTTCAGATTTAACAATGCACTGCCCAAAGGCAAAGCTAAACAATAATTTTTTGCCCATGTGTTTCTTTTTGTCTGATATCAAAGTATCTCAAACAACTGGACAAACATTAATGAAACCTATAGAATATAGTCAATGAGCGTACACCTACAACTGATTTGTGGTTGTAGCTGAGAGTCATTCACAACACATACTCTGAGCATGACATTGTGCTGATTAGGTGTTCAAGGTTTGACCAAAACATTTTCAACTCCATCGTTTCTCAACACAAGTTGATCTTTGAACTCTGGCATGAAAGGTAGAGAGCAGTATGCATTCCATCAAGGGTCTTTTTCAACTGTGCTTTAAATGATGCTAGACTTGTCTTCTTCACCAGTTTTTGTCCCCAAACACGGAGCTAAGAGGGAGAATTGGAAACACCTTCTGGGGATGTTGTGAGCGCGATAACTTGAAAAATAAGTGATGTTACCAACGTCCATGTTGGTGTGTGGCTGCACCTAGGTGTAAGAAAGGTCACCATCAAAAATTGGCTTGCTGCTTCAAAACCTAAGATGGCTGCCACCATATATATATAAAGTATATATATATAAATAAACTATTCTTTCTCGTTTTTATATTGCTTAAAAGTGTTGATTTCAAATTATTGTTGTGGCTGAAGATTAATCTATGGCAGCCAAGGCCCCCATTGGTCACCCCTTGGCTCCGCCATTGCTCCGGGTGGTGGATAAGTTACTTCCTCCACTCACCAGGATCCATCTCTCTGCGTCGTCTCAGACATGCCAGAAGAAAAAAAAATTATCTCTTTAATTTCATTTCATCCCAGAAAAACTCATCTCCAAAACTACAAACATTCACTAATGAAAACCTGTGAGTGACTGGGGAGTGACTGTGTGTGTGTGGGGGGGGGATCAGCTTTTTCCAGTTGTATCTATTTGTACTGAATGTCTTCATCTCCCAACAGAAAGAAGAAGGAAAGGTCCAAGGCCAGCTGAACCACATAGACTCCAGCCAGTACATCCGGGATCTCCAAGACCAGATCACAGAGCTGAAACATGAGGTGAGTCACCAAAATGTATTTTTGTTGTTTCTTCCTGAAATTAAAGTTCTTGTCGTCCCTCTCACTGCAGAGGGAAGCAGCAGAACAAGAAGGACATTAAACTAAATTTCTCTCATGTTACTGAATACAAAAATAAACTTTGTTGATGCCAAATACCTGCTCCATCTCTAGTAGCACATTTGCAACTTCCTAATGATCTTTTTTACCTTTTTTAATGTCTTTGTGTGTGTAGAGTTAGTTTGTTGATACCACGTCTTTGATGTAGTGTTTTACGTTTCCTTAGGTTTGACTCTGAGCCCTACAGATTAGTAGAAGTGTTAACTACGCCCAAAGACTTCCTGTGCAGATTTGAAAGCACACGTCTTGCAGATAGCATCAAAAACCAACATGTTTTCCTCTGACGAGATGAAAACCAGTTGCGGCGTAGGTCCAAGGTGACAGAAAGTCACAGCACAAAAATAATTAGTATTTAAGTAAAATGTGATTATTGCAGCTATGTGTAAGGTGCTTGTCTGTGTGAGTGGGCAGCCCTTTCCCCTCTCACCTTTGCCTCAGAGGCTTGGTGTCTGAAGAGTTGCCTGCTTGAAATCACGTAAACATTTAGTGTCTGCGGTGAACAAACCTGAAAGTACAGCCGCGCAGTCCCCTCACAATTAAAATTAAAAACTTGCATCATGTTTCTGGAAAATCTGACTGCAGTCAGCCTGGTGATGCCTTTCTTTTTGCAGTGAAAGTTACTTATTTAGTTGTGTGTCGTGCTCTGAATGCATTTCTTCCTACATGTGTGATGCAGCAGACTGATCGAGGCGAGTCGGTGCAGACGTGTCAGGACCTTTTTGAGACCGTCGTGTCACCGGGCCCATTCAAACTGTTGAGCCCCTTATCCACGGGTCTTTTTGGTACTCCTATGTAACTAGTTGTGGCCGATTGCGGGTTTTATCAACAATGCCTCTAGTGGTGGAACCCACCCCATTTTTGGGACCTAAATCACTGAGGTCCCAGGTCTGGTTCTTTTAAGCCCCTTATCCACGGGTCTTTTTGGTACTCCTATGTAACTAGTTGTGGCCGATTGCAGGATTTATCAACAATGCCTCTAGTGGTGGAACCCACCCCATTTTTGGGACCTAAATCACTGAGGTCCCAGGTCTGGTTCTTGTAGGGTCTAGTTGTGACATCAGCGCACTTTAGGTCACTGATTGGTCAGGGGGCGTATTCATTGGTGGAGGGCGGAGATTCAGTCTTCCACCGGAAATCACAATCCACCATTTTATTTTTCACCCGCATAACAGACAACAAGAAATCGGAGGAGCTTATTTTGGAATATTTTATAAGGTAAAACAAATAATCATGGCACAACCGTGGTCGAATGCTGAAGTTCAGGCATTTCTCTGTTTGCTGGCCGATGAACAAGTGCAGCGCGAGCTAGATGGAACGAAACGAAATGAAAAGATTTTTCAAGAGGTGTCTGCGCAGATGGCGGTGCAGGGCTTCCATCGCACACCAAAGCAAAGAGGAAAGCTTAAAAAACTAATAGCTGATGGTGAGTGTATTTTATTTACTTTAAGCATATTTCCTTTCCCTCATGCAACCGTTTCTTTGCGTTTTCTGAAAGTACTCTGAACAAACGAGGCTGACGCGGTTACGTCGTCATTAGTTAGCATCATTGCTAACTGCACTCTGTTGCTGTTTTTCCACTTTTATTTTGATGCAGAAAGTCCCACTGAACATGAAGGTTCGCCAGATTCTGCTTTTGACTGTCCAATCCTCCCCGCTTCTGACCCTTCCCGACCACACCAGCTCCAAGTACATCTACGCCACCGGGCACATCTACGCCACCGGGCACATCCACGCCACCGGGCACATGCACGCCACCGGGCAACACGCAGCAGAGTGGCACCAAACAGCACCCGTTACTAGGTAAGAAGCAACAATCATGTTTAACATGACATTGATCATGTCGATATGAATGTTGTTTTGTTTTATTTGTAAAACACCTTGCATGTATTCAAACTACTTGTTTATTCAGTTGTAATGGATAAATGTTAAATTTAGGTATTCATTTATTACTTAAACTTTCATTTATGAAGTTTATTATTGAAATTATACAGGGTGTAGTGATTTTTGTTCAGATTAACGATGCTCTGTTCTTTTTCTAAATAGCACAAACCGTTGTAAATGACTACATGTAGTTTATTTATGCCCACCTGCTTACTATCATTAAAGTACTAGACTGCTTTATGAACAGAATCATTTCTGATCTTGTGAACAAACACCTTTTGAAATTAGCAGGAACTTTAATGTAAATAATTCATTTAAAAACTCTACCTGTACTTCATCATCTAACAGCCATTTTCTTGTGTGTTATTCCTAGGCAATAGAAAGCGCAGATCAACAAGTGCAGCAGAGAGCTTTGTTTCTGCACATACAGAACAAGAGGAGATGAACCGGAAGCAGAGAGAGGAACACTTCCATTTTATTTGTGAGGATGCCAAAAAAGCAAGGCAAGAAGAAGCTGCGGAGAGGCAACGCCAAGCTGCAGCAGCGAGGAAGCAGGAGAAAGCCATTAGGAGGGAGGAGATGGCCTTGAGGAGAGAGGAAGCAGATGTTCACAGAGAGGAAGCAGCACAGCGAAGGCAGGAGGCTGAACAGAGTGCTGCTTTCAGTCAGGCACTCCTTGGGGTGCTGGAATCCATTGCCCGTTCCATGGCAAACAGACATGTTTAAAAATATTTAGAGTAGATCATAGTTGATCTATAGAAATGTAGATCCTGCAAGGTAAGCCCACAAATGCATATTGCATAAATATGCATGTTGCATATATAATTAGTGTATAATTGTTTTTTTTTGTACAGGTCTTTATTTCTAATAAAAGAAACATTTTCAAGTCTTGAGCTTCCATCTGATCATCAAAAGTGAAGTGCTTACAGTGTTTTTTTACGTCAATAGTGTAGGATAAGTGAAGTAATTGTTTTTTACCTGTAACAATGCTGGTGAAGATTCTCAGTTATCCTTGACACGGCAAATCCCCCCCAAAACAGATAAAAACAAAACCTCAGGACTTTTTTTAAAACTGAAGACGTTTCGCTAATCATCCGAGGAGCACTCACAATTCAATGAAAAAAGGAATCTGGGATTAAAGTTATAAAGCTGTGGTGTTCTGTAAGCTTGCTGGAGGTTTTCAGTCATTGCATGTCAAACACCTCGGCCATGATGTCCATCTTGTGGATCCAGCAGCTTCTGTGTCTTTTTCACCCAAGGTCAAAAATTCTCTCCACGACTTTCACTGTGGTACAAAGGAGCACTAACTTAATATTACTTAACAGTACTTCAATCATGAAGATAATTTGCGACAGCTTAATTTAAAGAGCTGCGTGGTAAACATAAGCTCAGAAAGAGTTGTTAAATATCAAATCAAATGTAGGTTATCATGTAATGTACGTAATATATATATATATATATATATATATATATATATATATATATATATA
>NC_056500.1:49809129-49824395 GCF_014905685.2 Nematolebias whitei | reverse complement strand
ATATATATATATATATATATATATATATATATATATATATATATATACACACATACATACATACATATATACAAATCAAATTACAAAAAGACTTTATTGATCCCAGAGGGAAATTAAATGTAACTCATCATCCTGGTTTCATTAAAGAGTTGTTCTAGATGCTGATGGCTGTGGGCAGGAAGGATCTCTTGTAGCGTCTGTCTTACAAGGGATCTGAAGAAGTCTCTGGCTGAAGACATATATATATATATAAATATTAAAATAGATGAATGTATATATGCATAAACAAATATAAAGTTCTTGTTGTAGGTTTTGGTTCTTTGTTAAAAACAAAAATTAAGGAGTATACAGTTTTTCTAAAACTACAGCCACTAAAAAACGCAGCTTATGTGATAGAAACACAGCAGCAGTGTTTGTTTTGCCATTTTTACACGAACCTGGTAATAAGGCATGTCTGTACATTAAACAAACAAGAATAATTATTAATCCATGTTTATTTTCAAATCAACACTTTAACGTTCACTTGTATCTAAGGAAGGCTGGGGAGGTAAAAAAGATTAAGGGGTGGAATTAGGATAAGTTACAGCTCATGAGGTACTCCATCAGAGCATCTCTGACACCTCGGCCCTGCTCTCCATCTTGTGGGACAGTGACCAGGATGGGCTGTGCGGCTGGTTCTGCTTCAAGTTCATCGACGTCATCCATTTTGGTTGTGTGTTGTTTTCCAGCTCTTCTTCTAATACATGTTAGTGGTGCTTAGAAAAGAGCTTAATGTAGCACTACCACCACCAGCTGGTAAGGTGCGTTGATATTAATAATCCGCCCACTAGAGGTGAACAATACGCCCACTAAACGGGAACTATAGGCAATGTGGAGACACAAAAATAGAGGTCCCACTAGAACCGGACACAACAGGCTACAACAAGAACCAGACCTGTGGATACCAGGCTTTTGAGACCTTCTCACATGGAGATTAAAAACGTTAAACTGATTAACTGCTTTATAATTTATAAAACATGGCTTTCATCCATCAAACCCCGGTCCAGGGGCCTTCTGGGTGGAGTTTGCATGTTCTCTCCGTGCATGCGTGGGTTTCCTCCGGGTACTCCGGTTTCCTCCCACAGACCAAAAACATGCATGTTAGGCTGATTGGTAACTCTAAATTGTCCCTAGGTGTGAGTGAGAGAGTGAATGGTTGTTTGTCTCGTTTGTGACATCACATGTGGCCCTGTGATGGACTTGCGACCCGTCCAGGGTGTACCCCGCCCCTCGCACAGTGATTGCTGGACATGGGCACCAGCGACCCCCGTGACCCAAAATGGAATAAACGGGTAAAGAAAATGGATGGATGGATGGATGGATGGCTTTCATCCATAGAGATGAGATGAAATATGACTAATATTTATTCCATTAAACATTTAGTGTTAGGGATTGTCTTCCAAACAGTTTTAAATGGAGCCAGCTCTCACACAGACATAAAACTGCACTACAGTGTCATTATTTATTCTGCGTTAGTGTTCTTCCTGTCACACAATCTGTCATTTAAATGGTTTTATCTTGGGATTTTATTAAATAAGCCCACACACACGTCTAAATTCATGAAGCCGTGGTTAGAAAAAAGAAATAAAAGTGGTGCAGTCGTAAATATTTAACTATCCCATCCAACTTTTAGATTTTAGAGCTCCACAGCTGTATTTTCACACCTTGTCCTGGTGACAGAAAACATCAGGAGTTGCAGCCCCGAATATCCAGCTGTAAGCACACTGATCAGGTGTGTGTGTGTGTTGGGACGGGGGGGGGGGGGGGGGGATCATGGCTAAAAGATGAGGGGAAACAGGAAGACACCGCTTGATGATTTTTATCAGTTATTCCAAAAGAAAGGAAACAACAAGCCAAACATTTCAGGCTGCAGAAGCTGTCTGCCCTAAGATAGTAAGGAAATATCTTTAATTCAATTCACTTCACTTTATTTATATAGCGCCATATCACAACAGAAGTCGTCTCAGGGCAATGAACAGAAACATTTATATACAAAAATAATGAGTTTACACTATGTATCTGAGGAGCAGACTTCTTTGAATTTAACTCCATCGCAGAACTCTCATCTTGAACAAGCATGAAGGCGACAGTGGAAAGGAAAAACTCCCTCATGAGGAAGAAACTTTTAGCAGAACCAGGCTCAGGACAAGCGGTCATCTGCTTCGACTGGCTGGGTTTGAGAGGAAAACATACACAATGGCAGGTCGAGAATCACATAAGATAGAAATAGTTTCAAATGAAAACTATTAAATTTTAACAATTCATTTAAGGAAATTAGGTCAATTTGTCCTCTAGTAGTCTAAGCTTAAGGCAGCATGACAAGCCGACCCTAACTATTGGATTTATCAGAAAGGAAACACTTAGGCCCAGTTTTAAAACTGGACAATGTGTCAGCCCTACAGCCAAACTGGTTCAGGAAAAAGGTTTGTAGGCTCAGTCTTCAGGTAGATGACAACAAAACACTTGGCTTGAAACACTGCAATGAAGGCTGCTTATGGGACAGAGACACTGGTCCAGATGAAATGATTTAACATTTTTTGTTGTTTATTATGATCAGCTGTATCAAATGCAGCACTGAGGTCTAACAGGACCAGTGTAGACACCTGTCCATTGTCAGAGGCCATGAGAATATCATTAGTAACTTTCACCAGTGCAGATTTAGTGCTTTAAACAATCTATCTAATCAGTAAGAAAGAGTACATTCTAGAGTTTAGTCATAATTGGAGGGTCGGATCTCTTTAGAAACAAGACCTGGCATCAAAATGTGAACAGATGATTCTGTTAGACCTGAGGACATTCCAGAGGGTCTGGCAGTAACCCAGTTTAAACCAGATGTTTAGAAATAAAAACTCAATCTGACATTACATCAGACTAAATCTTTCCTGTTTTAGCTCAGTTGGATCTCAAAATTATTTGTATTTTATGACTTTCTATAAAGTCACAAGTTTCCATCCAGTTGCTTCATATGTGGTGGTGTTGTCTGTAAATCTGGTTCAAAGGTTTGGGGTCTTCAGCAGTCAACGGCAGCTTGCTGGATTGTGTCCCTCTCCTCCTGACACAACTGCTGGAGCTGGCTCAGGTTTTCAGCTCCACCCACAAAGTTCTAATGAGACTGAGATCAGGGCTCTGTGATGGCCACTCCAAGTCATTGACCTTATTGACCTTCAGACATTAACCTGGCTGCATGCTAGGGGACATTGGCCATCTGAAGAACCATTCATGGCCGGGTTTTAACTTCCTGTTTGGTGTCTTCAGCTGTTGCTTCAATATTTCCACATGAAGTTCTTTCCTCTTGATGCCATCTATTCTGTGAAGTGCACCAATCCCTCCTGCAACTTAACAGCCCCACAACATGATGCTGCCACCCCCATGCTTCACAGCTCAGATGGTGTTCTCAGCTTCTTCCCTTTTTCCTCCAAATGTAACGAAGGTCATCGTCTTCATCGACCACAATAGAACATAAAACATCCAAGGGGGTGTTTTTTATAAGTACAAGTAAAAGAAGAGGAAAAGCTGAAGCAGTTACCAGTAGACCACAAGCTAAAACAAACTAAGCTGTAGCTAAAAGCTAAAAATAAACAGAGCAGTAGGTACGTGCTAAAATGATCAAAACACCTGTTAAATACTTTGATCTAAACTATAGCTAAAAGAAGAAATATACAGAGCAATAGCTAAAAGCTAAATACCATACCAATTTATTTATAGAGCACTTAAAACAGCAACAAGGCCAACCAAAGTGCTGAACAATAAAAACAAACAAGCACAGCGGACAGGAAAACGTAAAATAAAAATACAGATACAAATAGCAGTGGATAATAACTAAATGGCCAACACTGTAGACTACAGACAGGATCAAAACAAATCACACCATGTCAAAGGCAAGGGAATAAAATTGGGTTTTCAGGCGAGACTTAAAGACTGTGAGTGTGGGAGCCTGCCTGACACACAGTGGCAACTCATTCCACAGCCTTGGACCTGCAACAGATATAAATAAATATATAAATATAAATATACAAATAAATATAGCACAATTAAGATGACTGTAAAGTGGAAGCAGATTTCAGAGTGAATGTTTGTCTCTGTGTATTTCTATGGAGCTAAATTAATTTTTTTTGAAAAAATGACAAACGTTATTGAACATTTTTTCTGATCAACTTGAACCTCTTGATATAAAAATGTAGTTTAAATTACAGTTGTTAAAATTGCACTAATTTAAATTACAGTAATTTAAATTACAGTAGTTTAAATTACTGTAGTTTAAATTATAGTAATTTAAATTACAGTAGTTTAAATTACTGTATGTCATAACCGCGGGGAACCCAGATTTGTATGAGACCCGGAATGAGACAGACTTAGGTGGATACAAAAGAACAGAAGAAGAGAAGCACTGGACTGCAGCCTTTTGTAGCCGGGACGCCTCCTCAGTCTGATGGCCGTCAGGTGTGGGCAATTAGCGGCCATCTTGGAGGAGGAGCTACAGGCAGTGGTACTCTTACAGTACCCCCCCCCCCCCCCCCCAAGAATCGCCTCCAGGCGACCTGAAGCGCTTCTCGGGGTGATTCTTAAAGAAGGAGGTGATGAGGCTGGGGTCGAGGATGAAAGACCGGGGAATCCATGACCTCTCCTCAGGACCGTACCCCTCCCAATCGACGAGGTACTGGAATCCTCGGCCCCTGCGTCGCACGTCGCGGATGGATCGGACAGTGAACGCAGGGTGGTTGTCGATCAGGCGGGGTGGAGGAGGGAGGTCAGAGGGAGGACACAGAGGGCTGGTGAGGACTGGCTTGACCTGGGACACATGAAAGGTCGGGTGGATCCTCATGGTCCTGGGGAGCTGCAGCCTCACCGCAGAGGGGCCGATGAGCTGGATGATGGGGAATGGGCCGATGAAGCGTGTTGCCATCTTCCGGGGGGTGTCTTTGAGGGGAATGTCCCGGGTGGACAGCCACACTTCTTGGCCCACCTGGTAGCGAGGGGCCGAGGAACGGTGACGGTCAGCGGCTTTCTTTGTCTGGGTGGCCGTGCGGAGGAGTGCGGACCGCACCTGGCGCCAGACCCTGCGGCACCATCTGAAATGACGCTGCACGGAGGGTACCGCACAGTCTACCTCTTGGCCGGGGAACAGGGGAGGTAGGTAGCCTAGGGAGGCTTCGAAGGGAGACAGGCCGGTGGCGGTGGAGCGATGGGCGTTGTGGGCGTACTCAACCCAAGCCAAATGGTGACTCCAGGCTGACGGGTCCTTCTCTGCCATGCAGCGCAAGATGGACTCAAGTTCTTGGTTGGCCCGTTCAGCCTGGCCATTCGACTGGGGATGGTAGCCTGAGGTGAGACTGGTGGTGGCTTCCAGCGTCCTGCAGAAAGAGCGCCAAACCTGGGACATGAACTGTGGTCCGCGGTCCGACACGATGTCTGAGGGGATACCGTGCAGGCGGACCACGTGCTGCGTCAACAGGTGCGCCGTCTCTATCGCAGAGGGGAGCTTAAACAGAGGGACGAAGTGGACTGCTTTGGAAAAGCGATCGATTACAGTTAGAATGACCGTGTTACCTTCAGAGGGTGGAAGTCCGGTAACAAAGTCCAATGAGATGTGGGACCATGGACGACTCGGGGTGGGCAGGGGTTGCAGGAGGCCGGAGGGGGGTTGGGTGCCCGTCTTATTGCGGGCGCACGTGGGGCAGGCGGCAACGAACTCTCGTACGTCCGCAGACATGGCTGGCCACCAGAAGTGAGTCCTGGCCAGGGAGATCATGCGGGTGGAACCTGGATGACACGAGAGTTTGTTATTGTGAATCCAGTGTAGTACCTTTGGGCGTAGAGCGGTAGGCACGAATAAGGTTCCAGGGGGGCCGCCACCCGGGTCCGGTTCCACCTTCCAGGCCTCCCTGATTTCCTCTTCGATGGGCCACGTGAGGGCCCCAACGATGCAGGTGGTGGGAAGGATGGTCTCCTCGGTCTCCGTGTTGTCAGGGGGGGGCGAACTGGCGGGACAGCGCATCCGGCTTGACGTTTTTGGAGCCTGGCCTGAAAGTGAGGACGTAGTTGAACCTGGTAAAAAACAGTGACCATCATGCCTGGCGGGGGTTCAGGCGTTTAGCGTCCCGCAGGTAAGTCAAGTTTTTATGATCGGTCCAAATCAAGAACGGGATCTCCGTGCCCTCCAGCCAGTGCCGCCATTCCTCCAGGGCCAGCTTTACTGCCAAGAGTTCACGGTTTCCCACGTCGTAGTTTCGCTCTGCTTGGGACAAGCGTTTTGAAAAAAAAGCGCAGGGATGGACCTTGTTGTCCTCCGAGGATTGTTGGGACAGCACCGCCCCTACCCCTATATCCGAAGCGTCAACCTCAAGGATAAACTGTCGATGTGGATCAGGGTGGGAGAGGACGGGCGCAGAAGAAAATAATGTTTTTAATTTAAGAAAAGCAGTCTCAGCCTCAGGTGACCAGATAAATGGTCTGGAGGTAGAGGTGAGCTGAGAAAGTGGGGCGGCCACTCGACTGTAATATTTAATAAAGCGCCTATAGAAATTTGTGAAGCCCAGGAAGCATTGCAATTGTTTCCTGGACTCGGGGGTAGGCCACTCGACCACAGCTCTTGTTTTTTCTGGGTCGGTTTTGCAGTGGCCTCCCCCAAAAATGAAACCAAGGAAGGGAACCGAGGGGACATTGAATTGGCACTTCTCGGCTTTCACGAATAACTGGTTCTCCAGTAACCTCTGGAGGACCTTCCTTACCTGTCCCGCATGCAGAGAGGAATCACGGGAAAAAATTAGGATATCGTCGAGGTAAACAAACACAAAATCGCCGATGAAGTCGCGCACTACGTCGTTCACGAGGGCCTGAAAAACCACGGGGGCATTTGTTAAACCAAAAGGCATAACTATTTAGTTATGCCTTTTTAATGGCATATAATAATATAATATTCAAAATGCCCGAGGGGTGTTTTAAATGCTGTTTTCCACTCGTCGCCTTCTCTTATGCGAACGAGATGGTATGCATTTCTCAAATCCAATTTAGTGAAAATGGTGGCAGATTGTAACTGCTCATGGAGAGAGTTGATTAAAGGGAGTGGATATTTATTTTTAACAGTGATACTGTTCAAGCCGCGATAGGCGATGCAGGGACGTAAGGTTTTATCTTTCTTGGAAACAAAGAAGAAACTTGCACCGACGGGAGACGTGGAGGGGCGAATAATACCAGAGTCGAGGGACTCGTTGATATATTCTTTCATGGAACCCCTCTCGGGGCCCGAGAGATTATAAAGTCGGCTAGACGGCAAGGGGGCGCCAGAGAGTAAGTCAATGGCACAGTCATAGGGATGGTGAGGAGGGAGTGATAAGGCTCTCTGTTTGCTGAACGCCGACGCGAGGTTGTGGTAGGCAGTGGGAACAGCGGAGAGATCTACCTCCTCACTAGGAGGAGTGACCACTGGCTGCCCGGCGATCGCGGAGCGTAGACAGTTTTTGAGGCACTTATTGCTCCACTTCTCTACTCGCCCTAGCTCCCAATTAATGTCTGGGTTGTGCGTCTTCAGCCAGGGAAAACCTAAAATAATCTGAGAAACGGAGGAGTCGAACACAAAAAAATCGGTCATCTCATGGTGGTTGCCAGAGATGATTAAGTGAAGCTCGATGGTTTTTCGTTGGACGAGCGCCAACGTCTCACCAGTTACGCCGGAAACAGAAATAGGAGTGATTTCGCGAGTGGGTAAAGAATATTTGGTGACCAGGTCCGAACTGATGAGGTTTTGTTCGGCGCCTGAATCAACCAGGGCCAATAAGGGGACACGAGAACTGTTTATTTGGATAACTGTGGGCAAGAGGAGTTTAAATGGGGAGGTAAGAGCTGAGTTACCCACCAGTATCTCCCGCTTTACTGGTGGGCTTGCTTGTTTCCCCGAAACGGGCAGAGAGGTAAAAAATGACCGGGGTTGCCACAGTAAATGCAGAGGTTAGCGTTTCTACGGCACTCTCGCTCTTCAAAAGTCAACCGTGTTCGCCCAATCTGCATGGGTTCTGGCTCGGGAGGCACGGGAAGTTTGGTCTGGGGAGACAAACAAGGAGGATTAATAACCGGGGACGTTTGCATTTGATAACTTTCTTTCGCTGTCTTAAAATAACGAGGTTCACCTGAAGGGGCCGCAAACCCGGAAGTGGAAGGTTTCTGGGGGTTGTAGTCCCGTTCTCGCCTCCGTTCCCGGAAGCGGTCATCAATGGAAATGGCCATTTCGATTAGTTGGTCGAACCCTTCCGGTTCGTCTCGTGCAGCGATTTGGTCCTTTATTTGGTCGGAGAGAGAGTTCAGAAACGCACCTTGGAGAGCAAGTTCATCCCACCTCGTTTGAGTCGCCAGGATCCGGAACTCCAGGGCGTACTCAAAAACAGGACGGCGGCCTTGACGTAACCCCAGGAGATGTTTCATTGCGTTAGAAGCCTGCAGGGGGCGATCGAAGATCCGTCGAAACTCCTTCAGGAGTTGGGGGTAAGTGGCCGGGGGATTCACGTGGGACTGTATAAAAGAATTAGCCCAGCGAAGGGCGTTACCTTTGAGAAGGTTAATAAAGTAAATAATTTTCGCAGAGTCTGTGTGGTAGAGAGACGGGGCTCCCTCGAAAGCGAGTCTGCACTGCAGCAGAAAACCCCCATATTGGTCGGGATCTCCGGCGAACAGTTCAGACGGTTTGACGAGCAGCTGCTGACCATGGGAGGTTGCGACAGGTGCCTCACGAGGGACGCTGGGGACAGGCGGGTCGGTTGGATCTGGAGGAAGAGGAGGTAGAAGCTGTTGTTTGAGGGAGTAAATCATACCTCCGAGTTCCTGCATGTTGGACTGGGCTGCACGTTGCTGGGTCAGAACCTGTTGCAACATTGGGTATGTTTACATGGACATAAGTAACCGGATCAAATGGCCGGTCGGAATAAAAGTGTGTCATGTAAACGCTCCGTTCGGGTTATTTTTTGTGTATTCGGCGCGATCCGTTATAATTTCTGATCAGAATGAAACGGGTGGTTTACGCCGATCCGAAACCCGATCGGTGCGCATGTAAACGCTTGATCTGTTCATTTTTATCTGATGGTGAAAAACTGACCTGACTGCGCATGTGCGACTTTGCCATTTCCGCCTGGCCAACGCTAATAATATTAGCATGTCAGGGAAGTAAAACTGGTCGGTGAGCGACACAACATTTCTACTAGAAACTTTTAAAGAGCTCAAAATGATTTCTATTACCTGTATCTCAGTCAGGGAGTGCAATAACGTCTCCACCATCATTAAAACCTGTCGCGGGTCCATTTTGGGTGCTCAGGTTTGTTTACGTTCACCCGGAAGTAGAACTTCTTCTTCGGTGGTTTTTTTAAGGAGAGTTTACCACACTGCGCATGTCAGTACTGCTGTTCAGAACAAAGCCCGCTGCATGTAAACGCTCGTCATGAACAGATTGTGCCCATGTAAACAACACATTTGAATTATTCAAACAGAACAAATTTCAATCCGGTCAGAGAATTCTGCGCATGTAAACATAGCTATTGTCTCCAGTCTGGAGATCCGTTCCACCTGTGAGATGGCGGTTGTCTGTTCGCTCCCGGTCTCATTCTGGGTCTGCTTTGGCTGGAGCATTTCTGTCATAACCGCGGGGAACCCAGATTTGTATGAGACCCGGAACGAGACAGACTCAGGTGGATACAAAAGAACAGTGTTTATTTACAGGTGAAATAATATACAGTTCTGGTACAGCTTCTCTGCAGCTCCTGGAGGAGGTAGAGGAGGACAGTCAGAATGGAGGTGGAGTTCTTAGGAGCTGATACTTTGTGTTCTGTGAATCTCTTACAGTTTGGTCCAGAGGCGGGTTCCAATCCTCCAAGAGAGCTCCAGAGAGTCCAGTAGCTGGCAGGGCAGGCACTGGCTGGATTAGAAGCACCAGGCAAGGGAGATCCAGGGACGAGGGAGGTTGAGCCAAGGAGGGGACCCAAGGGGTCTACAAACCAAGAACAGGCCACGAGGGAGTCCGAGGGACCAGGAACAGGACACGAGGAGTCAGGAAACCAAAGGATCACAAGGGGTCCTTTTAACAAGCCGAGGAACCAGGAAACACTGGAAACAAGAGAGCAAGGTTAGTACTTGTGAGTAATAGCCTAAAAGGCTTGAAGCACAACTACCATGGAAGGTGATATGCTTCAGCGAAGAGTAGCACTGGACTGCAGCCTTTTGTAGCCGGGACGCCTCCTCAGTCTGATGGCTGTCAGGTGAGGGCAATTAGCGGCCATCTTGGAGGAGGAGCTGCAGGCAGTGGTACTCTTACACTGTAGGGCAGCACGGTGGCGCAACTGGTAGAGCTGCTGCCTCTCAGTGAACAGGTCCCTGGTTCAAACCCCGGTCCAGGGGCCTTCTGGGTGGAGTTTGCATGTTCTCTCCGTGCATGCGTGGGTTTTCTCCGGGTACTCCGGTTTCCTCCCACAGACCAAAAACATGCATGTTAGGCTGATTGGTGACTCTAAATTGTCCCTAGGTGTGAGTGAGAGAGTGAATGGTTGTTTGTCTCGTTTGTCTGTCTCTATGTGGCCCTGTGATGGACTTGCGACCCGTCCAGGGTGTACCCCGCCCCTCGCACAGTGATTGCTGGACATGGGCACCAGCGACCCCCGTGACCCAAAATGGAATAAACGGGTAAAGATAATGGATGGATGGATGATAAATTACTGTAGTTTAAATTACAGTAGTTTGACTTCAATGAACAGAGAGGAACTCCAAACAGGAAAATAACGCTGACTCAGCGGTCGCACTGTTTTTGTTGTTTCATCCTTTGAAGCTTCAGTTTATTTGTCTTGAATCAGTCACAAATGAAGGAACTGCAGTCGTTTATTTCACGTCCCTCCAGCCTGAAGACACATGCTGCCATTATTAACCTGCACTTCTGCTTTGATGTTTTTAATACAGCTGCTAACACCAATCATCCCTACTTTTACAGATTTGCTGCTTGAGAGGACCGAGGGGCCTGAGCGGTCAGCCCACGTTTGATGGGATCCATATTGTCAATCACTTCATGGGTGGGACAAGCCTTACCAGTCCTCGGACGACGATGGAGCAAAGGACACCTCTGAGCTCCAGGAGCTCCAGCACAGGAGCACCAGGCGGATCAAACTGCACCCAAAACTCGGGAGTACAGACAGCGAGGACGAGGACGGGGACAGGGAGGCCCTCCAGCTCTCTGTGTCTTAGAGCGGCAGCCAGAAATCCACCACTGTGTAACCCACTGAGCCCAGTAGGGGCCGTTTCACAGGAGGGGCTCGAATTTCAAAAAGCATAATTTCATGTCATGTGAACCATGCTCAGAGCTCTTTATAACCTTCATGTGTTTTTGGTCTGTATGACTAAAATGAGGAGGAGGTCTGAAGGGAATTACACAACATAGACCCTCCTGGGCAGGAGGGGGGGGGGTCTCTCTGTCACCCCCTCCCCTCCCTACAGTCACAAATAAAACCTTGTGTGGTTTATTATACACTTCATCCAATGAGTTTTATATTTTTAAATGCTTTTCTCTTGAATATCAGGTGCCGTTACTACACTTACTTCCTGTTTATGTATCTGTCTGTGTGTCTCTATGTGTCTGTGTATAGGTGTGTATGCGTGTGTGCGTGCGTGCGTGCGCGTGTGCGTGTGTGTGTGTGTGTGTGTGTGTGTGTGTGAGTGTGGTATCAGAGCAGCTTCTGTTAGCCGCTGATGACCTGATCATGTTTGGGCCTTCACACACTTCACGGTCAGTGTGTCGTCTGCAGACATGTAGATGTAACATAAATGTTTTTTTCTTTGTTCCTTTTGAACTTGAAAATGAAAAGTGTTGTTGCATATCTGATGTTTAAATGTTTTGTAAAATAAGACAAACAAAGAGGGACATAAGTTATAGGCTGCAGAAATGGTTGGTACCACATCAGAGCATTGAAGTACGGACATGAAAGTTATTACTATTATTATTATTATTATTATTATTATTATGTAGGATGCCTCACAAACCAAACTCTGAGCTCATACCAGGACTCTGTTCATCAGTCCTGATTCACGACCTCAGATCAGTCAGCCACCCCCCCCCCCACACACACACACACACACACACTTTGATCTCCTGCTCACCTTCAGCTGATAAACATGTTGGTCACGAGCTCATAGAGCAGCTGTGGGACCAACATGAATCTGGAAACGTTTTGCTTCCAAAACTTTAATTTTATGAAATCAGAATAAAATTTAAAAGGACTTCAAAGAGGCGGCGGCAAATCAAAGTTTATTTTTACTTCAAATAACACGAGTGACGTCATGCACCTGCTGCGTCAGGACGCACCGATAGGCTGCGCCCACCCGCAGGCCCACACTAGGTGTGTGTGTGTGTGTGTGTGTGTGTGTGTGTGTGTGTGTGTGTGTGTCACGCACTAAAACTGATTGTGTTCAGATTTTTCCCGCCTCTTTGTTTCACCTCCTCGTGCTAATTTGAGCTCAGACACTCCGGGGTGCGCCTCTGCGTTTCCTCCCCCTCCTCCCCCGTTAGGCACTGATAAAACCTGCAGGTCTAACGCGTCTGATTTCCGCGAGCTACTCCAGACTCACGAGCTCAGAGGGGGGAGGAGGGGGCAGGTGGGGGTCCAAGACTGGAAAAGAGAAAAGTTTAAATTTGACTTTTTCCTGCCGGTAGATTATCTAATCCAATCTAATTCTGGGATGATGGACAGGAACTCTCTGACACCTGTCCAGACACACCTGGCGAGCGTCTTGGACGCAGTGCGCATGCTCAGTTGGTGACCTGAACTCTTAAAGAGCCTGCAGCTGAGCGGAGGAGAGACTCTTCGCGCGCGCGGCGCCGCTCCAAGGACAGGACTGTCTCCTCTTCTGCAACTGTCCTCCTGTCCCGAACTGTCCTCTGTCCTGTCAGACATGCCCCGCTCCTTCCTGGTGAAGAGTAAGAAGGCGCACAGCTACCACCTGCCCCGGAGCCCCGAGGAGGACTTCAGCCGCCTGGACTACATTCTGGCGCACATCTGTGCAGGTAGGAGCGGAGCTGCGCGTGCACACACCAAATAATACAACCCCTCTGAAATACTGCGACTATGAACTGGACCAGCAACTTTATATTTTGCGTTTTAAAACTAAATAAGATATTTTTTAAATTAAAATTAGATTTAATTTTTACAACAAAAAACAAAAACGAAAAGCCTTTTGTTTTAAATCAAAATTCTGTTAAAAAATAAATAGAAAATTTTCAACCCTTAATATTTCTTTTTATATATTATATGTTTTTAAGCAAATATCCAACTATTTATTTTAAATAATATTGCATAAATTAATTTAGGCCCGTTATAGAATAAAATAGAATAATAATATATAATAGAATAACAATATAAATATAATAATACATAATAGAATAATAGTTTCTAATGATTTATTCTGGACATTTCAGAAGCAGATGAGCTCCCGAAGGAGGACACGGACATGTGTGTGGACAGGTACGGCCCTTCCCCGTCCCCCCCGCGGGGACACGCCTCAGACTTCTCCCCCAGGTCTCCGCTGAGCTCCCCGGACTGTGAGGACTTCTGGAGGCCGCCGTCCCCCTCCGCGTCCCCGGGTACGCGCGCACACTTTTATTTCCTGTCCTTGTTAAACTATAAAGACGCAATCTATTCTGTTGTTGTTTTCTTGTTATTTTATGTTTATTATAATTTCTGCTTTAATCCATTTAATTGAGTTCTTTAAGGGATTTTAAGCATTTCATAACATTGTAAAAATCAAAGCAAATGTTTTCATTTTAAATATTTTACCTTGTTTGTTTTTAAAACACTTGTTTTTAATTGCTTTTTATTGTTTTTTATTGTTGTCTAAACATGTCTCTCTTGTAAATGAGTCCTCGTGACTCAATGAGACTAAATAAAGGTTAAATAAAAATTAAAATCGAAATAATCCCAAATTAGTTCCCGTTCAGATTAACGTGTTACTGAAACATTCTTCTGTTCAAAATCAAAGATATTAATTTTGCACCAGTATGACCAGCTCGACGACTTTTAGCAGCTGAGTGTGACAAAAACACACAACTGGCGAAAAGATGAAAACAATAAAACAATTAAACAATTAAAACAAAACAATTATGGAGATCAATGAGAGTTTGAGAAACGGATGAGACACCTCAGCCCTGATTGTGTGTGTGTGTGTGTGAAATTTATTTGTAATTTGTTTAAATTTAAAATATTTTTTATTTATATTTTATAAATAAATTTAAATATGATGTTTTTTGTTTTAATATTTTAACTATTTTAAAACTTTAAACATTACTAGTGTTTTAATCTTCATTTTTAATGTTGTAATATTTTACTGAAGCTAATTTTTCCATGATCTGAAGGTTCCTGTTGATATTCCCTAAAGACCCCCAGCAGGCATTTCTTCACTCCTCATATTAGCTCTCTGAGGTCCTGTGGGGGTGTATGTAACGCCCCCCCCCCCCCCCCCCCAGCCACATCACTGGTTTCATTAACGTTCCATCTCTCCTCCCTCAGTGGACTCGGAGAAGTCTCTGTCTCCTCTGGTGGACGACAGCCAGCCCTTCACCGTCCCGTTCCGACCATACGCCTGGAGCAGCTACACAGGGCTGGGGCTGCAGCCCCTGGGGGAGCAGGACCTCCATCCTAACGTGGAGGTGGACGGGGGTTCGGTGGCGATGACCCTGTATGGAGATGGGAGCCCCCACCCCACCCTGCTTGCAGAGCGAGCTCTGCTGGAGGAGCCCTTCCACAACTACAGGAGGCGCGCCGCCGCTCTGCTGTTTCCAGAGGCCGGCCTGCGGGGGGGAGGGCCCGAAGTGAAGGGCCCGGTTGAGCTGCTGTGCCCCAGCCTCATCCTGAATGGGGCCTACAAGTGCATCAAGTGCAGGAAGGTGAGGAGCTGCAGGAAAACGACATGTAAGATGTTCAAACTGTGGAGTTATTAGGAGCAGCAGTGATGTGAGACAGAACTGATCCTCCATCCTGCTCGTTGAAATCTGAGACTAAAGCAGATCTTCATCGTGGTTCCACAACGTTTGATGCTATGAAGATTAGTCTGGAATGTTTCAGTCATTTAAGAATTAGCCATCAATGTCTGCCTTCCTGCCTGTCTGTCTGCCTGCCTGTCTGTCTGTCTGTTTGTCTGCCTGCCTGCTGGTTTGTCTGTCTGTCTGTCTGTCTGTTTGTCTGTCTGTCTGTCTGTTTGTCTGTCTTTCTGTTTGT
>NC_056500.1:49802134-49808581 GCF_014905685.2 Nematolebias whitei | reverse complement strand
GTGCGTGCGTGCGTGCGTGCGTGCGTGCGTGCGTGCGTGCGTGCGTGCGTGCGTGCGTGTGTGTGTGTGTGTGTATGTATGTATGTATGTATGTATGGATAATTATTGTAAACCTCCTGATAGAGAGTAGGGATGATAATAATGTGTCTTAAATAAATATTTTTTGTAAATCAACATAATTTCTGTTTCTCTGTGAATATTAATAAAATAATTCATTAGAGTTTTTATTTTTGGCATCTGAGGTCTCACTAACTAGCAGCATGTTCCCCCACACCCCACCCCCGCAGATGTTCTCCACCCCACACGGTTTGGAGGTCCACGTGCGCAGGTCTCACAGCGGCACTCGGCCGTTCGCATGCGACATCTGCGGCAAAACATTCGGCCACGCGGTGAGCTTGGAGCAGCACAAGGCCGTGCACTCCCAGGTACGAGTCCAGACCCCCTGCAGGGTTCCTGTCTCTAAGCTGCAGGGTTCCTGTCTCTAAGCTGGACCAAACAAACTCAAGTTTCTGATTTATTTATCAGGAAAGAAGCTTCGACTGTAAAATCTGCGGGAAAAGCTTCAAGCGCTCCTCCACCCTCTCCACCCACCTGCTCATCCACTCCGACACGAGGCCCTACCCCTGCCAGTACTGCGGCAAGAGGTTCCACCAGAAGTCCGACATGAAGAAGCACACCTTCATCCACACAGGCAAGAACCCAGACCTGGGACTCAAACCAACTTTAGTGTTACAAACAAACAAACAAACAAATAAACAAATTATTCTGCCTCCAGGCGAGAAGCCACACAAGTGCCAGGTGTGTGGGAAGGCCTTCAGCCAGAGCTCCAACCTGATCACGCACAGCCGCAAGCACACGGGCTACAAGCCATTCAGCTGTGACCTGTGTGGGAGGGGCTTCCAGAGGAAGGTGGACCTGAGGAGACACAAGGAGACGCAGCACGGACTCAAATAGGACCGGGGGCAGAACCCCAACCCCCACTGAGGAGGACTTGTCTCAGGATTTTGGGGATCCATCTCTGAAAGGTTGTTGAAACGCTTCTGAATGAGTTGTTTTATTTAATGTTTATTATTTTAGTCATTAGTTTATTTTTAAGACTACCCCCCCACCCCCCCCCCAAAAAAAAACATCAGACGATCTGCTCCTTCAGCACAAAGAGACAAAAAAATCTGAAGCGTAAATAAAGTATTCTGATTAAAATCTGCACTCCTGCAGAAAACAGGAGTTTGTTGTTTTCAGTCAAACAGATTTCAGTCAGCAGCAGCTGGGGGGGGGGGGGGGGGGTCCTGCTCATCAGGGTTTTTCTGGGTTTCAGATCAAATCTTATAAAAGTCAAAACTACAGTGAAATATTTAATTTATAACAAATTTTAAACTGTAATAAAGTCAATTTTACAGCAAAAATCAGTGCATTTATTGTTATTATTATTATTATTATTATTATTATTATTATCCACCACCAAAAACAATCTTTATCACAAACTTTCAAATCTTTTTTTATCCACCTATCAAAATATGAAGTTCTGGACAGATTTTAAAAAAAACTTTCAACAAATAAATATCTATGAGTCGTTAACTTTAGGTTCCAACTCAATCCAAGATGGCCGTCATAGCCAGCTGATATATGAAATACAATCTGTATCTGCTTGAACTTGGTCAGTTTTACAGCTGCTGAGCTGAAGCTGTGTGTGGTAGTAGCTGAGAGTCATTCCCAACACAAAGTCTGAACAGGTTTGACAAAACAACATAATATTGTGCAGAACATAGTTTACAAGGTTTGGCGGGTGATGAGCATTCTTTTAAAGAATATTAGAAAATCTGGGGGGGGGGGGGGGCTGTAAAATGGCAGCTGAGGTTGTTCATTTTGCTGCGTCAGTATCAGGCTGATGTGATCCTGCTGTAACATCTGGAGCAAGAAGGAAACAACCGAACACAAATCGTCTGAGCACAAAACACAATGAGATATTTTCTCTCTCTGAAAACTGTCTCAGAGAGAAACCGTGAGGGCAACCAGATTTCTTCAGGTTTACTTTTCTTTGTAAGAGCCACCCCCCACCCCCCCACCCCACCCCACCCTACCCCACACACACACACACACACCCAGCCCTGGGGCATATGAAATATGAAATATGAATGGACTCTGGGCCAATCGATTCCAGAGGGCGAGGAATCAGAACGCTGCAGTCAGGCTTAGGATCCAGGCCTGCATCTGGGCCCAGAGGTGCAGAACCGCACACGGAGTGATTCCTCGTGACTGAACAGTCAGAACATTCACGGCCGAGCTTCGCACGATCTATAATTAATCCACAATTAAACATGAATAATAAAAGAGAGACTTTACAGAACCACTTTGCTGCCGGATCTAGATTTTATTTTGTGTAGTTGTTTTTTTTTGTTTGTTTGTTTGTTGTTGTTTTTTTGCAAATAAGGAAGCTGCACAAGTTGGACTCAAACAAGAAATGCTTTTGTCGTCGCCCCGTCATGGAGTGAACACATACCCTCCATCTGTCCGTGCACAATTTGAGCATGATAACTTGAAAAATAAGTGAGATGCTGATTTCAATTTTAATGTGTGGCTGCATTTATGTGTAAGAAAGGTGACTATCCAAAATTGGGTTGCCACGTCAAAATCCAAGATGGCTGCCACCACACATATGTGTAAATGGACTGTACTTATATAGCACCTTTGTATCTTATCAAGATACTCAAAGTGCTTTACACTACAATTCACTACACTCATTTACCCATTCATACAGCACTCTACTACATCTCTACAAAGCTAATTGAACAAATCATTCTAAAGAGACTAATCAGTGCTTTAGGTCACATTCATACACCGATGGGACACACATCAGAGACAATGAGGGGTTCAGTGTCTTGCCCAGGGACACTTCAGCATGTGACTGCTGGTGGATTCGAACCCCCAACTCTTGCATTGGAGGACGACTGCTCTAACCACTCAGCCACAGCTGCCCACTGGCCACCCTGATCATTGGAGGAAACTTATGCTTTCTAGCTTTTTATTGCTTACATAGTTATATAATTTTCTAAATGATTGGTGTGGTCAAAGATTACAGATGCTGGTCATAAAATTAGAATATCATGATAAAGTTTATTTATTTCATTAATTCCATTCAAAAAGTGAAACTTGTACAGTATATTATATTCATTCATTACACACAGACTGATATATTTCAAATGTTTATTTATTTTAATGTTGATTATTATAAGTGACATCAAACGAAAATCCCAAATTCGGTATCTCAGAAAATTAGAATATTACTTAAGACCAAAAAAAAAGAAGGACTTTTAGAAATGTTGGTCAACTGAAAAGTACTTTGTATGAACATGAAAAGTATGAGCATGTACAGCATCAATACTTAGTTGGAGCTCCTTTTGCCTGGATTTCTGCAGCAATGCGGCGTGTCATGGAGTCGATCAGTCTGTGGCACTGTTCAGGTGTTATGAGAGTCCAGGTTGCTCTGATAGTGGCCTTCAGCTCTTCTGAATTGTCTGGTCTGGTGTATCACATCTTCCTCTTCACAATACTCCATAGATTTTCTATGGGGTTAAGGTCAGGCCAGTTTGCTGGACAATTAAGAACAGGGATACCATGGTCCTTAAACCAGGTACTGGTAGCTTTGGCACTGTGTGCAGGTGCTGTGGAAAATGAAATCTGCATCTCCATAAAATTGGTCGGCAGCAGGAAGCATGACGTGCTCTAAAACTTTGTGGTAGACAGCTGCATTGACCTTGGACCTCAGAAAAGACAGTGGACCACCAGTAGATAACATTGATCAATTAATCTATTCAACTTTATTGTCCAAAACATTCAATGAAATGGAGCTTTGTCTTTGGCATTAGGCTCATAAAAACAACACAAGTTAAAAATGGCCGCGCAAACCATCACTGACTGTGGAAACTTGACACTGGACCTCAAGCAACATGGATTCTGTGCCTCTCCTCTTCCTCCAGACTCTGGGACCTTGATTTCCAAAGTAAATGCAAAATGTACTATCATCAGAGAACATAACTTTGGACCACTCAGCAGCAGTCCCAGGCGAGACGTTTCTGACGCTGTCTCTTGTTCAAGAGTGGCTTGACATAAGGAATATGACAGCTGAAACCCATGTCTTGCATACGTCTGTGCGTGGTGGTTCTCTTCACTGACTCCAGCTGCAGTCCACTCTTTGTGAATCTCCCCCACATTTTGGAATGTGTTTTGTTTCACAAGCCTCTCCAGGGTGCAGTTATCCCTACTGCTTGTACACTTTTTTTCTACCACATTGTTTCGCTTCTCTATTAATGTGCTTGGACACAGAGCTCTGTGAACAGCCAGCCTCTTTAGCAATGACCTTTTGTGTCTTGTCCTCCTTGTGCAAGGTGTCAATGGTCGTCTTTTGGACAATTGTCAAGTCAGTAGTCTTCCGCATGATTGTGTAGCCTACAGAACTAAACTGAAAGACCATTTAAAGGCCTTTGCAAGTGTTTTGAGTTAATTAGCTGATTAGACTGTGGCACCAGGCATCTTCAATATTGAATCTTTTCACAATATACTAATTTTATGAGATACTAAATTTGGGGTTTCATTAGTTGTCAGTTATAATCATCAACATTAAAATAAATAAACATTTGAAATATATCAGTCTGTGTGTAATGAATGAATATAATATACAAGTTTCACTTTTTGAATGTAATTACTGAAATAAATCAACTTTTTCACTATATTCTAATTTTATGATAAGCACCTGTAATCTATGGTGGCTTGAGCCACCATTGGCCACCCCCTGGCTCCACTCCTGGTGGGAGGCAAAATGTCTCCCTCCACTTGTCAGGACCTGTCACCCTGTGCTGCCTCTAATAAGAAACTAAATCTGCCTCTGTTCTCCTCCACAGTACCATCTTGAACATGTTGTACCAAAGACATTAAAGTTTACTTCCTGTTCAGTTCCAGTCCAGAAAAACACACGTGGAAAACTACAAACATTCACTCCAAACTACTGAGCAACGGGCGACATCAGGGTACCATGTTTGTCTTTAAAACACAAAGACATTTTAACGGATGACAAAGCTGTGAAATAAATGCTGAATCTGCTGCTTTTCAGGCAGCTCTCAACTACCACCACCCCCGTTAGTGCAATTTATATAAAACTGATTAAAATCTACATTGTTTCTTGTTTTCTAAAGTCAGTTTAGTGTAGATGTACATCCAGGGACTAATCTCATGAAGGTTTCATTGCAATAAGCCCACATATATTTTGCTAACAGACCTTTCCGTGCAGATAAATTTAAAATGTAAAAACATGCGGCCTCCGAGCTGCTGCGGCCTGCTCACGTGTGGTTGCAGATTTGAGCGTTTGTGAGGGTGAATGTGATTGTTTCCCTGGGGGGCCGCGCTCTGATGTTGTCATAATAAGATGTTATTTACTCAGCAGCTCTCACACAGGTCTGACCTGCTGGGCTGCACTGTGACGTCACACTGCTGTGGCTCTGCAGCAGCGAGCTTCAGAGAAACAAGCACTGATTACTGACAGAAAACTGAACTGTTTATCTGGGAAAGTTCCTGCTCCCCCCCCCCCCCCCCCCCAGCCGTAACCGTTTGGCTGACTGCACTAAGGCGGAGGAGAGGACAGGGCTCAGACAGCTCTTTTGTTGCCCGAGCTTATTCATTATTCACCTGATCTGAAAACAGCCTGCAAACCAACTGTACAGCTGTCATGGCGTGACATGGAGTGGACACAAATTATTCATGATGCCACAAAGAAAAGAAGAGGAGGAGAGGAAAATAATAACAGAAGACACCAGGGAGGCAGCTGACAGGCTGAAGACGAGTGGAGAGCGTTTTCCACGCTGCTGAACGTCTGCACAAGCTTTTTATACCTGAACGCCGTCAAATCATCTTTTTTGACCCAGTTCAAGATGGCCACCATAACTAACTGACTGTAGAAGACATAGAAATGGTTACAACTCATTTGGTTTTATAGATATTCAGCTAAACTGTAGCATGGTAGTAGCTGAGCATCATCCACGACACACACTTGTTGTGACATTTTGCCTAAAACTTTGTTGGACTTAACTCTGGAAGCAAAATGTCTCATGAACAACTGGACTAATTCCAACAAAACTCTCAGAAAGTCATCACTGGGTGTACACCTACAACTGAATACAGTCTGGAGTCAAACTGGTTCAAGATGGCCGCCACAATTAACTGAAACTAGAAGAGCCTAAAATGGCTAAAACTTAGTTAACTAAGCTAAACATGTTGAGACTTATCTCTAAGATGAATCAAGTTGCTTCACAAACTGATTTTAGGTCAATGGTGTTTTGGCAAATACACTGATATGATAAGTGCTATATAAATAAAGTTTACTTACTTACTTACTTACTGTGGCAGTACAAGTGTGAATGTGTGTGTGTGTGTGTGTGTGTGTGGGGGGGGGGGGGGGGT
>NC_056500.1:49781077-49801734 GCF_014905685.2 Nematolebias whitei | reverse complement strand
TGTGTGTGTGTGTGTGTGTGTTGGGGGTGACGGGGCCCTACAGGTTTGATGAAAGGGCAGGAGGGTCCATAAGGCTGTTGGCTCATTTAAAGACATGTTTACTCGGTTCATTTAGCATCACATATCACCACACTCTTTGGATGGGAGCTGTCACTCAGGAACAAAAAGGCTTTCTTACTCTCTTTCCTTCTCATATTTCCAATGTCATCTTATCTGTAGTGGCATGATGGTGCCGTTAGTAGAGCTGCTGCCTCGCAGCAAGCAGGTTACCCTGATCCAAATCTTGGTCTGGAGGCCTTTCTGGGTGGAGTTTGCATGTTCTCTCTGTGTTGCGTGGGTTTTCTCCAGGTACTCCAGTTTCCTCCCACAGACCAAAAACATGCATGTTAGGCTGATTGGTAACTCTAAATTGTCTCTAGGTGTGAGTAAGAGAGTGAATGGTTGTCTTGTTTGTCTCGATGTGTCCCTGTGATGGACTGGAGACATGACATGGGTGTCTCCGGCCTCTCGCACAGCAACTGCTGGATATGAGCATCAGTGACCTCAGCAACCTGAAAAGGAAGAAGTGGGTAAAGATGATGGATGGATATATCAGTCAGAGTTTCTTCATTGTTGTTATGTTTTGGAGGTGCTTTTTAACATTTAGTCTGCTCGTCAGCACATGTAAATGATGCTACAGCTGGAGTGTTGATAAAACTTTTCTTTTGTGTTAAATAAAAACACGTTCGTTCAAATAAACATGTTTACACAGATAACCTATGCAGCAACAGCCCTCATTTAAAATGTTTTAAAGGTTTCTTAAATCATGTGAGCAAATGATTATTATTTTTATTTATGGATACTGAGCTAGAAGGTGTTGTGGTAGTTGCTGAGACTGATCCCCAGCCCATATTTTAAGTACTAAAAAATTGTGCAAGATCTTTGTTTAAAATTAGAACATTATTTTTTGGACTCAACTCTGTCTGTTAACAAAATGTTGCCAAGTATTCAGCAGATGAAAAATTAAAATACTTTGTCAGAACCACTACTCATTTCCAAAGGTGTGCCTCAAGGTTTCATATTGGGCCCAGCCTTGTTCTCCATCTACATCAATGCTGTAGTTAAAGCTCTTTGGCTAATCTGGAATCTTCTTACAATTTATATTCATATGGCCCTTCTCTCCATTCTAACATTTACTTTCCAACTTTGTGTCCATCTTTGTCTAAATGCCATCCAGCCAGCCAGCCAGCCAGCCATCCATCCATCCATCCATCCATCCATCCATCCATCCATCCATCCATCCATCCATCCATCCAAATAAAGGGACGTGACAGCCCCTGGTTTACTCCAGAGCTAGCTGACCTCCTGCACTGGAGAGATCATCTTTGGGCTGCAGCGAGAAAATCTGACTCAGACACTGATTGGTTGAGTTTTCAACAGATGAGGAATAAATGCACAACTGCTGTCAAAGCAGCAAAACACAACTATTTCTTATCTCAGACCTCCAAAAATCTAAATGACCCAAACAGATTCTGGAAAACAATCAAATCTCTCTCAGGCACCCCCCAATCATCTGATCTCCCATCACAACTTCTCATTAACTCTGTTCCTGTGTCAAATAATCACGATATCCTGAACTGTTTCAACAAACATTTTGTTGCTTCTAGTTCTTTATTTGACACAGTTACTAATGGAAAATCAGTCACTTAGCTTAATAACCAAACTTCTACAAATCAAATCCCTCCTATAAGTAAATCCTCAGTTCATCACACCTTCTCTTTTTCTCCATTCTCAGTTAGTGAGGTAAATAAACAGTTAAAAGATTTTGATCCTAAAAAATCTGCAGGTCCAGATGAACTTCCACCTTATTTCTTAAGGCTGGCTGCTCGTATCATCACAGTCCCTGTGACCCACATCGTCAATCTCTCCATAAGACAAAACTCCATTTGAGATGCTTGGAAAACAGCCTTTGTTCTTCCTTTGCTGAAGGGAAGTGACCCCACCTCACTGAACAACTATCGGCCAATCTCTAAACTCTGCATTTTTGCCAAGGTTCTAGAAAAACTGATAAACTCTCAAATCAAAAATTACCTGGACTCATTTAACATTTTACCTCCCCATCAATCTGGTTTCAGGAAACAACACAGCACAACCACTGCTTCACTGAAGGTTCTTAATGACCTTGTTGAAGCACTGGATGTGAAGGATTATTGTGCTGCACTTTTCTTAGACCTGTCTAAAGCTTTTGACACTGTGGATAATAACATATTGTGTCATAAGCTCTCAGAAATTGGTTTCTCAGATCACACCATTGGTTGGTTCCCTAACTATCTCAGACCGGAGGCAATGTGTTCAACATAATGGTACTTCCTCCAGTTATTTAACAGTCAACAATGGTGTACCACAAAGCTCAGTCTTAGGACACACCCTCTTTACAATCTACATACGTAATGTTGGTAAAAACATCCATGATGCATCCATACATTTCTATGCTGATGACACAGTTGTTTATTGTCGAGCTAAAACTGTTGATAAGGCTTTCCAGCTTTTGAAATCTGCATTCAACATCATCCAGACAGATTTGTTCCACCTCAAACTTGTCCTAAATGCCGACAAATCCAAAGGGAAGCTTTTTTCAAATAGGAAGTTGGTCCCAGCAGTTCTTCCTCTGATTTCATCCTCAAATGGTGTCCCGATTGAGTTTGTTGATTCCTATAAGTATTTTGGTATCTTGGTCGTCTCGCATCTCTCTTTTAAGCTCCATGTGGAAAACTTGGTAAAGAAACTGAAAGTTAAACTGGGTTTCTTTTTCAGAAACGGATCTTGTCTAACTCTGAATGCTAGGAAACGCCTTGTATCTGTGACTTTCCTTCCCTCCATTGATTACAGTGACATTATTTACATGAATGCTCCTACAAGAACCCTGAAGATTTTGGATGCTGTCTATCATGTTGCACTAAGATTCATAACTGGCTGTGATTATCGTACCCACCACTGCACCCTATATTCACTGGTTAACTGGACATCATTAATTTCACACAGACTCTCTCACTGGTACATTTTCATCTTTAAATCACTTCTTGGTCTGCTGCCTCCTACATGTCTCTGCATGAGTGCAGCTACAGCGTATGCTTTCAGGACATTATTACCTGCAGTGTTCCCTCAGTGAGGACTGAACTAGGCAAAGGGGCCTTCTCCTACTCCGTTCCTATTTCCTAGAATATCTTACAAAAAGATTTGAAGCTCTCGACCTTGACCTCTCTAAGTGGCTTTAAGAATCTGTTGGACTCCTGGCAGGCACCAATGCAGACATGTTCCTGTTTTTAGTTTTCTACATTTGCGTTAGAATCTAGCTGTTTTTTGTTACTTTTCTTTTTTTAGCCTTCCTATTTGTAAAAATAAAATAAAATAATTTGTTTGACTTTTTATAACTGTTTATTGTTGTCTCTGTTGTCCGTTGTTGTCATTATTCTTTGTTGAAATCAGGTCTCTCTTGTAAATGAGTCCTCGAGGCTCAATGGGATTTACCTGTCTAATAAAAGGTTGAATGAATCCTCCCTCCCTCTTTTCCTCCCTCTTCCACTATTCTGAAGTCAGGTCTTGGGGCAGCAGCTTGAGCCGGGAGGACTAGACATCTCTTTCCACAGCCACCTCTTCCAGCTCTTCTGGGAGGATTCCAAGGCGTTCCCAGGCCAACCGAAAGACATAGTCTCTCCAGGGTGTCCTGGGTCTTCCCCAGGGTATCCTCCTAGTCGGACATACCCGAAGCACTGCCCTAGAGAAGCGCCCAGGGAGCATCCTTACCAGATACCCGAACCACCTCTACTGGCTTTGCTCGATATGGAGGAGCAACGGTTTTTCTCAGAGTCTCTTCTGATAACTAAACTTCTCACTCTATCTCTAAGGGAGAGTCCAGCTACCCTGCAGAGGAAACTCATTTCAACCCTCTGTATCTGTGGTATCATTCTTTCGGACACTACCCAGAGTTCATGACCATAGGTGAGAGCAGGAACCTAGACTGACCAGTAAACAGAGAGCTTTGCCTTACAGCTTAACTCCCTCTTCACCACAGCAGACTGGCACAGAGTCCGCAATACTGCAGATGCTGCACCAATCCACCTATCAATCTCACACTCCATTCATCCCTCACTCATGGAAAAAACCAAGATACTTGAACTCCTCCACTTGAGTCAGAATCTCACCCTCAACCTGAAGAGAGCAATACACCCTTTCCCGACTGAGGACCATGGCCTCAGATATGGAGGTTCTGATTCTCAGCCCAGCAGCTTCACTCGGCTGCAAACCGCTTCAGTGACAGCTGAAGATCACAGCACGATGATGCCAACAGGACCACATCATCTGCAAATAGCAGAGATGGAATCCTGAAGCCACTGAACCAGAATCCCAACACTCCCTGGCTGCACCAAGAAATTCTGTCCATAAAAGTTATGAACAGAATCAGTGACAATAGGCAGCCCTGGCAAAGACCAACTCCCACCCTGAAGGGGTCCAATTTACTACCGGCAATGCAAACCAAACTCTCACACTGCTTGTATAGGGACCAAACAGCCTGTAACAACGGGCCCCCAATCTCATACTCATAGATCACACCCCACAGTGTACCTCGAGGAACACTGTCAAATGCCTTCTCCAAGTCCACAAAACACATGTAGACTGGATGGGCAAACTCCCATGACCCCTCAAGGACCCTAGTGTGGGTAAAGAGCTTGTCCAGTGTTCCACGGCCAGGACAGAACTCACATTAATCTCCTGGATCTGAGATTAGACCAACAATCTGACTCACTTCTCCAGTACCCCTGAATAAACTTTACCAGTGAGGGTAAGGAAAGTGATGCCCCTGTAATTGGACCACACTCTCTGGTCCCCTTTATGAAGAGGGGAACCACTACCCCAGTCTGCCAATCCAATGGCACTGCTCCTGATGTCCACTTGATTTTGCAAAGTCGTGTAAACCAAGACAGCCCCACAACATCCAGAGCCTAAAGGAAATCAGGGTGAATCTCATCCACCCCTGGAGCCCTGCTGCCACAGAGCTTTTTAACTACCTCAGCGACATCAGCCACGGTTATGGACAGACCAACCCCTAAGTCCCCCGACTCCGCTTCCTCTCTGGGTAATGTGCTGGTGGGATTGAGACGGCCCGAGAAGTATTCCTTCCACCTCCTGAGCACATCACTGGTTGAGGTCAACAGCACCCCACCTTCACTGAACACAGTGTTAGTAAAGAGCTGCTTTCCCATCCTCAGCCGCCTGATGGTTTGCTAGAATTTCCTTGGAGCTGACTGAGAGTCTCTATCCAAGGTCTCACTGAAGTCCTCCCACATCCGAGCTTTTGCCTCAGCAACAGCCAATGCTGTGGACCGCTTGTTCATCCAGTATTGTAGTCCCTCGCTACTTCGCAATTTGAGTTTCTCTGACTCGCTCTTTTGCAGTTTATCAACAATTGTTAACTTTAATTTTACTCTCATGATTGGGATGTTATGGGATAAAAAGTTAACAAAAATAAATAAATACTTCAGACAGGCACCACCAAGTATCTAGTTTTCTTGCCACAAGCCTACACTGTAACTCCGGTCAAAAACAACTACACTACCCAGAAGTCAACTTCCAGCCGTTGCTTTCTGCCAAAATGGAGGGATACTTTTGCAACGCAAATCTACGCTATCTTGTTGTTATTGGAATTGTGATGGTGTTGACGAGTTATCCAATAAAATTCCAATAACAACACATTCAGTGGAAGACAACTCTCCAGTAGACAGTTACATGACAGGGAGACAGAAAAGTGGGTGAAGAATTTCTCAGACAGACAGCTCACCCAGATGGAGACAGATTCTTGCCAGGGGACTGAACTTTGCGGTTGCATCAAGAAGAATTCCTCTGGTGGAGATGATCACAGCCACTGAGTCAGCCATCCATGTGTCAGCCATTTTGAATTTGAATTGAACTTGAATCTGCAACAACAACATGAAAGAGGGTGAAGCAGAACAGCTCAGAATCAAAGTTTCAGCCTGCCTCAGCAATGCCAAAGCACCACCTTCCAACATCAGTAGAGAGGAGAGGGATGCACTCACCACTCTTGGCAAGGACAAAAACATCATAATTTTCCCAGCAGCCAAAGGAAGGTACACAGTGATTTTGAACCAGAAAGACTATCATGAGAAAGTTATGACACTCCTTAGTGACTTAACCACTTATGAGCCACTAAAAAGAGATCCAGGAAGTGGCTACAAGAAGAAGTTGATAGACTGCCTGAAAATTTTGGAGCAGGACAAGGCTATTGACTGTATTTTGTACCACAGACAGGCAGGGGAAGCCACACCCAGTCTGTATGGTTTACCTCAAATTCACAAACAAGGTGTACCTTTACGACCAATTGTCAGCATTATTATTAACTCTGTCACTTACAATGTTTCCAAATATCTGGCGTCTGTACTCATCCCTTTAGTTGGCAGCTCAGAACACCACATACAGAACACCATGGACTTTGTGGATAAGGTGAGGGATGTCATCATGGCGACTGATGAAACAATGGTCTCTTTTGATGTCACATCACTCTTTAAGTGCATTCCTGTTGATGATGCAGTAGAGGTGGTCAGTTTAAGATTAAAATCAGACACCACTCTGAGCAGCAGGAACACGCTTTCCACAGAGCAAATGTGTCAACTCTTGAAGCTGTGCCTGCAGTCAACCTACTTCATATATGGGGGCCAATATTATAGGCAGAAACATGGGTGTGCTATGGGGTCTCCAGTTTCTCCTATTGTTGCCAACCTGTACATGGAGGAGGTAGTAAAGAGAGCCTTCAATTAAATTCAATTCAGTTTATTTATACAACGCCAAATCACAACAAAGTTGTCTCAGGACACTTTACAGGAACATTCACATACATAAAAGCCAATTAGTAAAGTTCTCTATCTAAGAAGGCCAGCAGACAAGTTGATTCTTGGCTTCATTGCAGTCTCCCATCCTGAGCAAGCACAGTAGTAACAGTGGAAAGGAAAAACTCCCTTTTGAAAAAGAAGAAACCTCGAGCAGAACCAGGTTCAGGACAAGCGGCCATCTGCTTTGACCGGCTGGTTTGAGAGGACAGGAAGGAGAGACAGACAAACACAGAATGGTAGGTCCAGATATAGATCCAGGTGTACCTGAAAGCAAGACCGGATTAACCATATGGGCAACTGGGCAACTGCCCAGGGGCCCATGATCTCTAAGGGGCCCAGGGAAGTGAGGGCACAAGCACAATATCTATCTCCCGCTTTACTTGGAGCCCTCCGCTGCATAGACTTCTGCACTTCCACTACGTTTGTGCAGCCCCCCCTCCTCCCAGCGCAGCTGCTGCAGCTCTCTGTTTTTTTTTTCTTTTTTCAATCGGATCCTTGACTGTGCGACCTGTCAATCAAATCAAAAGGCGTGTTTGTAACTGACCAATCGACGACCTCAATTTATCCCGAAGGTAAACGCCCCTTACCTGCTGACAAGCTCATCAGTTTTTTTTCTTGAGAAACATTGTTTTAATTAAAACAATAAGTTTGTATCTGTTGTGAAATTATTTTAGCAGTTTTGCAGTTTTTTAATCTACTGAAAGAAGAATAGTATGACAAAATCGTTCATCAGATAGGAAGGAAGGCTTATTATCCCTCCTCTTACTACACTGAATGTTGTACTTTGCTGTAAGTACAACCATATTTATGGCATCAGAGAAAGCTGAGCTTAAGTTATCCACATAAAGTAAAATGGCATCAGCATCAAAAGAAGGAATGTTAAATTTGAGATTAATCCAGTTTCTGATGTCTGACCAAAGACTTTGTATTGACATAAAAAAAACTTGCTTCAGGGATTCATCATCTGATTTACAAGACACACAAATCAACCTCAAATTTAAATATTCTTTGCAGAAACATGGCTACAGGATATATCTTATTTATTATTTTAAAATGAGAGATTTAGGCCATTTGACAAATTTAGAATGAGCAGAAGTCATTCTGGTTTTATGATTTATACTGGGAGGTTTATTGAAGGAAACTTTGTTATAATCAGTAAATCCTTTGTTGCAAACATTTATTGATAATCCTCATTACATTTGAAGTCAACTAAATTACAGTCATTTAGTTTTAATTTGGGCATCAAATCGTCAGCTTTGAATATATAATATTTTTAATTCATTGAATCAGCTGTTGGTCAGGTTACTTCTTGCTGTGCCATTAGCTCTAAAATAGTTACTGAATCAAGTGTTTACTTCCATCCATCTGCGGGGGTAGCAGCCTAAGTAGGGAGGCCCAGACTTCCCTCTCCCCAGCCACTTGGGCCAGCTCATCCAGGGGGATCCCAAGGCGTTCCAAGTGTTTACTTATGTAGGTAAAACTAGATGTTAAACAACCATTAAAATACACCAGAATGCAGGAAATAGCATCTACTTTATTCAAAATTTTCTGGGGGAGGACCTCCACATTCGAGCTCCGTGGCTTCAGCGGGGCACTACTTTTTGGTCAAACCGAAAGAGGCGACTCGACCCTGGCCAGCCGCATCCAATCTGCCTCGCTCAGTCTGCCCGTCTCTGAGGAGGGACAGACTGAGCGCGACTGCCCCAAATCAGGCTGCCTGCTTCGAAATGAACAAGAAGTAGACATCGCTGAAACCATGGAGCTCAAATGTTTACAGAGAAGTTGCTAAACGTCATCATAATTAATGACCAACCACTATCAGCTGTAGAAAATGAAGGATTTTGCAGCTTGATACTTGCAGCCAAGATATAGTTTACCCTCCAGGAATATTTATCAGTACAACAGTAGACAATCATAAAAAACATATGATTTGAAAATTATATATATTAAAAACATAAACAGCTACATTATAAAGTGATGTAAAATACTAAAAACAGGAACATGTCTGTTGGTTTATGCCATGAACATAGCAGATGTTTGAAGCCATTTAACATTTAATTTAATTTAATTCATTTATTCATTCATTTAAATTAAACAAAATTTAAAAAAAATCATCAAAAAGAAAACATTGAATGAAAAGAGTGCAGAAAGAAGAAAAAATGCTTATATCTGCCCCTTATAAAATATTAAACAACTTTAAACAATCACTTAAATTAATCAATTTAATATTCGCTTTAAAGCTAGAAATAAAAAGAAACATGTTTTGTGTTTGCAGAATTTAAGTCTAACTTTGAAACTTATCCAACATTAATAAAACTTACCTCAAGTTGCCTTTTTGGACATGCATGCATATATTTGTACAAATTGTACTTGAGATGAGATTATTACAGCCTCATTTAAAATCTATGATGATGATATCGAAACTGGATCCGTATCGTCCAATACTCAATTCTAGGTATCGGGATCGGATCGGAATTTTAAAAAAGTGGATCAGTGCATCCCTAACCACAATATCAATGTGTCTATACGTGGTCACTGATTATGCACCAAAATTCTGGTTCAGATTGGATGATGTATCACTGAGATATAACTGTTCGAATAATCTAAGAGGCACACTTGAGTCAAATGTTAAAGAACAATACCAGTGTGTCTATAAGTGCTCATTGATCACGCACAATAAATCTGGTACATATTAGGAATGCGCAATATAAACGGTACACGGTAGAAACGATAGAAATTTAGCCTACGTGTCACAAAACCAGGCTTTTGGATTCAGAATGACAAGACACAAGAGTAAAAAATGAACAGTTTTATTTATAATTGCAGCTGCAGCCAGGGAGAAGAGCCAGAAGAGATAGGGTCATGATCCAGAAGGCAAGGTTGGGGTCAAGCATGGGGAGTCAGAGTTCTTTAAACAGATGCAAGGGCTAATTCAAAATCCAGAGTCAAAGGGCCAGAAAAAGTTGTCGTACCAGGGTCAGAAGGGCAGAGCAAAACCAGACAAGCGGCAGGCAGAGAGATAAATCCAAGAGGCAGGCGTGAGGTCTTAGTCCAAAACACAAGGCTTGAGGTTTTGGCATGAAACTATGAATGGCTTGAGAATCAGTGACCATGAGAGGTTTAATAATCTCGCACTGGTGGAGAGGGAGAATGGATCTTATAAAGGGTGCAGAGCAGGTGAACTAGATGAGCTGAAGCAGGTGAGTGGAATCAGGCCTGATTGCTGTGATAAATAAGGGAGGTGTGGCGTGGCTTGGAAGGAATAGGCTTGAGCTGGAGATGGGTGATAGGCATTACAAAGCAGGGGTGTTATAATGAGGAGTTACCCAAGTGAACAGACTGAGAGGAAAACAGAACCAAACTCAAACGTAGTTGAAAAATATTTACTTACAGTGAGAGGAGTAAATAAACTATTTACAAAAACAGGATCTGGGTCTGTGAAGACAGAGGAGGAGGATTACTATTTGATGAGGAGATGATACAATAGCTGAATACTCAGGTCTATGAGAGGCTTACAGTGAAAGTACTTTGTATGGCTGTTGGACAGGCTGAGGGTTTTCTCCTTCCAGGATGATGACCAGGTGGACTGCAAAGGCAAGTGGTGGAAGGCGTGTGCAGGCAGCTGAGCACCAGGTAAACAGGCAAGTATATCCTCAGGGACCTCTTCAACACTTTGAAACACAGGACAGGATCCAGGACGTCAAGACTCTGAAAATGTGGACACAAAACAAGGTAAGTCTTTTCAATTTTTGAACACTATACAGGGCTGGAGGCATATGTACTGGCAGGTAGAACAATGCTCCAGCACTGACCGGAGCTCCACTGGAGCCTTAAGTACTCCTGGCATCAATTAGGGAAACTGGCCTCAGCTGCGGCTGCTCATCAGCGCCGCCCCTGCCTTTAGGAACCTGGTGGAAGGAAAATATCAAAACCCTACAGAACCCCCCTCTCAAAAATCGCCTCCTGGCGATCGCTGGCGCTTCTCAGGGTGATCTCTAAAAAAATTGGTGATAAGGCTGGGGTCCAGGATGAAGGATCTGGGGATCCAGGACCGTTCTTCCTGTCCATATCTCTCCCAGTCCACTAAGTACTGGAGCCCCCTACCCCTACATCGTACGTCAAGGATACGGCGTACTGAGAATGCAGGATGATTGTCGATGAGACGGGGGGGGGGGGGTAGGAGGTTGGCAGGAGGGCACAGAGGGCTCTCAAGAACAGGTTTAATCTGTGAAACATGGAAGGTTTGATGGATGCGCATAGAAGCAGGAAGACTCAATCTGACAGCAGAAGGATTAATGATCTTGACGATAGGAAAAGGTCCAATGAACCGGGGAGCCAACTTCTTGGGATAATCTTTCAAAGTAATGTCTCTGGTGGACAACCATACCTTTTGGCCGACTGAGTAGGATGGTGCCTTGGAACGGTAGCAATCAGCCATCCTCTTGTTTGTAGCCATGGTGCGAAGTAATGCTGCCTTAGTTTGACGCCAGATGCGTCTACAGCGTCTGAAATGGTGCTGTACCGATGGTACAGCAACCTCAACTTCCTGGCTGGGGAAGAGAGGGGGTGCATAACCCAGGGAGGCCTCAAATGGAGATAACCCAGTAGTAGAAGAGGTATGTGTGTTGTGGGCATACTCTACCCAGACCAGGTGTTGAGACCATGCAGATGGGTTCTCCTGGATGATGCACCGGAGGGTAGACTCGATCTCTTGGTTGCATCTCTCCGATTGACCGTTAGACTGGGGATGATAACCAGACGTGAGGCTAGATGAGGCACCCAAAGAATTACAAAAAGCTTTCCAAACCTGAGAAATGAACTGAGGACCTCTGTCGGACACCACATCAGCAGGAATGCCATGAATACGAAAGACATGTTGCACCAACAACTGGGCTGTCTCAAAAGCGGAGGCTAGCTTGGTCAGAGGAACGAGATGAACAGCCTTGGAGAATCTGTCGATAATGGTGAGAATGACTGTATGGCCTGCTGATGGAGGTAACCCGTTAACAAAGTCCAAAGAAATGTGGGACCATGGCCGACTAGGAGTAGGGAGGGGCTGAAGTAAGCCTGCGGGTGGTTTATGTCCATTCTTGTTTCTGCTGCAGGTCTGACAGGCGGAGACAAATTCTTTAACATCTTGGTTCATAGTGGGCCACCAAAAGTGTCTCTTTATTAGAGCCATCATGCGGTTGGTTCCAGGATGCCATGACAAATTGTTGGTGTGAACCCAGTCGAGGACGCGGGCCTTCACTGCTGAGGGAACAAACATCCTGTCCTCGGGGCCGGTCTTGAGATCAGGTTCCACCTTTTGAGCCTCCAAGACCTCCTCAGTGATCGGCCATGAGAGCGCCCCGACCACACAGGACGAAGGGATGATGCTGACCTCCCTCTCACCGTCATCTGATGCGGAGAACTGGCGAGACAAAGCATCAGGTTTGACATTCTTTGATCCGGGTCAGTAGGTGAGAGAGAAGTTAAATCGGGCGAAAAATAGTGACCATCTCGCTTGCCTAGGATTCAGACGCTTAGCATTTTGAATGTAAACCAAGTTCTTGTGATCAGTCCATATGAGAAACGGAACATCAGCGCCCTCTAACCAATGTCGCCATTCCTCTAGAGCCATCTTGACGGCCAGAAGTTCTCTATTTCCCACATCATAGTTTTGTTCAGCTATAGACAAACGTTTTTAAAAAAATGCACAAGGATGTATTTTATTATCCTCTCAACATCTCTGAGACAGAACAGCTCCTACGCCCGTATTGGAAGCATCCACCTCCAAAATAAATTGTCTCTTGGGGTCAGGGCGGCAGAGGATAGGAGCAGAGGAAAACAGATCCTTAAGTTTGTTGAAGGCTGAACCTGCTTCGGGAGTCCACCTGAAGGTCCGTAGTGTAGAGGTGAGCTGAGTGAGGGGGGCTGCCACCTGACTGTACCCTTTAATGAACCTCCTGTAGAAATTGGCGAATCCCAGGAATCGTTGCAGCTGCTTTCGGTTCTCCGGGACGGGCCAATCCACCACTGCCTTAACCTTGTTGGGGTCTGTGCGATATTGTCCTCCTTCAAAAACAAAAACGAGAAATGAGACCGTGGAGACGTGGCACTCGCACTTTTCAGCCTTCACACAGAGTTGATTTTCGAAAAGTCTTTGTAAAACTGACCTGACATGTTGGGTGTGTTGTATGGGGTCAGTGGAGTAAATGAGAATGTCGTCCAAATATACAAAGACAAACAGGTTCAGAAAATCACGGAGAACATCATTAACCAGAGCCTGAAAAACTGCTGGGGCGTTGGTTAGGCCAAACGGCATGACCTGTTATTTGAAATGTCCTAATGGGGTCTTGAAGGCTGTCTTCCACTCATCTCCCTCTTTTATTCTCACAAAATGATAGGCGTTACGAAGGTCCAGTTTGGTGAAAATAGTGGCTGAATGAAGTTGTTCATAGATAGAGTCGATCAGAGGCAGGGGGTACTTGTTTTTTACAGTAATTTGATTAAGCCCTCTATAATCAATGCAGGGTCTTAACGTCTTATCCTTCTTAGAGACGAAAAAAATCCTGCTCCCACAGGGGAAGTAGAGGGGTGAATAATACCGGAATTTAATGACTCTTCTATGTAATTCTTCATAGTCTCTTTTTCTGGGCCTGAAAGGTTAAACAGTCTGCTTGAGGGAAGAGAAGCTCCCGGCAGCAGATCAATGGCACAATCATATGGTCTGTGAGGAGGTAAGGATAGTGCCTGAGATTTACTAAATACAGATTTTAAATCAAGGTATGCGGACGGAACATTAGACAAGTCAGACTCTTCGGTTGTCTCCTCCTTCTTCTTACATGAGGAGGAAATGGCTGACCGTAAGCAATTATTTAGACAAAAAGAGCTCCATTTTTCAATTATTTTTGTCTCCCAGTTAATCACGGGGTTGTGAGTCTTTAACCAAGGGAAACCCAAAATAAGTTGTGAAGAAGGAGAGTCAAAAATAAAGAACCTACCCCACTCGTGGTGATTTCTTGAGGTGATAAAATGAATGTCCTGAGTCAGGTTGTGTATCTGGGTGAGATTTTGTCCAGTGATTCCGGTAACTCTCATCGGGGTTGGTAGGTTCTGGGTAGGTAAGCCTAGCTGGGTTACCAGGTCTCTACTGATGAGATTTTGTTCCGCTCCGGAATCGATGAGTGCTGCAATCGGAAGTTGACATTGTTTAGAAAAAAATAGTCACTGGGGGGGTTAAACGAGGTGCAGGAGAAAGAGAAGAATTTCCCACCAAGATCTCCTGCCTTAATGGTGAGAATATTCGTTTCCCCGGAGCGGGCAACAAAATGTCCAAGCTTACCACAATACATGCAGGCTCGCGCTTTTCTACGTTCCTGTTTCTCTTCCGGCGTTAGGTGAGTTTGTCCGATCTCCATAGGCTCTATCTCGGCTTCGTTAGGAGTTGAAAAATGACTGGATTCTCTTTGTGTAAAATGAGCCTCAGAAACAGGAGCTGAGCTGGCAGTGTAGTAGCCGTAGCTTTTCGGCGTGTGACGCAACCTGGAAACAGGGGTTCTCTGGGAATTATAGTTCTTCTCACGATTACGTTCTAATCGGCGATTGTCCAGAAGAGTGGCCAATTTTATTAGATCGTCCAAACTATTAGGTTCGTCTCGTGCAGCAATTTGATCTTTAATGTAATCAGACAATGAATGAAGAAAGGTACCTCTTAGAGCCAACTCATCCCATTTAGTTTGAGCTGCAGTAATCCGGAACTCAAGGGCATGTTCAGCGACGGACCTTCTGCCTTGCCGTAGTGTCAGGAGGCGCTTCACTGCTTCCTCCTGCTGGAGTGGATGATCAAACACAAGTTCAAATTCTTTCAAAAAACAGGCAAACGTTAGAGTCTCGATAGATCGAGTTGACAGGTGGGCGTTGGCCCATCGAAGAGCATCTCCCTTTAATTGATTTACAATGTACGTTATCTTGGAAGCGTCTGAAGCATAAGTTTTAGGAGCTCGATTAAAAGCCAAGCAACACTGCAGAAGAAAACCACCACAGTGATCGGGATCACCAGAAAAAAAATCAGAGGGCCTGAAAATTGTCTCACTGGGTTGGTTTTCCATGTCTCTGGTTGCGGCTCGAGGATTGAGGTTCTCTGGTGGGACACTTTGGGACGTAGGTAACAGAGTAGAAACCTTTTGAGTTAAAGCAAAAACCATACCTCCCATCTCCTGAAGGTTGGACTGATTACTTTTCTGTAGTTCCAGGATTTGTTGCAGGGTCGCATCATGGTTGTCGATGCGCTTTGCCTGTGAGGACAGTGAGTGTTGGGACTGTTCTCTCTCAGTCATGTTCTGGGTGATTTCTGGCTGGAGCATTCTGTTATAATGAGGAGTTACCCAAGTGAACAGACTGAGAGGAAAACAGAACCAAACTCAAACGTAGTTGAAAATATTTATTTACAGTGAGAGGAGTAAATAAACTATTTACAAAAACAGGATCTGGGTCTGTGAAGACAGAGGAGGAGAATTACTATTTGACGAGGAGATGATACAATAGCTGAATACTCAGGTCTATGAGAGGCTTACAGTGAAAGTACTTTGTATGGCTGTTGGACAGGCTGAGGGTTTTCTCCTTCCAGGATGATGACCAGGTGGACTGCAAAGGCAAGTGGTGGACGGCGTGTGCAGGCAGCTGAGCACCAGGTAAAAAGGCAAGTATATCCTCAGGGACCTCTTCAACACTTCGAAACACAGGACAGGATCCAGGACGTCAAGACTCTGAAAACGTGGACACAAAACAAGGTAAGTCTTCTCAATCTTTGAACACTATACAGGGCTGGAGGCATATGTACTGGCAGGTAGAACAATGCTCCAGCACTGACTGGAGCTCCACTGGAGCCTTAAGTACTCCTGGCATGAATTAGGGAAACTGGCCTCAGCTGCGGCTGCTCATCAGCGCCGCCCCTGCCTTCAGGAACCTGGTGGAAGGAAAATATCAAAACCCTACAAGGGGAAGAGGAACTATGGCATCTGGACAGTTTCTTTTTTTGTCCAGATGACCTGACTGAATAATGTTGGATTTTATACTTGGATTATTGAGCATGGACTTTGTTGTTTTCAACCAGTTTGACAAGACTGTCAACAAGGAAGAGGGCTGGCAATGGAGGAGGGGAGTACCAAATAGACCATCTAATCACAAGCAGAACTGGTTTGTTCCACTTTGGAGTAAGCTGTTGGGGGAAGAATCAGTTTTGTTGTGTGTTTCCTTGACTGATGAAGCCTTCCGGATCGAAGGTGAAACATTTCAGCACAAAAAAAAAAAAAACTGTCCAGATGACCTGACTGAAAAATGTTGGATTCATAACTGATTATATAAATTTTCTAGCATGTGCTAAAGCATGCCAGCCACAATACAAGACCACTTTAAAATCTGCAGTTTTATCACTCAGCACAATACCACAGATGGTGCATGTTTTGAGGGAGTGTGCATTTGTCATGCTGACTTCAGGAATGTCCACCAGAGCTTTTGCTCGTGAATTGAATGTTAATTTCTGATAGATAAATTCTCTTTTTTTCTGATGTTTTTTATTCAAAATAACCACAACTAACAGCAGCTAAAGATTTATATCTGGTATTTTACTTGCAAGGTCAGATTTCAGGACAGGTAACATATAAAAACATATATAAACATATATACATATACATGTACAGTACACATGAAGACTAGTCCCAGAAATGAGCTACGAGCCACGTTTGTAAGGATGGCACCATCTAGTGGGCCTTCCCCCTGTCTGTTCTCCCTTGTGTCTGAATTGATTGTCTGATGACCGTCACCTGTGTCATGTCCTGTTTGTGTGTATATAAAGTCTGTCTGTCAGTTCTGTCATTGTCGGTTCGTCGTTGGGTATGTCCTGTCTTGTCCTGCCTGAGTGATCGTGTTTCTTGAGGCCATGTAAGTTTTGCTGCCATGTCAGCCTTTTTGATTTATTATTATTATTATTAAAAGTATTTTTATTTTATACATTTGCCTCCTGAGTCCTGCCTGCGCAACTGGGTTCTTCTGTCCTGATCTGCCACGAAAAAACCTGACAACGTTGTCTGCTTTCTTTTATAGCAGTATCAGCTGAACAGAGTTCAACGTAATTCAGTGGCTGTCCTTGAAGCCAGCTGCAGCCTCACATGACACTCTTTGTTTGCACAAACATATGGTTCATGGGCATCAAAGAGACATCCTTCAGTTCAAGATAAGAGGCTGTTTTGGGAGACAACCAAGCTTCTTGTTCTCAGGGCAGCGGGGATGAATGTTCTCAGCCACAATACTAAAGCACAATAAAAACACCCATAACCTTTGATCAAAAATTTATCTGACAGTTTCTCTACCCTAAGCCATCTCTAAAGGGATTTCAAAAAATTTGGCAGTACATCCAACCGCCTTCACAACTATAGACCACTTGTAACCTCACCAGCCCAGGACCTCAATGAGATTAGCCTGTATAAATAAAGGTTGAATGGACTTCCACATCCAGCATCTTCACCTCCAAGATTGTCTGAGACCAGCCATCCAGACAGCTGCTGCAACAATTGATTTGTATAACCAAAGAATTTCTGCACAAACTGTCAGAAACCATCTTATGGAAGCTCATCTGCATGCTTGTTGTCTTCATCAGGGTCTCGAGCTGATGAAGACAACTGATGATGAATCACTCCACCTTAGTTTTTCACCCTCCTGTGTTTATTTAGTTCTCCCCAGTGTATTTCCACTCACTTGGTGTCTGCTCCTGCCCCTCCCACTCTCACATGATCCTCATTTTCTTTCCCCAGGTGTATATCATTGCCCAAAGTGTCTGCAAAGGATAACTATTTATTTAGTAAATAGTTATTCATTACTCTTAAGTTCCCCATGTCTGTCTGCACCTGGGTTCAACTCGCAACCCAGTGCTTGATACACAGGTGCATTTTATTGATGGCATTTTGAATTCACGGAGATACCATGACGAGATCCTGAGGTCAGTTGTTGTGCCGTTCATCCACGATCAACACCTCATGTTGCAACATGTTAATGCACAACCTCATGGCCACTTGCTGTGTGATAACGCTGCGCATTTTAGAATAGCCTTTTGTGGTGGTCAGCCTAAGACACTCCTGTATAATAGTCATGTTGTCTAATCAAGGTTCAAGGTTCTTTATTGTCATTTGCATCACATGTGGTACTTGAGGTTGAACGAAATTGTGTACCCAAGGTCCCAGTTATACTCCAAAATAGCAAAAATATAAAGTATAAGAAGAAACAGTATACAAGGGTCTAAGATATACAAAGTACACCAAACAATAACAATGTAAAATAATATGGTATATTAAACAGCAGCCTGAACATGAGTTTGGTGTGAGCAGATGGTATGAATACAGCAGCTTAAAGGCAAGAGATCAGCATCTTGATATGCAACACCTGTGAGGTGGATGGATTATCTTGGCAAAGAAGTGCTCACCAACATAGATTTGTGAACAATATTTGAAACAGAAAAAGTCCTAGATCTTTCAACTCAGCTCATGATAAAGGGGAGCAAAAACAAAAGAGTTACTTTTTTTTTCAGTGTATACTGTATATAAACTGGTCGTCCCCATCATTTAAATAATGAAAGTCTTGCATTCTAGTTTTCATATTACCTAAGAGTATAGCTTCCTCAAATGACTAGCATGGCTGAAGAATAATCTATGGTAGCCAAAGCCACCGTGTTGCACTGCAAACAAATAATGAATATGACTATATTTATTATATTGCTGTATTTCTTCACTGCCAGCGTGAAACATAAACATATAAAAATATGGCTAATAGGCTACATTCATTGTTAGGTTTCTGATCTACAGCCAGGTGTGACTCATCTAATCAGCAGTGTCTGTCTTCATCCCAGATGAGTTTATTAGTAGTTTTATTAGTGCCATCAGTTCGAAGTGAAGAGAAAAGACTGAGTAAAGGAGGCCAGATCAGATTCATCTTCAGCTCATTAATGTTTCAGAGGATGCCAGAGGGAGAATGGGAGAGTCATGGTACTGTCAGGATCCATTTCCTTTGACTGTAGCTTCATTTTTTGGTTTAATCCAATCAAACCTGGCCTTATTGTTGAGCAGCCTGTCTCTGATGGAGTGAAAGGCCGCTCGCTGGTATTTGATATAAATAACCTGAGATGCTGAGGTAATTTGATGCTTTGAAGCCATTTTCTTCAGTTTTGCTGAACAGACCTAAAATTTACAACTGGACAGCATTGTTAGTGAGTCAAACCTTTTTGTCTGAGCTTTTGATTGATGACGTGGTCTTGTTGGATAAAAATGCCTCCCATTTCTCCTCCATCTGCTCCAGACATGGTCCAATATAGACCTCTGGGGATACGGAGGTACTTACCATCCATTCCTCCATGCTTGAATTCCCACAATGGAGTTCCTCCTGCTCTTGATCCTGCAGCAGTCTGACACATGACCACATAGACCCCTGGATGGGCATTCGTTCAGGCTTCAGCAAACCCAACATCTGTGCCTCTCCCCACTGCCACCGCTCAAATCATTCATTAAATCAGAACACAAAAAGTAACTTTACTTGAATGCCTCAGTATAAATATTTGATCATAGCTGAGAATAAATCTTTGCCGTTTTGTACCGCTTCCTCTGGATCTTCCTCTCTCTTTGTGGTTCAGACACTGGCGCACACTCGGCTTGGTCATTTGTGAAATGGATCTTATGAATTTTTCAGAAAGATTCACAACTACAACCAGACCTAGTTAAAGAGATTAGTCTTTCACAGTTACATCCTGTGCAGACATGCTCACTCGCAAACCCTTTTTCATTTTGCATAGATATTATACAACCCCAGTTCTGAAAAAGTTTGGGGTGTTGTGTAAATGTAAATAAAACCACAATGCAATGATTTGCAACTCTCACAGACCCATATTTTATTCTCAGTAGAACATAATGAGCATATCTAATGTTTAAACTAAGACACTATCATGTTGGAGGTTGCCCAAGGTTTTCTTCTATGATTCATTAAATTCTTTCAATCGGTGAGAGGTCTGGACTGCAGGCGGGTTGGTTCAGCTTCTGAACTCTTCTACTGTGAAGCCATGCTGTTGGAATGGATGCAGTATACACTTTGTCTTGCAGAAATATGCAAGGCCTTCCCTGAAGAAGACATCAAGTGTATGGGAGCAGATATTGTTCTAATGCATACCTACACCATCAGAGATGCTGGATTTTCAATAAGGCATAGATAAATGGTCAGAAGTCTTTAGTACAGAGGACATGGTGTCCATAGTTTCCAAACAGAACTTCAGAATTGAATCTGTCTGAACACAGAACAGGTTTACACTTTGCCTCGGTCCATTTTAAATTAGATTTTCTGAATGGTGTTCACATCTGACTTCTTCTTTGCCTGATAGAGCTTTAATCTGCATTTGGGAGAGAAAATGGTGCTCCACTAACATTGAAGAATTGTATTTAACTTGGAAAGATAGTCTGCTAACATATAAGAAAGCTCTCCGTAACGCTAGAACTTTATATTGTTCATCTTAAATAGATGAGAATAAAAATAACCCTAGGCTTCTGTTTAGTACTATTGCTAGACTATCCTGATGCATGCTCAATAATCCAGGTAGAAAAATCCAAAAAAGTTCAATCTGGTCCTCTGGACATTCAAAAAAACAAAAGCTAAACAAAGCAAAAAAAAAATCTAGAAACGTTTTGTCTCTCATCCAAGAGACTTCCTCAGTCTGAGGTGCTGTTTTCAGCTCAGTCTCTTAAATAGCACCTTCTTAGGGTG
>NC_056500.1:49774469-49780977 GCF_014905685.2 Nematolebias whitei | reverse complement strand
AGAGGAACGATGGTTTGAGAGAGGAGTAAAGGAGGCCATCTTTGTGAAAAGAAATCGTCCATCATTAAACAGGGGTGGAGGCCTCCGGGTTCAACTGTCCCCCTCTTACAATGCTGTGATTGCTAGTATCACTCAGCCCTCTGTGAGTAGTAAACAGCCATCAGTGTGCTAATGACCCATTGTTAGGCTGAGGGTCCTTCTTGAGCATGTGATCAGCTGGTTTTGGTTGTCAGCAGCAAACTGGTTGATCCACCCTAAGAAGGTGCTATTTAAGAGACTGAGCTGAAAACAGCACCTTAGACTGAGGAAGTCTCTTGGATGAGAGACGAAACGTTTCTAGAATTTTTTTTTGCTTTGTTTTGCTTTTGTTTTTTTGAATGTCCAGAGGACCAGATTGAACTTTTTTGGATATTGCTAGACTAATTTAAAGTCCCATCTCTGTTGAACCAAGTATTCCTACAACTATAGGCAGTGATGACTTCATGAGATTCTTTATGAATAAAATTATTTCAATTAGTGATAAAATTCAGACCATCCTTTCTACTACTGCCCCTGGTTCCCTGTCGGATGGTGCGGCTTTGGAGATGGTGCTGGAGCCTGATTTGTGTTTGGACTGTTTTTGTCCTGTTGAGCTCTCTGAATTGTCAAAAATAATTGTTTCTTCCAAACCATCCACATGTCTGCTAGATCCCATCCCAACCAGACTGATAATTGATGTCCACATTTTGTATTTGCTTAATTTGTCTTAATGAATGGTTATGTACCACAGCGCTTTAAGGTTGCTGTAATTAAACCTTTACTTAAGAAGTCTGACCTTGATTCAGAAATTCTGGCCAACTATATATAGACCTATATCTAATCTAACTTTCATCTAAAAAATTCTAGATAAATTAGTTGCAGGTCAGTTGCGTGAACATCTACAAAGAAATAATCTGTTTGAAGAGTTTCAGTCAGGGTTTAGAGCTTATCATAGCACAGAAACAGCACTAGTAAAAGTCACTAACGATATTCTCATGGCCTCAGACAATGGACTTGTGTCTATACTGGTCCAGTTAGACCTCAGTGCTGCATTTGATACAGTTTATCATAATATTTTACTACAGAGGCTTGAATATGATATTGGGATTACAGGAACAGCTCTAAAATGGTTTAACTCATATCTATCTGATATATTCCAGTTTGTAAATGTAAATAATAAGTCTTCTTCATACAACAAAGTTTGTCATGGAGTTCCTCAGGGTTCAGTGATTGGGCGAATGCTCTTTACTTTGTATATGCTTCCATTAGGAAATGTTATTTAACAACATGGGATTTTTTTTATTGTTATGCTGATGATACACAATTATATTTTTCCATGAAACTAAGTCAATCCAATCAGTTACTTAGATTACAAGCATGTCTTAAAGACATAAAATCCTGGATGACCCTTAATTTTCTGCGTTTGAACACAGACAAGACTGAGGTATTGGTTTTTGGACCTGAGCACCTTAGGAATTAATTTTTCAGTCTTTTTCCCTCCTTGGATGGCATTAATCTGGCCTCCAGCTCTAATGTTAAAAATCTTGGTGTTATTTTTGATCAGGACATGTCTTTTATCCCCCACATTAAAAACGTTACTAGAACTGCCTTCTTCCACTTGCGTAATATTGCTAAAATTAGAAACATCTTATATAAAAATGATGCAGAAAAATGGGTCCATGCATTTGTCACGTCTAGACTGGACTATTGTAATGGTTTATTATCTGGATGTCCAAATACTTCTTTAAAACGTCTTCAGTTGATCCAAAATGCTGCTGCTGCCAGAGTTAGTAGGAGAGATCATATTTCTCCAGTTTTAGTTTCTCTCCATTGGCTCCCTGTCAAATCCAGAATAGAATTCAAAATCTTACTTCTAACCTACAAAGCTCTCAATAACCTAGCTCCATCTTATATTACAGATCTTTTTGTTCCATATTTTCCTAACAGAGCACTTCGCTCTCAGACTGCAGGTTTACTAGCAGTTCCTAGAGTTTACAAAACCAGAATGGGAGGAAGATCTTTCAGTTATCAGGCTCCTCTCTTGTGGAACCAACTTCCAGTTTCTGTCCACGAGGCTGACACATTATTCAATTTTAAAACTAGGCTTAAGACTTTCCTTTTTGCTAAATCCTATAGTTAGGGCCAGCTTGGGTTTCCTGAACTGTTCCTTAGTTATGCTGCTATAGGCTTAGACTGCTGGAGGACAAACTGACCACATCTTTTCACTCTGCTACTGTCTTTACTTACTCTGATCAACCTGTTTTGTATTTTTATTAATTTTTTCTATCCTTAACATGTGTTTTTTTTTGTCTTTCAGGTACACCTGGACCTAGATCTGGACCTACCATTCTGTGTTTGTTTGGCTCTCTGTCCTCTCAACCAGCAGATGGCCGCTTGTCCTGAGCCTGGTTCTGCTGGAGGTTTCTTCCTGTTAATATAGTGTTTTTCCTTTCCACTGTTGTCACTTTGCTTGTTCAGGATGGGAGACTGCGACGAAGCCAAGATTCAACTTGTCTGCTGGATTCCTTAGATAGAGAACTTTACTAATTGGCTGTTGTGTATGTGAATGTTTTGTAAAGTGCCCTGAGACTACTTTGCTGTGATATGGTGCTATATAAATAAACTGATTTGAATTGAATTGAATTGAATTGAATTGTGGATGAATGATTACAGACAATGATCTATGGAAGTGCTCCTGAGCACAGAACAGAACCAGACTGGTTTTAATGCAGAGGCCCCCGAGGGCCTGAAGATCACAACCATCCAGTATTGACCTTCAGCCTCATCCTTTGAGCTCAGTGAGTTCTAGAGATCCTTTAATCTTTAAATGATATGATCTTTAGATATGTTATTTTCACAGACTGGTGAATCTCTACATTACCTTACCTTTAGCTTCTCTAACATCATTTTTTACACCCAGTCCTCTTCCTGACCTGTTCACATTTAACCTGATAAGTTGCAAAATGCTCTCTCAGGTGTTTCTTATTTATACGTTTACACTTTGCTGACTTCACTCCTAGTGACCTCGCCCTGTCATCATCAGAATCAGAATCAGAATAAACTTTATTGGAATTGCACCGAGATACAACGAGAATATGTACGTACAGTCGTCCGAAAGATGGGCAGAGTGCGAAGCTGCGGCTATTAAATAGTGCAGCCCTCTTATTTTTATTCAGAATAATATTTTGCTTAGATAATAAAAGGAAAGAAAACATGAGGAGAGATGGTATAAAAAAAAAGATCTCTCACGTCATGTCCTAGACAGGGCACAATTTGAGGCATCAAAAAAACCTGCCACAGCAAAGCAACATAAACAGACATTATACATTTACATATAGGCCGGTGAAAACATTGAATTTTTAAGGGAAAGTTGTAGCATAGTCCAGAGCCCCCCCCCACCCCACCCCCACCCAGCCATTGTCCAGATAAGAGGTGACATTCATCTTCAGCTCAGTTGAGGTTCTGTCACATGTCCACACCTTGGGGAAGAGAGGGTTGAGGAGACAGTCAAAGCATCTTTGTTGTTTTCAAAACATTCCAGGAGGAGTTGAGATAAGTCCGGCATCAAGGCCACAATTTGGGTCAGGCAGAATTCGTGAATTGCTGTTTCTGCCTTTTTTAAAGTCTCGTTGGTATATATTCCTCTGATGGAAACTCCAAAACAGCTGAATTGATCCTTTACGCCAAAAGTCGAACTCACAGCTTCTCCAAGATTATTCCCACCATTCATGAGTGCTGCCATTGAGTTCACAGTCTTGATAACAGCCTGTTCTTGCTCCCTGCCACAGCTCTCCAAATTCAGTCTGAGCACTGTCGAGCTTCAACACATCCACACGAATTTGTAGACAATCCAAGATTTCACCAAACCAAACAGTAGATCCTGCAATCACCATAATGTTGTGGTCGAGTGTTTCAAGCAGTTGTAGTGAACTAGGCCTGAGGTCAAATCCTGGCCTTGAGGGGCCTGCCTGGAACAAGAACTGTATTTCATTGATTTGAGTCCAGAAACACAGGATTAAGCTCATCCAGAGACTTTCTAAGTGTCCTGCACTGATCAATTGAAAGAACACTCTCTTTTTCTATTATCATTACTATTTTGAAAATTTTTGATAATCAAAGTGGGTTTAGTTCAAACCATTTTTAAATGTTGAAGTGAACTAATCATTTTTAATCAACTGTGAAACAGTTTTAGTGATTTTTAATCCTCATGCAAAGTAGAAATCATGTTAAGGTCTGTTACAGAGTAATTATCTATAATCTATCTATAAGTAATTACTATCAAGATGGCCGCACTCAGAGCAGTTGCAGCTTCACAGGCTCCTGGTACCATCCCAGTTTTTAGAAGTTTTGATATTGACTCTGTGCCTGACTCTGCGCGATTTATGCGTGTGAACTATAGCCGAACCGAACTGATGAGAATAGGAGCGGATTTGCCACGAAATATAGCAGAAATCAGCAACAAACTCAAAGCTACGCTCGGCAGAATTCAGATCTTAAAGTCATCTACCTGGAAGCTGCAGCAGAGGCGTTCCAGCGGGCAGAAGAGGAAGCGCTGCTCCCGGCTTAAGAGGAGAGGATGCCGGGCGGGGGTTATGGTGAGGCTACGAGCTAACGCTAAAGCCGGTAAACTCCCCATGCCGTCTCTCTTTCTGTCGAATGTCCGCTCGTTGGACAACAAGGTGGATTTACTTCGTCTGAGAGCGGGCGCCTCAGAAGAGATGAAGAAGTGTGCAGTGCTTTGCCTCACGGAAACGTGGATTACAAGTGAAACGCCGGACTCAGTCTTCCAGCTGGATGACAGACTTTTATTTAGAGCGGACCGCTGCAGCGAGCTAACGGGGAAATCACGGGGGGGCGGAGTGTGCATTTACGTGAGTAAGAGTTGGTCCACGAACTGTACTGTTGTAAATAGCTCATGCTCGAAGGCTTTGGAGCAAATAACAGTGAAATGTCGGCCACATTATCTACCCCGAGAGTTCACAGTGACTTTTATCACAGTTGTTTACATTCCTCCGGACGCTAATGCTAACGAAACACTACAGGAGCTTCATGATATCATCAGCTCGCTGCAGAACAAACACCCCGAGGCTCTTTACGTTGTAGCCGGAGACTTTAACCACGTGAATCTAAAGGACTGTCTCCCAAGCTTTTATCAGCATGTGACGATTCCGACACGTGGAGACCGCACGCTGGACCGTGTTTACACGAGCGTAAAAGATGCATACAAAGCCGAACCCCGCCCCCACCTAGGACTGTCAGACCACATCTCAATCTTCCTGGCTCCTGCTTACATGCCCCCGCTGAGACGCTCCAGACCGGTTCAAAAGAAAGTTAAATGTTGGAGCCAGGACAGTGGACCCATACTGAGAGATTGTTTTGATCGAACAGACTGGCAGGTTTTCAGAGAAGCTGCTGAAAATGGAGGTTCGCTTGATCTTGACCAATACACATCCTCAGTACTGGGTTACATTAGTACATGTACTGACACAGTCTCCACTATCAGAAATGTTAAAAGCTACCCAAACAGAAAACCTTGGCTGAATGCAGAGGTGCGTACCCTGCTGGAAGCCAGGAACACTGCCTTCAGGTCTGGAAACTCAGAGGAGCTGAGTAGGACAAGAAAAGAGCTGGTTGCTGGTATTAAGAGGGCCAAGGCCACATATGCAAAGAGGATCGAGGGTCAATTCATCTCACAAGACCCTCGGAGCATGTGGAGGGGCATTAAGTGCATAACAGATTATAAAGGAAGGAGTGAACAATGTCCCAAAGACCCATCTCTGCCTGATGCCCTCAACAAGTTCTATGCACGCTTTGAAGACCCGAACAGACCACCCAGCACCAGACTCACCTCACCACCGGATGAAGAGCATCTCAGCGTGACCTCAGCAGAAGTAAGGAGTACCTTCAGGAGGATTAATCCGCACAAAGCAACTGGCCCAGACAACATCCCCGGAAAAGTGTTGAAGGAATGTGCTGATCAGCTCTGTGAGGTGCTGGCAGACATCTTTAACACCTCACTTACCCTGGAGACAGTTCCCACCTGCCTGAAGACTGCCACCATCATCCCAGTCCCAAAAAACTCTACAGTGACTGGTCTGAATGACTATCGGCCAGTGGCCCTCACCCCGATAGTCGCTAAATGCTTTGAAAAACTGGTCATGACTCACATCAAAACAACCATCAACATCAACGAGGACCCTCATCAGTACGCATACCGTGAGAACCGATCAACAGAGGATGCAATCTCCTCTGTGGTCCACACTGCACTCAACCACCTGGAGCAGAAAAACTCTTACGTCCGTATGCTCTTTGTGGACTTCACATCCGCCTTCAACACCATGATCCCCCAAACCCTGATGGACAAACTATCCACACTAGGACTAAGCCCCTCCATCTGCAACTGGGTACTAGACTTTTTAACAAACAGACCACAGTTAGTGAGGATCCACAACCTCTCCTCCTCCACCATAACCCTCAGCACTGGCTCTCC
>NC_056500.1:49768848-49774369 GCF_014905685.2 Nematolebias whitei | reverse complement strand
ACCAACTTACACTTGCTCATTCAAAGACAGAAAATCAGAAAATGCATGATTACTCTGTAACAGACCTTAACATGATTTCTACTTTGCATGAGGATAAAAAATCACTAATACTGTTTCACAGTTGATTAAAAATGATTAGTTCACTTCAACATTTAAAAATGGTTTGAACTAAACCCACTTTGATTATCAAACATTTGTAAAATAGTAATGATAATAGAAAAAGAGAGTGTTCTTTCAATTGATCAGTGCAGGACACTTAGAAAGTCTCTGGATGAGCTTAATCCTGTGTTTCTGGACTCAAATCAATGAAATACAGTTCTTGTTCCAGGCAGGCCCCTCAAGGCCAGGATTTGACCTCAGGCCTAGTTCACTACAGTCCCCCCTTTGGAAATCATCGCCTGTCCATGGGGATGAATTCCAACATGAACTTACGCCTTCGATTGTCCTTGAGCTTGATGTAATCCAGCAAGGAAAACAAAAGTCAAAGGATGTAATTCCACAATGTTCTTGGTAATTCCATTGTAGCAATGCTTTAACCCCTTGGAAACAGAGTCTGTAATCCATTGGAAAAAGTCATAAAATCCACAACGAATAATCCACAACGATTGGAAGTGTTGATTGATCAGCATACAGAGGGGTTCCCTTGGATTGAACTGAAGATGCGGCCACTGGATGAAGAGTGGAGACCAACGTCAGGATTGCAGGTCTCCTCCAGCGAAGGTCGTCGCTGGGTGGATGTCCAGTCGATGCCGTTCTGGTTCAATGTGACATGCAATTATGTGGTTTAAGGTGGGCTTATGAAGGGGATTTTACATAAGGCCTTAAACTATATGCACCTGGTGTGTAAGCTATTATGATTGGGAACAGCTACAGCTACCAGTTAAGGGGTAGAACATGCTAAAAAGGGTAACTATAGGGGTTTATACCTATAGAAGAGTGTTCCAAACTATTTTTCCATTCCTAACTTGGTTTAAGTTAGCTTTACATGGCAAAATATAGTTTGGTTCAATTGTCTGTTGTCTTTTAGACGAACGACTTGAGATTGGGTGTTTGGTTTCCCCATAAATGTTTTTGGAAGTCTATGGCGAGACTCATCAAAAAGAATTAGCTATCCCCCCGAATAGAATTGTTCGAGTAGGTTCGGCTTAAGCGTTGTGAGACCAATGTAGATTATGGTACTTAAGGTAGCATTAATCTACATTGACTCCGCAAAGATTACATTTTAACAAATGAACTGCATGTTGGCATGGTTAAAGGCCTCTTAGTCTCTAACGTAACTACACACAAAATTCATTCTTGCTTGGGGTGTTCAGAAACAATACCAAAAACCAATTAAACGATGTCTCAACATCGACAAAAACAGTGACTAAGCAACCAGTAAAACAACGTTTCAACATTGACAAAAGCAGTGATTAAGCAACTAGAAAACGACGTTTCGGTGCGCCACTCACTCTGAATGTCAGGTTTGATCACGTTATCGCGTCTGGTAGCATTATCCTAACTGGCGTCACCCCCCTTCGGTCATGGGAGACCGCGAACATGGGTGAGGACGTCGCTCCATGAGCTAAAGTTAGGCTGTCCTTGAATAGTTTTAACTGTTTGCGCAGCTGAAAGAGGACTTTAAGGTCTGGATTGGAATCCAGTTCGCTTTTCGATGGAGTGTATTTGTCTGAGTCAGTCAGATACAGTATCATCGAGTCAATTGCAGGATCATCCAACTTCTGAAGTTGGATGATGTCTGGGTCAGGTGAAAATGACTTTTCATATTTTAAAAGAACTTGGCGAAGTTTGTCTCTTTCTTCATCAGATGTCAGAGTGTCGGCTTGGGCGACCACCTGTTCAATCTGTGATGAGACTGATGAGGGTTCTTGCTCCTTGGGGAGCTCCAACGAATCCCTTTCTGAGTCGTCGGACCTGTCTATTGGTAAGACACCATAGGTTTGAAGTCCTTGGTCGACGTCATCGGTTGAGAAAAGAGCTATGGCCTGTGTTGGTTTCGTGAAACATACTGGCCCAGCTTCTTGACTCGGTACCAGGTTATCTGCGAGTCCTCCCAGAAATGGAATGCCTAGTTCAAAATCATGAAAATCAGGTTCTGAGTGTTCAGCTTGCGATGACTCATCATCGTTTGTGTGTGAGTTTACCCCCCCTTTGTCCGATGAGGGGTTGTTGGAGGCCACAACAATAATGTCTTGGTGTGTTTCACCGACATCTGTAATGTTGTCATTCGCGCCTTCAGATTTAGTAGCGATCACATCACTACACAGTGCTCCAGGTTGGTATCCCATTTCAACGTGTTTCAAAGTTTCTAACAACCTTAGTAGTGTCTCTGTCTCTTCCGAGCTCAGAAGTGTAGGGCATTGTATCTGGAACTTTTGTGATTTTATCGCCTCGGTTCATTTCGTCCGAGGTGGGGGTGGGTTAGGTACGTCTTTTGGGGGTTCCTTTTCGGACTTCCCCTGATAATATGGCTCCTCTTGGATCCCATATCTTTGCGTCCTACGCTCACTCCATTTACGATAATCACGTTCATCCTCTGAAAGAGGAGCTTTTTTGTCCCAGCGTGCACCTTCATTACGCGGTTTGTTAGTTTGAAAATACTGCTTTTTCTCGCCTGTTTTAGGAGGAGGGGTCAATGCACGCCGTCCTTCCATTTCTAGAGAGTGGGGTTTAACCTTTACACCAGGAAACACTTCTATGGGCGTCTTAGCATGAGAACATGCCTCAAACACATTCACAGCACACTGTTTAATCTCATTGATGGATTTCTCTCTGAAATTTGCCATAATTTGTACTGACATGCGTATGTCAGTGTGGAGATTTTTGCTGAAAACAAATTTAAAACCTTCTTCTTCCTCCATTCCGGTTTCATTTCTGTAACCAAAATAAGCTTGGAAGATTCTTTTGTAATAGAGTTTTGGATGTTCATGCTTGCCTTGCGTGACCTTGTCTGCTGCTGGGAAACCAGCAGGTCCCGTGCAGGGGTCGTACTCTCTGATCAAAGCTTCGCACAGAAGGTTGTAATCCTTTCTCGTTGTATCAGGTAGACGCTCGATGAAGGTGAACACCTCTCTGTCTGAAGTGAGCCTTATCAGACTGATTTTATCCTCAACCGTAGCATTAGGATAACCAGTCAGCCTGAATTCAATGTCTTTGAGGTACGCTTTTGTTCCAGTTGAACCCATTGGTCCCGGTACAAAGCGTTGTACATATTTAGAGAGTTTCAGCAGAACATCTATTGAAAGAGGAAGTTTCCATGCACGCTGTTGCATGGTTGGTAGTGAAAACCTGTTCAGGTCTGTCCCTACCACTTTAGGTATGGATGGAGGTGTGTGTGATTTGAGGAGATTTGGGTCTGAAACCCAGTGTGCCTCCACATTCTGTCCACGCCTCTCACCATATTTCCTTTCTGCATGGCAAAGTTGTGTTTTAAGCACGTCTATCTCAGCTTTGCAGCGGGAAACTTGTGACACTGTCACGACGTGATCCCGTCTTAACGCAAAGTATTCTCTGGACAACAGCTCTTTAGCATCCCTGGCTTCAGATAGTGATGCATTAAGTAACTGTATTTTGCTGTTCAGTGAATCAATTTCTGCACGTGCATCTTGCTGTGATTGAAACATCTGTTCAAAATGTTTTTTTTGTGAGGACCTCGTGTTCACTTTTAAATTGAAGGAAGTGTTCTTCAATTTCCTGAACCACCTCTTTTTCGCTGTTTAACCTTATCTCAAGGTCGTCAGCTTTTTCTACCACTGTATAGAATGATTCTTTCAGCAAGATTGCCATTTTAGCCAGCTTTTCATAGCTTGACTTTGTAATTTCTGTAGAGGTCACACTCTCTGCAACCTCCATCAGATTGTCCAATAACTCTTTTGGGTTCATGCTGTCCACCTGTTCGCCATGTGGATGTAAGGATCCTGTGAGCAGCGTCAACGCTCTCTCTAAACAGTCCTTCGTCTCATAAGGATCAAAATCCTTTTCTATCACACCTGCCATGGTTATTCACTGCGTAGCCTTATCTGTGTAAACAGTTGCCAACTTCAGATTATTTTAACAGGTAAATATTTGTATTCAAGTGTCATTGAGTTTCACACTATTTTAGCTCTGGATTTACTCAAAAGTACTGTAATAAGTCAACTTATTCAAATGTGGGCACCTATCTGTAGGTTTTACCCCAATTCATGAATATTTAAGTAAATGCTTCTCTGCAGTGTTACTTTTTAATGTGCTTATTTTTAACAGATACAAGATTACCAAGCTTCTCAGTGTTTTTTACTCTAAAGCACTGAATTTTTATAAACCTGCAATTTTTCTGAAAGTCTCACAGCAACATCAGTTTAAAAACGCTTTTTAAGCCGTTCTATTCCAGAAATTCGCTATTTTAACAGTTACTCATTGAACCAGGTGGTGAAAAGAAAAAGAAAAATTATGAGGAATTATCAGTCCCTCTTCAGGAAAACTGTTATACTCCTCTTCAACAGCAGGTGGTGGTGTTAGCTTTATGCCAGCAGGAGCCTATGACAACTTCCTGTGGACGTTCTGTTGACATCCTGTTGTTAGCTTTTTAGCTTAAAATTAGCATAGGCTAAACTCGGTTAAATCAACATTTCTGAACAGATTTAAAGCTTAAACGTGGCGTTGTTTCAACAAGCACGACTTCTTTGCATGAAACATGAGTTTTGGGAACATGTGGCAGCTGAATTTAGTGAATTTAAGCACAGAAAAGGCTTCGGTTCAACCGAGCTTTACACCCTGACATCAGAGGAAGTGACGCAGACACGTCACTCATTTCTCAGCGTATCAGAGCGTTCCACACGGCCGTTCTCAACCAATCACAGAGACAAACAGCGGGGGTGGGTTTTATATCGCTGACATCAGAGGGAGTGACGACTGACACGTCTCTCAACAAATCAGAGCGACCCAACTCAGCGGTTTTCGACCAATCGCTGCTCGCCATTTCAGCTAGCGTGTAGCATTTAACATGAATATTCCGGTCAACTTTTCGTCTTTTAAACTGTCAAAATGTACTATTTTCTGTTAAAAATGTAACGAATCAGCTCTCAAAGCTCCACTGAGACTACTCTCAGTCCTTAAAACGTCTCTCAATCCATTTAAAACACTCGTTCGGACTTATCAGAACCGAGCCGGACCAGAACCGGGTCTGCAGCAGAACCTCCGTCCGTTTAAACAGAATCCACGTTTTTCACAGCTCATCAGCTTTGTCACACAACAGATGTACAAATTCAGCTTTCAAAAAGACACATTGACTTTAATTTCAGCTTTCAAAGCATCACTAGCTGCAAGCATTGCTGTATTTTCTCTCTGAGCATCTCAGCTGAGCTGCGTTTCACACAGCAACTCTCTGCACTTTTCATTTCATGCCAACATGCCAATTCAATTGTTACACAAATACAGTCCATTTATGAACCTGTCACGGGCCACCAGTATGTTTTAACAAACGTACGGGCCGCCAGTATGTAGATGAACATATGCTGTGATATATTCATAAATTAAACGGATT
>NC_056500.1:49756084-49768748 GCF_014905685.2 Nematolebias whitei | reverse complement strand
ATGCATTTTCTGATTTTCTGTCTTTGAATGAGCAAGTGTAAGTTGGTCCAAGGTTGGAGTCAAACGCAAAACAAGTTGTTGGAACGAACTGTCATGTTTTAAATCCTCTCAGACGTAAATATAGAGGCTGGCACCTGTTTTCCCCAACTCGCCTAAATATTCCTCTCGTCTGTCTGAAAAACATTTTCAATCTGTTCCATAACATTCTTGCTGTTTTTCTGACTTCTAGTGACCTCTTACGTCACAAAAACACACCCTGTCTGGTCGATTTTGACCAATCAGGAACCTCCCAAATGAACCGGAAATAGAACTCTTTAAATGTCGGTACTTCCTAGTTCAAACCAGTCGGGTGGAGAGTTTGCAGAGCTTCAGTCGCTTCAGGCTCCGGCTTCAGTCGTTTGCAGCTCCAGTGCTGGGAGAACAGAAGTCCAGGCATGATCCAGAGCTCTTCCGAGTCTTGTGGGATTATGACATCTTCCACCTCTGAGTGGAACTTCTGAAGGACTCCACTCATGTGAAGTCCACTCGTGAGGTGAACTTGTGTCGAACAAGTACAGTCACGACTCCGAACGGTTCTCTACTATTCTTATGGAGACGCTGAAAAGTGGCTTGAAATGGAACTTTACGCCGGAACTGAAATATCTTCAGAAAGGTAAAAAGTCGATCTTCAACCGCAAAGTGTACCGTTTGGTTAAGCTGGGTCCAGAAGGAGCGTGCCGTTCTGATGCCGACACACACACATTTCCCTCATCCATCTTTTCCTCTCCCCCTAAACTTCAATCTCCATCTTTAAACTCTTCTATCCTGCTAGAAATCATTCCAGATATTGTCAGAAAGGTCTGTTGTGAAGCAAGGTTTTCAACCATCGCCGTATGGTTTCTAATTGTACAGCTTGCTAAATTAACATGTTGTTATTTTCATATTTTGCCAAATTAATGTAAATGTGTGATGTTAAACTTTGATTCTGTAAATAAATGACACATTCATTTGATGGGTCAAAGAAAATTAACGTCTCACGTTACGTTTTTAATAATTCAATGCACGACATTGTTCAGTCCAGAAAAATGAAAGAATCCGTTTAATTTATGAATATATCACAGCATATGTTCATCTACACAGTCATCTTCCAATACAAGAGTTGGGGGTTCGAATCCACAAGCAGTCACATGCCAAAATGTCCCTGGGTAAGACACTGTACCCCTCATTACCTTTGGTGTGTGTCCCATGTATGAATGTGATAAATCTCTGATTAGTCTTTTCAGAAGGATTTGTTCAATTAGCTTTGTACATATCTAGTAGAGTGCTGTATGAATGGGTAAATGAGGACACAGATTGTAGTGTAAAGAGCTGTGAGTGTCTTGATAAGATAGAAAGGTACTATATAAGTACAGTCCATTTACCAAACATCAGCCTGGATCAAAATACCGAGCACCTTCAACCTGTTCCTCTCTCCAACAATTCTCACCCCTTCTGGATCATGCTTCATTCACCCTTCTCTGGAAACCTAGGACCTTGTTTCTCCCTCTGCTCCAACACAACCTGTAAAACAACCCAGAAGAAGAAACAATTATTTGCAAACAATGTCCATTCTTCAAATATTCAGAAATCTACTCGTACTCACCTTGTCCTTTTCCCCCTTTCAGCCCAGAACGTTCCTGCACTTTTGAAAATAAACCTCACGTTTTTACTCCAGAGTCTTCATCAGTCTGCTAATTTGTGGTCAAATATACTCATTATTGTGTTAGATAAAGCTGTAAATTCATGAAAAAATGCAGATCTGATTGGCTGAAAGGAAACTGTGGGCAGGCAGAAAGTGTCAGGAGACATCTGTGGCAGGTGGCAGAGAACTAACACTTGAACTAACACTTAAAGGGCTAAAGGGAGTCTTTACGAAAGAAAGAAAGCTAAAAGTCTCCATCACTTTTAACAAGACACTGGTCCCCCAAACACAGTGTGTCAGCATCTTTAAACACCAGAGAGGAGAGAGGGTGACAAAATCATTTTGACAGCCAGTTCACATGTAACATCTCCGATTCATCCACCTCAGGGAGTTGCTGGGCAGTTTTAGAGCGCTGAAGGGGGTGGGAGGGAGGGGGGAATCCAAACCAACCATGTTATAGTAGAGTGTGTGTGTGGGTGGGTGGGGGGGGGGGGCTGAGCTCATGAGTCAAAACATCCATATTGATCAGACTGTGACAGGGTGTCGCTCTCTCCAGTCAGCAGATACAGCCGACGAGCAGTGGTTATCTGTGTCTGTGGAGGCGTCTGCTCCATGAGCATCGATCGGGAATAACCCGACAACCTGGGAGGTGCCGTCCAAAGGCCGATTTACAAAAGGTTGAGCAGGCAGGATGTGTGGTGAAGGGAGCATGGGTTCATTGATGCTGTTCCCCCAGTGTTGCTCAATACCAAACATAGAAGGATGAGGCGTCTGGTCTGGTCTGGTCGAGGCTTCTGTGTCACCTTGGGAGCTTTCAACTTGAAGTGCACGAGAAGATACAGCAGCTTGTTGAAAGATGTGAAAAAGATTGCTGCTTTACGACAGCAAAACAACAGACTAAACTACTAACAAACTAAACACACTAACACTCTCACTGCAACCCCTCCTGCCTCAGCTACTGTTTGCCATGGGAGCAAAGCTTTTACAAAAGGGGCCGAGGTCAAGCTGTTCCCCGATGTGAACCCCGTCTCCATTAGCTCGTAGTTTAGTGGCTTATCATTGTCCCCCTGAAGATATTCATCCTCTTGACTTACCCTCAAACAAGCACTATAGAACAAGATAGAAGTTTGTTCTGATCTGCAGTATTAAGGAACACGAGAATTACATCCATGTCCCCCCCCACCCCCACCCCCCAACAGAGGAATTTGAATAGTGAATGTAGTTTAGGGGATGAGTGTTTTTCTGGACTGGAATTGAACAGAGAATGAAGTAAACCTTAATGTTTTTGTTGTAAATTATTCAAGAGGGGGCAGCGCAGTGGTTCAGTTGGTAGAGCTGTTGCCTCTCAGCGCGAAGGACACTTGATCAAATCCTGGCTGAGGACCTTTCTGGGTGGAGTTTGCGTGTTCTATCCATTCATGTGTGGGTTTTCTCCAGGCACTCCAGTTTTCTCCCACAGACCAAATAAATGTTAGGCTGATTGGTAGCTCTAAATTGTCCCTAGGTGAGAGAGAGAGAGAGAGAGAGAGAGAGAGAGAGAGAGAGAGAGAGAGAATGAATGGTTGTCTGTTTCATTTGTCTCTGTGTCCCTGTGAAGGACTGCAGACCTGTCCAGATGTCCCCCCGCAACCTGGAAAGGATGAAGCGGGTCAAGATAATATATGATTATTCAAAAGGGTAGGAGTTACACTGTAGAAGAACAGAGGGAGATTTTGTTTGCTTGTCCAAGGCAGTGCAGAGTGACAGATCCTGGTGAGTGGAGGAAGTGATTTTATTCACCACCAGGTGCAATGGTGGAGCCACGTTGTGACCAATGGTGGCCATGCACACCATAGACTAATCCACCCCAATCATCTGAGGGATTATAGTCAAGGACCTAAGCAAAGGTGACGGCACCTCAACTCATTCCTCTAAGAAAAAAAAATGTATACCTTGAAGGAAAGTTAGACATTGCAGGTGAAGACCAAAGCATGAAGACTTGAGAAAAAATAGATAAATAAATAAATAAAAAAGCTCATGTGGCATCAGGCAAATTACAAAAGCAACAAGTGATAGGTTGGTCCTTTATTAAAATATTGTCTCCATTAAGTTAACAAACTACAAATTAATAAATTACCAGTGGCAGTACTAGTGAGTTACAGAGTAGAACTGCAGTAATGCTGACAAGAAACACGATTTCTGGAGATTTAATAGTAAAGGAGCAACCATACAATCACATCTGGACATATAAAAACAAGTCTGACATCATGTTTGTGTTTAAGGCTCAGACAGCAGCAGACGTCCTGCTGCAGGACCGCTGGGAGAGGCCAAAACCTTTTCTTCACGAGCGCAGCGGCGCTGGAGGAGGGTTTGGGCCCACAGCAGGATTCTCCAGGGAAAGACCGACTGGATAAACGGTTCACTTAAAATCTGCTGCTTTCTAAGAGGTCACTGAGGAAATCCAGGATGAACAGGAAAACAGAGACACCCCCCCCCCCCCCCGAGGTACACCAGACTGATGCAGTCAGCTCTGCTCTGAGGACAAACTGTTGTTGGGCACAGAAAAACACAAACAGATACATAATAAAAGCATAAATTAATTTCCTACAGATGCTCTGGTTCTCTCCACTCCTTGTCTTTGCTGTTACATCTGATCTAATGACTCTTCATGACACTCTTGTGCAGTTCATACTTTAAAAAAAACATCCAATCCAACTAATTTAAAAAACATGCAATTCCTTGACAGAATGCATATCACCCACTACATTTCATGTTCAAGTTTATTGTAGCCTTAGTCTTGTGTTGAGAAACGATGGAGATGGAATGCTTTTGGGTGAACAACATCAGGCTCAATCTCATAAAAGATCTTCTTTGATCAATTGGAGCTTGGAGTACATGTTGTGAATGACTCTCAGCTACGACCACCGCAAACTTCAACTACAGTGCCTTGTGAAAGTATTCCCCCCCCCCCCCCCCTTTAACTTTTCAACCTTTTGCCACATTTCAGGCTTCAAACATAAAGATATAAAACTTTAATGTTTTGTGAAGAATCAACAACAAGTGGGACACCATCGTGAAGTGGAATGAAATTTATTGGATGTGTCAAACTTTTTTTAACAAATAAAAAAACTGAAAAGTGGGGCATGCAATATTATTCGGCCCCTTTACTTTCAGTGCAGCAAACTCACTCCAGAAGTTCAGTGAGGATCTATGAATGATCCAATGTGTCATAACGCGGGGAACACAGATTTGTACGAGACCAGAAAGGACAAAATGCGGTTAGAAAAAGATAACAGTGTTTATTATATACAGTGTTATTTACAAGTGGTCCTCTCTTCGGATGATCCTGGGGAAAAGAGTTGGTTCAGTGAAGGTCCACTGGTAGGATTGTACACAGAGAATGAATGCTTGTATCTCTCTTACAGATGGAAGTGCCGGTGCTAAGCACGGATGGGCAGGTGAACTGGCGGGTGGCTGGAAGGCAAGGCACAGGGAGCAGGAACCAGAGACAACGGAGTTTCCAGAACAGGACAGGACTCAAGGAAGCAGGATGACTGTGGGCACAAGAACAAAAGGTAAGTAATACTTGTCTATCACAACGAATTACTGGCCAAAATCACATATACCAAAATGGATACAATGCTCCAGCAACAAGTCACACTGGACTGCAGACTTAAAAAGTAGAGGAGCCTCTTAGGTGGATGGACGACAGCTGGTGGTAATCAGCGGCCATCTTGGAGGAGGAGCTTCAGGCAGTGGGACTCTTACAGTACCCCCCCAAGAGTCGCCCCCAGGCGACCTGAGGCATTTCTCAGGGTGAGCGCTGAAGAACGCCATGATGAGGCTTGGGTCTAAGATAAAAGACAGAGGGATCCATGATCTTTCTTCAGGTCTATAACCCTCCCAGTCCAATAGGTATTGGAAACCTTGCCCTCAGCGTCGCACGTCCAGGATGGTCCTGACACTGAAGTGGTGATTGTCAATTAACCGGGCGGGTGGAGGGAGGTCGGCCGGAGGGCACAAGGGATTCACTGATACAGGCTTAATCTGGGAGATGTGGAAGGTTGGATGGATCTTCATCGAGCTGGGGAGTTGAAGATGTACGGCAGAGGGATTTATGATTTTAATGATGGGAAATGGACCGATGAACCGGGGCGCCAACTTCCTGGGTGTGGATGTCCCTGGTGGAAAGCCACGCCTTTTGACCCACCTGGTAAGATGGAGCTGGGGCACGATGACGATCAGCAAATCTCTTGTTTTGGGCTGCCGTCCGTGTAAGTGCTGCCTTAGTCTGTCGCCAGATTCGTCGACTTCGGCGAAAATGGTGTTGAACCGATGGAACGGAAACGTCGGTCTCTTGGCTGGGGAACAAGGGAGGAATATAGCCAAGGGAGGCCTCGAAAGGGGACATACCTGTGGCTGATGACTTATGGGTGTTGTGGGCATACTCCACCCACACCAGGTGCTGGCTCCAGGCCAAGGGGTTTCTTTCGACGATGCAACGAAGAGTGGTCTCTAGTTCCTGATTACAGCACTCAGCCTGGCCATTAGATTGTGGATAGTACCCTGATGTGAGACTGGAGGATGCCCCTAAAGTTTTGCAGAAGGCTTGCCAGACCTGGGAAACAAATTGTGGACCACGGTTCAAGACCACATCAGAGGGTATACCATGTATTCTGAAGACGTGCTGAATCAACAATTGGGTGGTCTCAAATGCAGATGGCAGCTTAGACAGGGGAACAAAATGAGCTGCTTTGGAGAACCTGTCGATGATAGTTAAGATGGTGGTGTTGCCCTCACTGGGGGGTAGACCCGTGACGAAGTCCACCGAGATGTGAGACCAGGGACGGCTAGGAGTGGGCAGAGGTTGTAGCAGGCCGGCAGGAGGTTGATTACCGGTCTTATTGCGTGCACATGTGGGGCAGGCTGCTTACAAACCCTTTCACATCTTCAGCGAGGGTGGGCCACCAGAAATGTCTCCTTGTAAGAGAGAGCATGCGAGAAGTGCCAGGGTGACAGGAAAACTTGTGGGTGTGTATCCAATTCAGTACCTTGGCCCTCATAACAGAGGGGATGAAGAGGGTCCTGGTAGGTCCGGTACCAGGGTCAGGTTCATCCTTTTGAGCCTCTCGTACCTCCTTGTCAATGTTCCATGTGAGGGCCCCCACAACACAAACCGAGGGGATGATGTTCTCCTCAATCTCAGGACTGTCTGGGGATGAAAACTGCCGGGAGAGGGCATCGGGTTTAACATTCTTAGAACCGGATCTGAAGGTTAGAATATAGTTAAAGCGGTTAAAAAACAAAGACCAGCGTGCTTGTCTGGGAGTCAATCTCTTTGCGTCCCTGAGGTATGTAAGATTCTTATGGTCAGTCCATATAAAAAAAAGGGGTTATCGTGCCTTCCAGCCAGTGACGCCACTCTTCTAATGCCAACTTAATGGCCAGAAGCTCTCGATTTCCCACATCGTAGTTCTTTTCGGCAGGGGACAAACGTTTAGAGAAGAATGACAAGGATGGACCTTGTTATCTTCAGGAGACCTTTGAGAGAGAATGGCCCCTACCCCTGAGTCCAAGGCATCAACCTCCAAGACAAACTGATTCTTGGGATCGGGGTGACACAAAACTGGTGGAAAGGAAAATAGTTCTTTTAATTTGTTGAAAGCGGCGTCAGTCTCAGGGTTCCATTTAAAAGTTCTATTGGTTGAAGGAAGTTGAGAAAGAGGGGAAGCGATTCAGCTGTAGTCCCTGATAAATCGTCTATAGAAGTTGGCGAAACCAAGGAAGCGCTGAAGCTGTTTCCTAGTCTCGGGCACTGGCCACTCTACCACAGCCTTTGTTTTTTCTGGGTCAGTTCTATAACAACCCCCTTCAAATATGAAGCCCAAAAATGATACCGAGGAGGTGTGGAACTCACATTTTTCCCCTTTGACAAATAGTTGGTTCTCGTAGAGTCTTTGGAGCACGGTTCTAACCCTTCTTATGTGTTCATCCTTATCTCTCGACTAGATAAGGATGTCATCCAAGTACACAAAGACAAAATCACTGATGAAATCTCTGAGCACGTCGTTGACCAGAGCTTGAAAAACAGTAGGGGCGTTGGTCAAGCCAAACGGCATGACTAAATACTCAAAATGTCCAAGCGGAGTTCTAAAAGCAGTCTTCCACTCATCACCCTCCTTAATACGAACTAGGTGGTATGCATTTCTGAGATCTAATTTAGTAAAAATGGTGGCAGAATGTAACTGTTTGTGAATGGAGTCGATGAGAGGGAGTGGATACTTATTTTTAATAGTGATATTATTGAGACCCCGTTAATCGATACATGGACGGAGGGTTCCGTCCTTCTTGGAAACAAAAAAGAAACCTGCTCCCACAGGAGAGGTAGAGGGGCGAATGATGCCAGAAGCGAGGGACTCTTCAATATATTTCCTCATGGACTCTCTTTCAGGTCCGGAGAGGTTGTACAATCGACTGGTAGGTAAAGGAGACCCAGGAAGGAGGTCGATTGCACAATCATAAGGACAATGAGGAGGAAGTGAAAGAGCTCGTTGTTTACTGAACACTGGGGCGATATCATGATAAACAGGGGGAATCACAGAAATGTCAGTCACCTCGTGAGGAGTACTTTCAGAAGGATGATTGGTGATGGCAGAGTGTAAACAATGTTTCAAACAGTTATCACTCCATCTTTCAATTCTTCCCAGGTTCCAATTAAAGTGTGGGTTGTGCTCTTGGAGCCATGGGTAACCCAAAATGAGTTGAGTGTCGGGAGATGCTCCCTGGATGCCTCCAGGTGGAGGTGCTTCGGGCATGTCCGACGGGGAGGAGACCCTAGGGAATACCAAGAACACGTTGAAGAGACTATGTGTCTCTGTTGGCCTGGGAACACCTTGGTGTCCTCCCAGAAGAGCTGGCTGTGGAAAGAGATGTTTGGACCTCCCTGCTCAAGCTGCTGCCCTGAGACCTGACTTCAGAACAAGAGGAAGATGATGGATGTTTAATAACTTTACGTAATGGAAACATATATAAAGTAAAGAGTATTGGTCTGTAGTGAACTAGGCCTCCGACATCAATCAGTCTCTGAGGACCTTCAGGGGACAGGAACTGTTATTTCATTGATTTGAATCCAGAAATACAAATTATCTTATCATGAGACTATTTAATTGTATCCTGAATTAATCAATTGAAAGAACACTCTTCTTTTTTATATTATCATTAACTATTTTACAATATCTTGATAATCAAAAGTGTGTTTAGTTCATAACATTTCTAAATGTTGACGTAAACCACTCATTTAAATCAACTGTGAAACGGTATTGATTTTTAAACCGCATTAGACTTGGATCATACAGTTAGTCTATTTACGAAGTAAGTGTGCATTTAGTCTTCTGTCTGAATGAGGAGTAGTGGATTTGAGGGCGAAAGTCAGAGACAAGTTATGAGAACGAAGTGCCTTGTTTTAAAACTCTCAGACAGTAAATCAGAGTCAGAGTCAGAGTCAGAGTTTCTTTATTGTCATTCGCACCTCATGTGGTACATGTGGTGGAGCGAAATTATGTACACAGGGTCCCAGTTACATCCAACAATAAAATGTATAAGAAAAACAGTAATAACATCTAAGATATGAACTAAGAAAAACATCAACTAAATATACACTAAGCACTCATAACATAAAACATTGAACATCAGCACAAATAAGAACTGGCTGGCACCTGCATTCTCTCATTTCTTCAAAATATTTCTCTGTCTGTATTAACCGTTCTTAAAACATTTCTGCTGTCTCCTGACTTCTAATAACCCTCTGATATCCCTAAAACTACACCCCTGCTGGTTGTTTCAACCAATCAGGAAGTACCAAGTGACAGGAAGTGGATACCCTTTAAAAGTCAACACTTCTTGGAACTATTCAGTCTTTTCCAGTCTTCCGAGGCTTTCCAGTCTTCCTGGAACTTTCAGTCGAAGATGAGACTCAGTCTGATGGAGTCTTACAGTTGAACAAAATAGCTGATGGATTTGACCATGTGCCAAGGGTTCGTCCATTCCAGCGTAGTCACAGCCTGCCTCGGCTGTGACTCAACCCGAGCATTAAATGCTCAACTTCTAAGGAAGCTTATTCTGTTGAACTGAGTACTTCGTCACGACTTCTGACGACCCCAGCCACTCTGACCGGAGACGCTGAAAAGGGAGCGTGCCAAAGGACCTCTGTTCCGGAGTTGATGTATCCTCTGCTAAGGTAACAAAGTCGTTGCATGCCCTGAAGTGTACCAGAGGGCTGAGCTGGATTCGGAGGAAGGGTGCCATTTTCTGGTTCAACACATAACTTTCATCCATCTAAACCTCCTCTTTAAATCTATTCCTTCTCTTTAAACTTCTATTGGCCAGTAAATCAAGCTAGATGCCTTCAGAGATGAATCAGTCTCAATCAGTAATCTTCTGTTGTCTTGTTTAGTAAATTGTGCCAAGTTTATTAATCAGAAACAGATCAGCAAATCAATGTGTACATGTTTGATGTTAAATTTTGATTCTGTTAAATAAATGACCGCATTTATTCTGATGGGTCAAAGATAAAATGGCGTCTCATGTCACTAATTACCACTCCACTCCACAAGTTATCTTGGTCACATGGAAGAAATTTAACTCGAAAAAGAAAGAATCAGTTGTAATTGAACAATTAGTATTCTTTGTGCTTGAACTAGCTTTAAGAATAATTAATTAGTAGTATGTTACAGCGAAAGCTGTCCCTACATCACTACAGGTCCAAGCACTAAAACCTAAGGAACTCCATAACTAACTTTGGTGTATGTAGAATATTCATTATTCACATTTACAAACTGGAATTTATCAAATAAGTATGATTTGATAATCATAAGTATGATAAAACAAATTTCATTAATTATTTTGTTTTTTCTTTCTTAAAAGCTCAAAAGAAGAGTAAACATTAGTCAGACTGTAACTGACTCAGAGTCCAAGGACAGTGAATGTGTGAAAACATCAGATATTATTCATGTCAAAAGTAACTTTAAGAAAATAGTTCATGGTGAGCCTGGAAGATAATCTAAAGATCAGAGGACATAGTCAGGGGGGCACATCCTCATGTTACATGAGGGTTTTTAGTTTTGGAACTATGAATTGAAACTCATTATTCACCAAAATATTATACTTTTGTGCTTTGGCTAAAATATTGTGTTTATTTTTTGCACTTTCTGAGCTAAAATTCAAACTTTTCTGACCGTGCAGCTACTTTCAGCCTGACAATGTTATCCCTTGTTTCAAAACGTTTGGACAGTACTGCCCCTCACACTGTGATTGCTGGACATGGGCACCGGCGACCCCCATGACCCAAAATGGAAGAAGGGGTAAAAGATAAAAAAGATAAGGATAAGATAAGGATGGATGGATGATTTATAATATTGGGGGGGGGGGGTGCGTGCGTGCGTGCGTGCGTGCGTGCGTGCGTGCGTGCGTGCGTGCGTGCGTGCGTGCGTGCGTGTGTGTGTGGAGAAGACAAAGCTAGTGTTTTAGATGAAAAAACATGAAATTGACCAACAAGGACAGTAAAATAAATGTATTCATCAAATTTGACTAAATTCCGTTTTTAGCGTATTGACAGACTCTTTAAAATTTACTGAAACAGTTCAGATCGATTTTTTCTTTTTACTTTTATTTTTAGTTGTCCTTTGTACTGACCTGTTTTAGCTGCAACAGGTAAAAAATGAAACAATTTTCAACAAAAATCACATTAAAATCTGTTGTGCATAGCAGAGCGTTATCAAGGTCAAGGTTTCTTTATTGTCATTCGCATCACATGCAGTACATGTGATGGAACAAAACTGTGTACACAGGGTCCCAGTTACATCCAACAAAAGTATAAATTGTAAAGAAAAACAGTAATAAGATCTAAGATATGAACTAAGAAAAACGTTAAACTAAGAATATACTAAGTAAATGGACTGTACTTATATAGCACCTTTCTATCTTATCAAGATACTCAAAGCTCTTTACACTACAATCTGTACCTCATTTACCCATTCATACAGCACTCTACTACAAAGTAGATCTGTACAAAGCTAACTGAACAAATCATTCTAATGAGACTAATCAGAGCTTTATCACATTCATACACTGATGTGACACACATCGGAGGCGATGAGGGGTTCGGTGTCTTGCTCAGGGACACTTCGGCATGTGACTGCTGGTGGATTTGAACCCCCAACTCTTGCATTGGAGGACGACTGCTCTAACCATTCAGCCACAGTTGCCACACTAAGCACTAGTAGTACAAAAACAATACACAGAACAACAGCAGCACGAACACAAGTCTGTGAGCAGATGATTATGAATGAACACAGCAACATGAAATAAATCAGCAGCATGAGATCAGCAGCATGGATAGTCAGCAGCACATAATCAAGTGGCATTACTGATTATGATTATGATGCAGAATAAGGTCTTACGTATGTTTAAGTATTATGGGGGAGTGGTGGTGCAGAAGTTAGAGAAGGGGAGTCATTGATCGGTAGGTCGCTAGTTCAACTTCCTACACCTGGACGCCATTAAATAAAATGTAGGTGGGAAAGGTGGAACATCCACACCTGCCTCCACTCTCATTTGCCCCACTCTGGGCCCTTGAGCAAGGCCCTTAACCCCCACCATCTGCTCCCCTGGGTGCCCTTGATTGCAGCTCTCTGCTCCACACAGAGGGCTGTGGTAGATCGGTGGTCTGCGGTTGATTCAGGAAGGACATCCGACGTAAAATCAACTGCCAAGTTTTTGTGCAACCTAGTTCACTGCAGTGACCCTGAAGGAGGGAGCAGCCAAAAGAAGAAAAATATATATTTTAAGCATCATCTTTCATCGCTGACTAAATGTACCGTATGACTCAGAAGGCACTGATGAACATTATTGTTTTATTTTATTTTTTATTGATGTTCAAATGGTTTTAACAGTGTTTAACTCAAGCAGGATCCCCCCTCCGACACACACACACACACACACACACACACACACACACACACACACACA
>NC_056500.1:49744446-49756074 GCF_014905685.2 Nematolebias whitei | reverse complement strand
ACACACACACACACACACACACACACACACACACACACACACACACACAGAGTTGTTAAATGTCAACCTGAAGCACTTCCTGTGATTGTGTGTAAACCTTTAGGGAGATAAGGAGCTTTGACTGTCATTTAGTCCATTTTAGCTGATGTCCCAGTTCAGCTTCATGTGGTTTCGTGAAACCTCAGAACCCTTTGGAACCCCCCCCACCCCACCCCCACCCCACCCCACACACACACACACCTGTCTTTGTGTAGCCTTGAATTGCTGACAGTTTTGTTCTCACCTCCTGAGCACACAAACAGCTCCCTCCTGAGCTGGAAGAAAGTCACTGCTCACAGCGGCCCAGCAGATGTTAGTCATATTTTATAACACCTCAGGGAATTGTACAGATGTTAAGCTAGATTGTGGTATTGTTCACAACACATACAGTATATATAACAACACATAGTGTGCAACACATAGTTTAACACTTTGGTCTAAGAGGCAGCAGGAGTTTCAGTTTAAATGTTATTTGAGTCAGTATTTCCTGCAGGAACAGAAGACTAAATCTCATCAGCAAGCAATTAGAGCCAGCAAGACAAACAGTGTGGTAAAGTGTGTGTTCTGTGTCTGAGGGGTTTTCTCCAAACCTTTCATCACACAGCAATACGGAGGGTGAAGCTGAAAGGCAGATGTTTGCGAAATCCAACCGTTCAAACACACTCCTATTCAGTGAAAATCAGGGCCTGAGCTGCTGCTGTCAGGATGGAGCAGGAAGTCAGTGATTGTCCTTCTGTTAGATGACACGAGGACAAAACTGACAAAGAGGATCCAAACTTTGGAAGGCTTTGTATTTACTCAGAGTGACATGCTGGAGCAGCTGCTGATCCTCGTGCGTCCGTCTACGAAAGTCTTCTCTGATCGATGACAGAAACTCAATGCCTCCATAAGGAAACAACAACGTACAGTAAGCGTAAAGTTAAAATTATTCTAAACAAGCAGTGGGCCGGTCTCTGTCGCTGAGGGATTTCAATAGTAAATTTTTGTAGTTTTCAAAACGAGTGTTTTTCTGGACTGGAATTGAACAGAGAGTAAACCTTAAAGTTCTATTTCGTATAGGCTTTGCCCTTTAAGGCTGTCGCTTAGTGGGTTTATCCCGATATGCAAAGCATCGCACTGAAAAATTTAGTCCATGCCCACCTGCTGTGTGGGCCCCACCCGGTCCGTATAAATTACGTTAAGAGCAGGAAATCGGCTCCCATTTTTTTCTTCAGCAAAATAATAGCACTGTCAGAAGAACTAAGAAGGAAAGTTGTGTAGATGACCAACCTTTGTTAAGAATGCTTGGCCCGGCACGTCGACCTCCGGTCGTCCGGTAAGTTCTCCTCCCCGAAGAGAAGCTGACGAGCAGTCTTGTTTCAAGGTAAGCGCCGAGGAATATTTCTCAGTGACAGGTCGCTACACGCTGGACAACGCCATCTTGTAATTTTCCTCTTATTGCCGACCCTCGGAGCGAATCGGATGGTTCCTCAGGGACAGGCGGCGCTCAGCTGCAGCCCACCGCTGCTCATTCCCTCCTGGAGGGCGTAGTGTCGGTGGAGGGGGGCTGAGCGAATGCTCACCCCATCGCACCTCATTTCGCATCGGCGATCACACCGCTCCCGGCCGACGGCACCCTCTGGGGTTGCCCGGCGTAACCTAGGAGGCGGCTGACATGAAGGGACCTTTTTTACATCCCACGCCTTTTCCCGCCAGTTTGGATGATCCGGCGGGAAGGTTGTTTTTACTAGGTTCCATTCCGGCTCACCGTCTTGATCCATCTGGCCTCGTTTTCCCAACAGGACATCCTACGGGTGAGGCCACAGACGTTTTTTTCCTGGTAGATTGGGGGGGGGGGGGCGGTCTCCACAGTCCGCACCCATCTCCAGAGCAGGGGTTCACCGAGCGGAAAGTCCCTCAGTGCCCCCTGGAGCCAAGCCTGACAGAGGCTTCATTGGAGCAAGATGTCGAGGTGGACCAGCGTCCCATGCCTCCGGTTAGTGTAACCGAGACGGTGACACCGCTCTCCAACTGAGCTCACCAGCATGTGTTCCACATGGCCGCAGCAAACAACACGTTACGCTGCTGGTGTACACGTTCAGAGGCGGGAAGAGACGGTGGGCCCCTCTGACCTTCGGCTCGCTCCGCTCTCGTAGCGGCTGCTTACTAACGACGCTATCGGCCCCTGCAGTACGCTCCGTCTACAGGGCAGCTGACGTCATCCCCAACCGGTGCGCCTCTTTTGCTGTCTGCCGCCCCGCATCGCAGCCGGAGAACGAGGTCCCAGAGGTTATCCTGGATCGTCATGCCACCTTCCTCTCAGGAGAGCTGCAGGAGCTTGTTGGAGTTCCTCTTTTCATCAGCAAGAGATCATTTCAAGATGCTCCACGGCTGCACAACGCCTCCCCAGCTCTGCTATGCCAGCCCCTCCCGTCAGACGTCCCCGGCATCCGGAAGTTCTTTTTTTGTTCCCGGACTTCACCAACAGGGGGCCCTCCAGGACAACAAACAGAGCTCTAGGGAGGATAACCAGGTGTCAGTTTGCTAGAGGTGTGTTGATGACACGATGTGAAATAAACATTATTTTATGATGAAGTGTCTTTTAGCCAGGCTGTCAGCATGGATTATCTGACAAGCGGCCCCATCACACACTCATCACGAATGAGCCTTTTAAGGTTGTTTTCATTCACTGCCAGCGGTGCCAACCCGCGCTCACGCGGCATGAAAGCGCGCACGCAGCTCTCAGCGCCCGCTGTTCACGTCAACGTTAACGTGAGACCGCGGTACGGGCCCAGTAACGTATCTCGCTCTCAGCAGGAGCGACATGCGTTTTTCATCGCAGTGGTGCCAAACACGCGCTCCCGCGGCGTCACCAGTTTCACAAGCCTCACAGCGGCTCCGCTCCTTCATCCTAGAAGAAGGTTTTCTAAATTAATACTGCAGCTCGTGGAATCACTCAAAAGTTCACGTGATTCGCAGCCAAGAATGAACGTGTTTCTGCAGACCGTGCCCAGTGGTAACCTCGCCCCACCGATGCCACGCACTGCTTCCTGACTGCACGCGCGCTCCCTCGGCAATCCTGGCTTAAGGCATCGCATGAATGAGGGCGCGCACACACGACTCTTCAGGGCACGTCGGCTCATACGTGCACCCGCTCCCTGAACGTTTACACGGATCAGCTGCACACAACGTGAGCACAGCACATGAGCTGCGTCCCGCAGCATCAGCAAACACACAACGATTTGCATGCTCAGGGGCGAGCGTGTTTTCTTTCTCATTCAGCGCGCACCAGCTCACATCAGCATGCATGTGAGTTTCACAGCATAACTGCGTGCCCGCTTTATAACTTATAAACGAGTGGCAATGAGCGCGCGCTCCAAACGGATGGGCGAACCGTTTTTCATCCGAGGATTCATGCTGCAGTACAGCTCAAACCCCGGTGTGGAGGAACGCTGTGACGTTTTCTGTCATTTCTGAACAGATCTCGTCCCTTCTCGCAGAAGTTCAGGAAATTCTGTTTTAAATGCAATTTCTAGAGTCTCAGAAGGAGAGGAAAACGCAAGGTCCCTCTCTCATCACTTCCTGGTCCCAACGAACTGGAAAGATGAGATTTATTCTAGATTTGTCAATTTTTGAACTGTGAGAAACAACACTCAATGTGCCCGGGCCGCTCTGCAGCCGCCGCACAGAGCAGGGAGGAGAACTCTGTTTATCTGGACACCTGCTGCTGCTGAGAAGTTTGTACAGACAGTTGGCAGCAGTACAACTCACGTGAACCGGTTGAGTGATATCAGCTGTTTTCCATCAGCAGACCTACGTCACACATGTCAGATTTCACAGAGGCACACACATTTATCAAGCTGTGGGAGCGCTGTGATTCTCCACACAGCAGCTCATTTAAATGTTTTTGGAGTGTCGCACGGGTTCTTTGAATGTGACTCAACACTGACCTTGAGCTACAGAATCATCAGGGCTTTTGATTCACACAGACAGCAAGTGACTGCTGCATACATACTGGCAAGAGATGTATGCGCTCAACCCATGTGCCACATTGTGAGACAGATGCTGTGTGGTGTTTTGCTTTCCGATAAGCAAAGGCAACCACTGGAAATAGTGATAAGCACCTTTGCTTGCAGCCTCTCCTCCAAGGGGTCCGGAAGCTAACCTCAGCGCTGTGGTATTACCTGCAGCTGTCTAAAGTAGCCTCATTAAGGCTGCGACGAGGTGATTCATCCAGAAAATTAACGACCTTCTATCCGTGAGTCACACCCTGATCTCACTCTTTCCCTCGAACCTTCCAAGCAGCAGGGATGGGTCGTCTGGTCCAGAGAAACTCACGTTATGGCCGCTCACCTCTTAATTTAGCATTGCACTTGTTATCTGTTCTGGTCATCTTTAGGGACCTGGAAAATGGGCACAAGGGTGTTGTCACTCACTGGCTAGTAAACCTTTCAAAACCTCCAATTTTTATGTTGTTAAGTGAACCAAGCTTTACCATGTATTTGTTTAATAAGGATGAAATAATAGTCCAGATTTATACGTTTTGCTTTGCTTTAATCAACAATTTTCGCAGGGGTACAGCATCAGGCACAATTTTAAAATGATTTAATTTCATGATTACATAGGATACACTTTCTTCACTAAGTAAGGCGATGACTTCTTCCTGATGACTTCTAATCCCCAAGAGCCCTTGAGGATTTGTGAACACCACCTTCACTCAGACCTTTCACACGTCAAGCCAAAAGATGTTCTCTCTCAACCCTCTCATGAACCAGAAACACCTCCGAGCAAAACCCACTAGTACCAGTTTAATACTCTTGAATTTATCCTGTATGCTATATTTCTAATCTGATGAGTTAATTTATTTAGAGCAGATAAACGGGGTAGTCCGCTTACCATGATTCTGAGGTGACCCTCAGAAAATCTCTGTGATGATAAGACGCATATTTCCAGTCTACCAGGAGAGAAGTACTGGCCAACCCCAAAACAAACGCAGCTATCCCAATTAGAAAAGATCAGAGCTTTGGATGAGCCCGGGCCAAGCTTTTAGAAGTATGAAACCTCTCCAGTCTGCTGTTACAAGTGAGGACTTAAATCCAATCCCGTTTCAATGAGAAGAGAAATAAATCCCAGCCTTGTCCCAAACTGGTAAAATCCAACTTCTTTCGGGCTTCTCTGATCCTCAGAGCTGCTTCCTGCTTGTAGTTCCTTCCGCTCGACTCTTAGACTCAGCTTTGACCAAGTGTCATCAGTTCAATCTGTATTTAAAGACCGCTTTATCCTCCTCCTCTTAAGGAGGGGTTAGAGGCTTTTCTTGGAAAATTACATCATCCTTTTTCCAGTAACTGACTGTTGTTTTGTACTTTAACCGGTCCTAACCGGCTTTTTGGGTTTTTCCCCAAAGTTGTTTTGCTGTGTGTGGGTACTTTCCAGAACTTGAGAAAAACTAGCTGTTTCCTGTTTTTGCTCAGAAGTGCGTCACCACATGATGAGTCGAGATGAACCTGATGACCTTTTGTTCTTTTACTACAATGTTCTTCATACATGCTTTTTCATTATCAGCTTAGAATATCTTATGCAGAACCTTACAAGGGTTATATATTAACCATCTTCCTAGTTTGAACTCTGTGCATTGATAGCTGGCTCTGTTCTTTTTCTTTCTCTCTGCTTAAGACATGTTCAGACTTGTTCAGACTTGCCTATGGTTACATCAGGTCTCGGATCTGCTCCTTTCACTTCACCACTTTTCATTAACAAGTAAATCACACAATTATACAATGGATTATACAATTCTTATAAATCAATAGTTGATTACTTGTTGATTATTAGTAAAACACTTTTGATTATACATTTTTATTTTTAGCTTGATTTAAAGCAGAAGTTCAGTCGTTTTGTTTTCAGCTGTTGAGGAGAACTGATCAGGCTTCACCTTCATTAAAGCTGGTTGTCCGTTACGTCATCACTTAGACACCAGGTTTATCGACAGTGGGGCACACCCAATCTGCTCTCCATTGGAGTAGGGTACATCTCATGTATTCCGAACAGGGGGCGGATGTGATGTCCAAAGACGGTCCTTTGCGGCACGGGGACCTGGGACCTTCCACCCAGAGCTATGGCTCAGACACGGCAGAAATCCTGCAGGTGCCTGTGGACGTGTAGCAACACGAGAGAACGCTCAATGTCAACTATAATTATCGTGGAGCCACGGGACGATCCACCGCTGGGGTGGACGTGCCTGCTCGCAGCCTGTGGTTGTAATGCTTTTTCACCTTCCTCTCTCCCTCTGATATCACGGTTTTCTGAACCGAGCTCAGGAGGAGGGACTGGCAGCTCCTCTGCCCCAAGTGCATGAACACATCATGGTTCCCAGGCCTACGACACTTGTTATCAGGGCACTCGTGGAACATGCCGTGGAGGGAGGACGTTCTCCTCCAGGCGGGAGGAACGATCAGGAGTTAATCAGAATAGGCCAGCACCTGTGGTCTGGCCGCTGTGCGGATCTTTTTGAGAGGATAGATCTCTCTCAAGATGTAGTGCGTACGATTCAGGATTCACGTGCTGCAACCACCACAGCGCTGTTCACATCAAGTGGTCAGTTTTTTCAGCACTGCGGTACAGAGAAAGGTGTAGAGGCTACTTCATGTCCACTGTACGACATGCTGTCCTTTTCTGCAGCAGTCAATGGACAGAAATCTGGTGTCCAGCACGATTATTGTATGCTACAGCCATGTTTTCTTCTTGTCTCAAAGTTGTCGGAGACAGAACAACCTTTAATCATCCTCTGACGGAGCATTTTGACTCAGATTGAAATAGCAGCTGTGGGCCTGTTTGTGACACAAGAAAACGCTCAGTGTCAATTATGGTTTTCTCTGAGCCCACGAGATGAACCACCGCTGGGGGTGGATGCGTTTGCCCACAGCCCATGGCCCAAAATGCTTCTGTACGCGTTTTCCTCCACCTCCTCTGATTTTATGGTTCTTGAACCGAGTTCAGGAGGAGGGATTGACAGCTCTCTTGGTGGCCCCCGAACGCGTGAGCGCATCATGGTTCCCAGTCCTGCAACGCCTGCTGTCGGGGTGCCCGTGGAAACTGCCTTGGATGAAGGACGTTCTCCTCCAGGCATGAGGAGCGACCAGGAGGCCAGACCCACAGGCCAGCACCTGTGGGTCTGGCCGCTACAGTGACACAGGCCAGTTTCACACCCACTTGTTCCACAGTGGGATTTAATACTGGTCCTGTAGGTCCTGATCAAAGCTCCATTTGAGTATTTGGATCAGGTTCCACTTAAATTCTTGTCTCTTTAAACAGCCCTGCTGCTGGCTTTAACATCCACTAAGAGAGTGAGTGATTTATCTGCCCTCTCTGTCGCTCCGTCATGTCTCAGAATTCAGGCTGACGGTAGCTCAGCTAATTTAAGACCAAACCCAGCTTTTATGCCTAAAACATCACAAGCTCTTTTAAATCAAGAGCGATATCGTCACACACAGATCAGAAGAAGTAGCGTCTTTTCATCTCCTCTGTCCGGTGCGGGCGTTGACGTGTTACATAGCGTGCACAGTTGCAATGCATCAACATTTGTTTGTGCATTATAGAGATGCATCTGCAGGTCGCCCATTATCCACCCAGCACTTGTCACACTGGCTGTGTGAGACCATTTCTGAAGCCTACAGAGCATCAGATTTAGAGCCTCCTGTCAACCTCAGAGCACACTTGATCAGGGGTATCGCATCTTCGACTGCTTTGCATAATGGTATGTCAATGCAGGACATTTTGCACTGCGGCCGCGTGGTCAACACCCTGCTCATTTATTCACTTTTATCTACGTGATGTGACGGCTCGTTCCATGACACATTCTGTCTTTAGTGTTTTACAGAATGAATATTGTTGTTTCATGGAACTCCGTTTTTACTCACATCTGTCTGCATGCATTACAGTGTGAGATGTTATCAGTCACAAGTTGTGATTGTTATTTTGGTTCTATTGTCACTAATCAGTTCACGACTATTGTTACCAATCAGTTCATTTGATTAATAATCAGCTCTCCTGTTATTATTAATCTGTTCACATGGTTCAGCCGTAAACCGGTTGGTTCATGGCTCTTTTCAGCTTTTTTCCCTCCCCGTTGAAGTTTTCCGGGGTGTTCATGCATTCAGAACGCATAGTTACACAACATGCGTTTGTGCATGGCACACATAATTATGCAATGCGTAATTACACACATGGGGAGCTGAGTGACAAGACGTTTTTTGGGCAAGCTTCTGCTTCATATGGTGTTCGAATGGACCCAGTGAGGCGAGGACAACATCCGCTTCGCCCTTAACCCACTAAGCGACAGCCTTAAAGGGTGAAGCCTATACGAAATAGAATGTTGGTTACGTACTGTAACCCCAGATTCTATGAGTATAGGCGTAGCCCTTTAAGCGTCGGGCTTCACTGGCTCCTAAATGGCTGAAGAAAAAGCTATTTTTGGGAGCCGATTTCCCGCTCTTAACGTAATTTATACGGACCGGGTGGGGCCCACACAGCAGGTGGGCGTGGACTAAATTTTTCAGTGCGATGCTTTGCATATCGGGATAAACCCACTAAGCAACAGCCTTAAAGGGCTACGCCTATACTCATAGAATCTGGGGTTACAGTACGTAACCAATGTTTTTGGTGCAACATATTCAAGTGGGTAGGAGTTGCACTGTGGAGAAGAACAGAGGGATGTTTTTATTTTTTATTTAATTTTTCTAATTTTCCGAGGCAGCGCAGAGTGACGGATCATGGAGAGTGGAGGAAGCAATTTTATCCACCACCAGGTTCAAAGTCGGCCTTGGCCTCCATAGACTAATCACTTGAGAAAACTATACCTCTAAGCAAAATAAAAACTAGAAAGCATAGTTTCCTCGAATGAAAGGGGTGGTTGGTTTACAAATATTTATGGTGGTGGCCATTTTTGATTTTCACATGGTGACCCAATTTTTGATGGTGACCTTTCTTACATCTACTTTATAGATGCAGACACACACCAAAATGCAAGTCAGTACCTCATTCAGTTGTCATCATGCCACAACATGCATGGACTGATGCATAGAGGGTATTTATAATTCACCCTCTTCTCTCCAAGACGAGGGACAAAATAATCCTAGCGTTTCTTAAAGGTATGCATATATGTGTTTGAATGTGATCTAAAAACACTGATTGGTCTCTATAGATTTAGATTATCTTTGTAGAGATCTAGTAGAGTGCTGTATGAATGGGTAAATGAGGGCACAGATTGTTGTGTAAAGAGCTTTGTGTGAGTATATTGATTAAATAGAAAGAAGCTATATACAGTAAGTACAGTCCATTTACCATATTGGCTGCCATAACTTTTTAGAGTTTAAAACAAGTGAAACCAGAAATAACAAGTGAAACGTAATAACACGAGTACAGGCTGTGAATATATCTGCAGATATTTTCACAATATCTACAATCTATATATTGTTATACAGCAACATGTGGATTTAAATGAACTATAAATATTTCAGTGTTTACAAAAGTCAGTTGGCTGTCGCAGTCATCTTACATGGGGTCGGCTTCAAACTTGAATCATACACAACAGAACTGCTCTGGTTTAACCTTCTGAGGTGTGAGAACAAAGGCAGATAAGAGGTTTACGTTACAGCCTCAGTCTCCTCCGCTCCCCGGAGACTCCAGCAGAGCTCCAGGTTTGGTCATTTTGATGATGGAGACCTCAGAGTCTATTGTGCTGTGATAAAAGGATTGTCTGTGAGGGCCGACGATGAATGAAGAGGTGAATGAAATGATCCAGAGATGGGTAAGTCGGCTGTATTCAATTAATGTTACACAAAAAAATGATAAATCCTGTGTGATCCTTATGTTATCCTTGAGCCTGTTCTGATTAATTTGTTGCTAGACTGAAAGCAAGAACTGAAGTTTGCAAAGTAATTACTCAACTTACACAGGAATCCTTTGGTCATTTTACAATTCATGTTTTGTCTCATAATTATCAATAACTAGTACTTTATTGTTCGTGACATCAGTCATGAGAGTATGGAGAAATCCAGGTTAGTCTAAAGGTTAGACAAACATGTTTTTTATTATTTATTGTTTAATCCAAACTAAAATTTTAACATGCATTTAAATTTCCTGATGCATGCTCAATAATCCAGGTAGAAAAATCCAAAAAAATTCAATCTGGTCCTCTGGACATTCAAAAAAAAAAAAAAAGGAAAAAAATATATAGAAACGTTTCGTCTCTCAACCGCGAGACTTCCTCAGTCTGAGGTGCTGTATTCAGCTCAGTCTCTTAAATAGCACCTTCTCAGAGTGGATCAACCAGTTTGCTGCTGACAACCAAAACCAGCTGCTCACATGATGGCGCCCGTGTACATGGCTTGCAATCCACCTCTGCTGATGGTGTTCGGATTATTTTTGTTTTTTGCATTTAACATCTGTGACATCAACTCTCTGTTGGTGTATGACAGACAACAACTTTTGAATCTTCTTTTTTCTGGCACTGAAGTCGCTTATTTGGACCATTATCAGCGTACCTCTGAAACCCCCCACCCCCCCTTCCCCCCTGCTGGTGGACGTGCCAGCTTACCTTCGCTGTGCTCCTCACCTCCCTGCCCGGAGATCTCGCTTCAGACGCCGGGGAAAACATGCTGGTCAGCTGGTGAAGCTGAAAGCTCTGTGCGCTGCATCTTCCTCTCCAGCTAACGGTCATGGTTTCCATTGCCAGCTTCCTGTGTGCCCGGACCAAGTAACCAGCGGGAGTTGTCAGCTGTTGCGCAGCTCGGACCGACCTGGAGGGGCTGTTATTGAAAACCTGTGGCCATTAGCGCGCGCTAACTCCACCGCTGCTGGCTCCACTTTGGACAATATCCGGATGTGTTTGGTCAACGCAAGATCTGTTACCAACAAAACTTTTATCTTCAGGGACTACTTTCAAGAGCACGATTTGGACTTTCTGTGCATCACAGAGACTTAGATGTCTCCGGGTGAGTCTAGCGCCTTGACGGAATTATTGCCACCGAACTGTCTGTATTTTAACGCCCCACAGCCTTCAGGTCAGCGCGGTGGTGGATTATTAACAATATTCAAATCAACTTTTGACTGTAAACAACTGCCCATCCCAGTTTCCTGCGCCAGCTTTGAGCTGAGCGTCTTTGAACTCGGACATTCACCTGCAACGTTATTTGCACTTGTCTACCGCCCACCTCAGTCTAAGGATTTCATAAATGAGTTTTCTGACTTCTTGGCTGAAATCACTCCAAAATATGAGCATCTTTTCATTATTGGGGACTTTAATTTGCACGTGTGCTGTCCTGAGAAGCCTTTGGTTAAGGACTTTTTAGATCTATTGGACTTATTTAATTTAACTCAGCATGTAAACGGTCCCACCCAAGAGAGTGGACATACACTGGACCTTGTTTTAACTCATGATATGACTGTTAATAATCTTCTTATTGGTGATAATGTTTTTTCAGACCACATGCCAGTCCGGTTTGAGTTCACCCTCCCCCATCTAACTCCTAAGTCGTGCATTCCTGCACGTAGGACTCGGACCATTAACCACTTCACTGCCACACGTTTCACAGATGTTTATAACTCTGAAATGAT
>NC_056500.1:49739494-49744346 GCF_014905685.2 Nematolebias whitei | reverse complement strand
AGCCATCAGTGTGCTAATGACCCATTGTTAGGCTGATGGTCCTTCTTCTCAGTCTATTTAAGAGACTGAGCTGAAAACAGCACCTCAGACTGAGGAAGTCTCTTGGATGAGAGACGAAACGTTTCTAGATTTTTTTGCTCCGTTTTGGTTTTTGGTTTTTTTTAATGTCCAGAGGACCAGATTGAACTTTTTTGGATTTTTCTACCTGGATTATTGAGCATGCATCAGAATAAACAAAATCCTTGACACTTATAAAATGAAAAATTTATTCTGGTCATAGAAACTTTTAACTAAACACAAATTGAAAGGCTTGGGTTAAATCAATCTGTCTAAATGATTTTATCACATATTAAAAAAACTTAACACAAATTGAAATGCTTGGGGTAAATTAATCAGTCTAAATGACTTTATCACATATTGAAAATGTTGTTTAGAGTTTAGGAGCTGTTCCCTTCTAAGAGCTACCTGGTCCTATGAGTGCATAAGGAGAACAGAGTTGAGTACATGGTGAGTTTGAGAAGTTGTGCTTTTGAACAAAGGTGCATGTAGATGTTTTTGTGCAGTGATAAGGGTCTCTGGGATGTCTTGAAATGTAGACATAGTCAAAATACATATTCTAAAAGATGGAAGACATTTTGAATGGAATTTTTTTTTTGTAGTAGGCGCCAAGAATTGGATTGTGCAGTGTTTAATGAAAATTTTCACTTTTATGTAAGTGAGTGGTTAAAACATCTGTTGTACAATCCAGGACACCAGAATGACTCAGTTGAAGGTAAACGCTGTGGTCCCAGAATAGAACTTGCTATCAGATGATTAATGTTAATAACAGATGAATGTTGAATCAGACTTTTAATAATTGGTTTGTTTATTTTTTTCTTCTCAGCAGCCTGAGAAGACAGAGCTGTGGATTGGGGAGGTGAGTCTGGCTAGGCCCACAAAACAGACAGGTAGTCTTCAGATACATACAGCATCCATCTGAGGTTGATCATGACCCTCTAGTGCCGGGTGCCGGATCGGTTACCAGATGTGTTCCGGTGGACGCTGAAGTTGGGTCTGGGAAAACTGACCAATGGGACGGTTCAGAGAAGCTATCAGTCGAGCACCACTGACACAACAACAAAGAAATTGTCAGCCAAACAATATGACTTTTCAAAGCAAAGATCTATCAGTCCAACAACGAACTGAATTAATTGTCCAGAGGGGGTCCTGGAGTTGTCAACAGCGGGAACATCCAGTCAAGTCTCGCTGTATGCTGAGCTATGAACTGCTGCACAAAGCTGAACTGGTCTCCAGACCAAGGGAGACAAACTGAAGACAGAAAGGCTGAAAGAAAAGCTGGTGGTCCATCTGTCCAAGGTCACTAACATCAACTGCAGCCTGACGGAGGTGTCAACCCCACATTTGGTCTGTGATGGTCATCCGAGCGCCTTGGTGTCATGATCAAAACTGTAGTTGGCTTTGATAATAATCACTCACATAGGCTCATTTTAAAACAGGGGACAAAACGTGACACAGAAGAACTGATCTGGGGGTGTTAGATGATTCGCCCTTTTCCAATTGCTCTGAGATGAAAATTGTTTTATTACCGATAAACCTAATAGGACGATGAATAATGCTCCCCACCCCTGAGCATAATATTGACTTTTTAACTTTTCATTTATACAGGTCACGAAGTCTCGTTCCAGAGAAACCTGTACCTAAGACCTGATTCGGAGGGAGTTCACTAATGTTTTCTAAAATAATACTAAATGATTGCCTTTGCCTTGAATGAGCTCATTTGGTGGGTCTGCTTTGATACAAGGGATGACATTTTTTAATGATTAACTCTTTGGAAAATTATATGAGAGCTTGGGTTATATTTGGCTATTTTTTTTTGCAAATCCTGGATTGAATAACAGTAGGGGAAGATTAAAAACTACACCATATTTTATATTTCTGAAACTAATACTCAGACTGGGGGTTAGTATATTACGACCGGTAATACTTCAGATTTGAAACAGAAAACTGTTTCAAAGAGGGGGAAGGTGAAGGCTGCTCTTAGCAGGAAACAGTTCATATAATGATTAGATCATTACAAAATATACACAAATAACTTCTTAGGGTTTTATATTTAAATGAACAGCAAAAAGCCAATAGTAAGTTTGAAGCGTTTAAAGGATCATTTAGGATAATCACATTGACATTTGAAAAGTGGAATAAATCAGAAGCCTACAAAACGACATTGCACTTGTATATATCGGTTTAACAAAAGTATCTTTCTCTTTATTTGTTGTAATGTGTACAGATTCCAGAAAAGGGGGACGCCCCTAGCATCAAAACACAGACCCCTAAAGGAGATTTGAGCAAAGGTTAAGGGGAAATGGGGTGATTTGGTATTTTTAAACACCACTGACTTGACTGACTGGACTGGACTTAAATAGTTTAATTGGGCTAATAAAAGGTTTCATGAACAAAGTATTTTAACCACATTTTTTCTCTTTCTCTCTCTTTTTCTTCCTTGCTCTTTCTTCCCCTCTCTAGCACAGACAGGTACCTGGAGGGAAGATTAAATTCCTCTTGTTTCCACAGTGTATATGTCAGTTGTTTAAACTTTTAAGGTTATATTGTATTTTGATTGATGCTGTTGGCGCAAGCGATTTAATGAAGTTACTTCCACAGGCTCCAGGAGGAGGGAGGCTGGCGTGGGGGATTGCTTATTGCAGGGTATTGTTGTGCATTGTTGTGGTGTATGTTTAACTTTGCTTATTGTAGGTAGACCTGTTGACTGCAAAGGCTTGGAAGGGTGAAAGACGGGACAAGAGTACACAGGTATCCCTGGAGAAGTCCAGTATGTTCCTCATTTCAGTTTCAAGCGTATAGATGAATGTAAGAATAGCATTTTATTTCAGTTTTACAAGTTCTGTTTTATTATAACATTACAGTGTAAGAATACACACTAGCAGTAGCAATAATAACCATCAGGGTGTCCCATAATTAAGAAACAGGTTTTACTCACTAGGAAGTAACAACAGTCAGTTTTTTGACCAGGCCCACAAATGGGTCATGGATCCCACAGATAAAATAAGCAAAAGGCCATGCAGGGTGTTTAGCAATTTGCAAGCTTTGGTGTCCAGCTTTTCTCATCAGGAGGGAGAATCTATGACCGAGGAGATTGACTACGGACCGTCACATCGGACTGGGTCCTGCTGAAAAGAGGGATAGGACCCCACCAGGTGGTGGAGAGAACATCACACGCCATCGTTCTCCAGAAGGAGAGGGACACCTGTTACGACCACAGCCAGTGCGCCCCTGGAGAGGAGCGGAATCGATCGCTGGACCAGATGGAGGGTGATCTGAGGACAGCTCCCCGCTACACCTGGAGGAAGTGACAGGACCTTCGTGGGAGCTCACTCTTTGCCCCTTTGTTCTGGTAGGAAAAGGCAGTAGCAAACGTGGAGAAAGAAGTCTCCGCTCTGCCTAAGTCGGTCAGTCAGATGGAACGGGTAAGGACGGAAGATTACCAGCCCTGACCGTGAAGAACAGAAGACGCGTCAAACTGATTTTAGTTTTGTCCCAATGCACACACACGTCATTTAGAATGTCTGATCAGACTGATAAAGGTTCTGAGAACTTTACATGAAGATATCTCCGCGGGCCGAATCCCGCCGAGCACCAAAAGGACCCTTGTGGACGAACAAGGCCTCCCACCGCAAGATCAAGAACTGAAGACCTGCTAGATAGTCCTATTTAAATTGAGTGTGTTGTCTTTTTCCTGTTTAATATGAGTGTCTTGTCTTTCCTTTCAGTCATTCTGAAAAACAACCAGAGAAGGGTCGTGGATTCAATTGGAAACTCTTAACTATTAAAAATTTTACTCCATTCGATTGGGCATTTCATCATTCTAAAATCCCACGAGGTATTTTAAAGGTGGTTTAACAGGAGGTCAATTTTGGTATTAGGGTAGAGTTTACTTATTTTAGTGTGTTGGGTATTTATCTTTTACTAGGAGTGTTGTAGCTTTTTGTATTTTTATAAAGGTTTATGCATTTGGTATTTTTTACAGGTTTTGAAGGGTTTGAACCAGGGGTCTGGTCCAGGACCCCTGGAGGGTTGCAGTAAGTTTGGGTCACTTCCATATGGACAAATCCAAAAAGGGGTGATCTCCCATGAACATGGGGAGATCAAAAGAGGGATTGTTGGATTTCATATTTTTATACCTTTTTATATTTCCTATCAAGCATTCAAATGTCATGTTATACAAAGTATGTGCGTGTCTTTCTTCCAGGGTTGAACTATATTTATAGAAAATGTTTACTAATTCTAACTATTTTTCCTTTACATATAATCTTATATTAGCAAATGATAATTTTACAAGTTCACATTTGATATATTACAAGCAATCAAATCATGCCAGATAGCAGACTGATTAACATAAATAAAGCTAGGACACATTTCTTTAATTTAGACTTAATATAGTTTGACTAAGTAAAATCCCTCAGGTTCTCTCTTAATAATAACAATTAACATTTAATCGTTTAATAATTGTTTGATACAGGGTCGGTTTAGATGAGAGGACACAGGTTTAATCGTCACAGTAAGCTACAACAGAATGTTACTAGAGGGGGGCAGGGTGACTTCATAAGCCAGAGAGATCAATAAAAACCACACAGACATGAGTTAGTTAATAATTAATAGTTATTAATTATTCCTAGAAAGAAACTAACTTTAGAACAGAATCATTTGGTATCACTAAGGTATAATTAGGTTAAAATGAAAACAGAGCTAAAACAAAGAACCGATTTCAGTAAGTCATAAAAACTCCTCTCTTATCTAAAGAATGTTGAAAGTCCCTGACAGAGCAGAGTAACCATGG
>NC_056500.1:49736447-49739394 GCF_014905685.2 Nematolebias whitei | reverse complement strand
AGCCATCAGTGTGCTAATGACCCATTGTTAGGCTGATGGTCCTTCTTGAGCATGTGATCAGCTGGTTTTGGTTGTCAGCAGCAAAACTGGTTGATCCACCCTGAGAAGGTGCTATTTAAGAGACTGAGCTGAAAACAGCACCTCAGACTGAGGAAGTCTCTTAGATGAGAGACGAAACGTTTCTAGATTTTTTTGGTCCGTTTTGTTTTTTGTTTTTTTTGAATGTCCAGAGGACCAGATTGAACTTTTTTGGATTTTGTTTATTGCTTATTTTACATTCTGTCGTTATATAGTTGAATTTATTAACTGATTTTATTGTCAATCCCAAGAAGAAATTTTGGCTAATTTGTTTACAATGTGTCATCCAGAAATGTTTAAACTTAATTTGACCTGTTAATGATGTTTATTTGTCCTGCTTCCTTCGGCTTTTCCCTTTTCAGAAGTCACCACAACGAATCATCCTCCTCTTTTCCTCTTAGGCCTTCGTCAGACCTACGCCTCACTTCCTCCAAGACCAGCCCTACTCCATTTCTCTTTCTATCCACACCCTGATAAAACAGTTTGAACCCAGCACCACTGCTGTGAGCCATGCTGCTCTTCCACTTGGTCTCTTTGACACCTCAACCATCTACCTTCCTTCTCTGCATCATGTCATCAGCTCTCTGTCAGCAGCTCTCCACCTTTGCCTGTCTGTTCAGAATGTTTGTTATCAATTTACCTCTGTCCCTCGCCCGCTTAGTGAGTGACTGTCTGCCATCTTCCTCTTCCCACACAGCTAGCTGTTCCAACAATACCTCCAGCTGACTCCCTCTGACTCCATCTCTCGGTTAATTACCGCTCCTACACGGGATGTCCCCCTCTGGCCCTCTGGCCTTGAGTTTCAAACCATTGCTGCAGATCAACTGTTCCAGAGGCCACTGCCTCTTCCTTTACCTCTGACACTGATTGAACACACAAATGTTTTTCGACCTCGCTCTCTTATCCCCGTTTATGTCTGGCCTCCGACTGCTGTGGTCTAATCAGCTGCTGATTATTCTTCCTGTTTTAAACAATGTATTACGTTTCTCTCCCAACGTTCAGTGACTGAAAATGGTGTTCAGATCTCCTCCTGCCAAGATCACCCCTGATGATGTACCACCTCCAAGCACCTCCTCCCTCTTTTAAGCTGTATTCAGCTTACTCCAACATTTTTTACTTCTACTGACGTATTTCTGTTAATTTCTGAACATTGAGCTCCTTTCAGGTAATGTTTGGAAGATTCAGATATTCCTGCTTACATTCCAGATACCATTTAGCTGTTTCATGCCAATATCAGCTAATTCCACCTTTATTTTTAAATTAATCCAACTTTTACAGCCTAATTCAGGAAAACCAAGCTCTACCCACTTACTTTTGGTACTTTAAGACTATTTCTGCTTGTGCTGGACTTTTATACTTATTTCATATTCAAAATTGTTCCATCTCGTTTAGATTGTTCACCAATATGCTCTTAACTCATGTATGGACCCTGTAGTCTTTCCACAGGAGTCACATGTATCACATTTATGAGTTCCACACCTGATGACAACGTTCACAAACTCAGGCATTCAAATCTTTTTCATTCACATGCACAGCCGGCCCCGTTGTGATAAAACAATACACAAGTCTGTTGTATGAAAAAAAACCCAGAGTCCAGACTTGTCCTTGCCTTATACAACAGCGCCCCCTTTCGGTCAGGATATGGATGCTCTAGTCAGTCCGAGTCACCTGACACTCACAGAGACCAGCGCACACACTTTCACCTAGAAGGACAGAGCAAACCAAAAGAAGAAAAGGCTGCTCCTTCCCCCATACCAGTACAAACAGGGAGAGATAACAATCTTCTCTGTCAGCCACACACACACACACACAGCTTCGAGCAACCCCCACCCTCACACACACGAGACTCACGCAGCACACACACACAGACAGAAACAGTCGCAGCACGGCACAACGATATCCTGACCCTAAAGCGATCCCAGATCGCCGGAAATTTGGTACTAAGTCCCAGACTTTAACATTCCCTTTGACTAAATTAACAATTGAGTTTATTTTAGCGACCAGTCCACAATCGCGGTGGAAAACCCGCCCCACAGCTCCCCGAGTCCCTGACTCGGTAATTTTACCTCGTCAGGTAAACCTTTTGTTTAGCCAAACCCGCTGAAAACAAAGGGAACGTGTTTTCTATCATTATTTTTTAACGGCAGACTCCATGGTCTTCCTCCGCCACGATTCTAAATCGTGTTCTATCTAAAAAAGCTGTGCACAGGACACACACACACTTACACGCACATGGCCAAGCACGCACGTGGCCAAGCATGCACGCGTCGTGCACCCCCCCAAGTCTGAATACAAGTAATCTGTACGTCAGAAGTTCCATTAATCACTTTAAATTAGCTTACCAACCATCTTTATTCCGGAGATGGTACGAACACACCAACAGAGGAATTTGAATTTGGTTTGAATTTGGTTTACGGCCGAATAGCCAGTACTCCGGACCTTAAGGTCCAAACAGTTAACCAGCTTACCTGAAATTTATCGGGCCCAGTTCCTCTGCGAGTGCACCACAAACCACCTCGATCCAATTTGTTCTGTCCGCCAGCTGCACGTTCGGGGTCACCATTCTGTTGTGGCTTGTGGCCACTAATGGTGTTCAAAACAGCTGATACGGGCCACCTTAGTTCAAAAGATTTATTGGACAACAAATTACAAGTATTCAGAGTTCATAAAATCAATTACATGTATGCATACAGGGGCATTTACCAAAACCAACCTGATCAGATGAGTTCACCCAGCAAATGCTAAGTTCTGCAGTCTGTCCCTGGATCTTTATGACAATTTTGAGCAGGCTCTGCCTCTGATTGATTTAGCCGAAAAGGTTTCCATGGTTACTCTGCTCTGTCAGGGACTTTCAACATTCTTTAGATAA
>NC_056500.1:49728684-49736347 GCF_014905685.2 Nematolebias whitei | reverse complement strand
TTTGATTGCTTGTAATATATCAAATGTGAACTTGTAAAATTATCATTAGCTGATATAAGATTATATGTAAAGGAAAAATAGTTAGAATTAGTAAACATTTTCTATAAATATAGTTCAACCCTGGAAGAAAGACACGCACATACTTTGTATAACATGACATTTGAATGCTTGATAGGAAATATAAAAAGGTATAAAAATATGAAATCCAACACTGTCCCAAAAACAACTGTGTGTTTATCGAAATTTGGTTCCCTTGGCTGGCCTTCAAGGCCATCTTATCTGAATTCACCTGGAGAAAATGTGATCTGACACTCACCACCCCCTCCCTGAGGAATTTCCAACTGATAACCAGATGAATCCAGCTGAATAAACTTTGTGTCATCATTTCAAGATTCTTGGATTCTCATAGACGTTATTCTTGGCCATTCCTTGACATACCTCGAGAATGTTTATGGATCTCACAGTTTTCGAAGATTTTAGAGAAATTATTTGTCACTAGATTAGATGAATTTATCAATAAGCAAAATATATTAAGTAATAGTCAATATGGGTTTAGACCTAAAAATTCTACGTCAATGGCACTCATGGATTTAATGGAACAGATAACGACTGCTGTGGATCAAAAAAAAATATTGTATTAGTATTTATGTTGATCTAAAGAAAGCATTTGATACTATTGATCACAATATTCTTCTCAAAAAACTAAATAAATATGGAATTAGAGGGCATGCATTGCAGTGGGTATCTAGTTATCTAGAAAAAAGGAAACAATTTGTTCAAATAAATGATGTAAAATCTGAATTCTGTAATATTACATGTGGAGTGCCTCAAGGCTCTATACTTGGACCTAAGCTATTTATTTTATATGTGAATGACCTGGTAAATGTGACTGGATTTTTTAAATGTATTTTGTTTTACAGATGATACTACTTTTCTTTGTGTGGGTGAAAATGTTGTGCAAATGCTGAAGATGGCACAAACAGAATTTGTGAAAATACAAAATTGGTTTAAACTAAACAAATTATCTTTAAATGTTGAGAAAACAAATTATATGATTTTTAGTAATAACAAGAAAGTGCTTGATACTCCATTTAGAGTCGATGGAATTGAAATTAATAGAGTCAATGAGGTGAAATTTCTGGGTGTCATCATTGATGAAAAACTAACATGGAGATCACACGTAAAAAACTTAAGAACTAAAATAACTAAATCGATTGCAGTAATGTACAAAGTTAGAGAGTTATTCAATGATAAAGCAATGTTTCTATTGTATAATGCCATTATTGTTCCACATTTAATTTACTGTATTGAAGTCTGGGGTAAAGCATGTAAAACAATTACAAATCCAATTTTTATTTTACAGAAAAGAGCCATAAGAATTATTACCAGAAAAGATTATAACCATCCGTCAAATATATTGTTTCATCAGCTAAAGATATTAAAATTTTATGACTTGGTTGATTACAATATCTTACTGTTTATGTATGGGGCCAACAAAAACATACTACCTACTAACATTCAAGGGAAATTTGTTAAAAGAGAAAGTAATTATTATCTTAAGGGGATGGAGATGTTTGTGAAGCCATGGTGTCGCACCAGTCTGAAGATGCGATCCACTAGATCTCAGGGTATTAGATTGTGGAATGATCTGGAGGTTGATATTAAAAATGCCAAAACTATGTACATATTCAAGAGGATGATAAAAATTTGTTTTTTAAAAAAATATTAAGTATAATGTGAGTTCATAAAAATTGTTTACAGTTGATCTTATATTTTAGCTAAGTTTTTTTTAATTATTTTTTACTTTTTTATTTTTTTATAAATTCATCTTGCTTTTGTATAGTAATTTTGTTTGGAATATATTTTGGGGACAAGGGGCAGATATTATAAGAATTCATTCTTCTTCTGCTGCCTTTCATTTTATTTCGGTGATTGTATATCTTTTTTCTTTTCTTTAAATTGTATTATATTTGTTGTTTGGATGAAATGAAATGAATAAATAAAACATACGTACATTGACTGATTATCTTATCAGAACTCTTACAGTGACCCCGAGAGCATCTATAAGCATTGTTGACTGCTCTCGTCTCCATTTGCAGAATGTCTACGTCACTATGTGCTCTTTGTGCGAGGTGTTTTTTGAATATTAGAGGTTTTTTTTCTCAGGCAAGAAAAAAAAATGTCTGATATGAATTTTTTTCGCCTCCAACTCCTATATGTGTCCAGTTAACCGCTGTTTTTGTCTGTCCAAACAGGTCTCACTTGTAAATGAGTCTTCGAAGCTCAATGTGATTTATCTGTTTAAATAAAGGTTGAATGAATATATATATAAATTTTATGTATTTATTTATGTAGTTCTTTTTTGTCATCTGTGCATCAAACTTGAAAGCTGCCACCCCAATCCCATGCCTGTGTAAAACAAAAGAAGTAACTAGAAGTAAATATTTAGACTTTTTACTTTTATCAGGTCTCTCTTGTAAATGAGTCCTCGAGGCTCAATGGGATTACCTGTCTAAATAAAGGTTGAATGAATCTGAGTAGATTTGCACATGTTATTTTACTTATACTTGAGTCAATTTTCATCAGAGTAACTGCACTTTTATTTGAGTATGCTATATAAGTACCCTTTCCTCCTCTGCTTACAGGGTACCCAGGAGGGTCAGTCTGCATTATGAACTGACTTGTTACACTGCTTATAGGATACATATTACTAGGTACATACCTAGTACTTACAAGGTATGGCCTGGGTGTTTAACTTCTGTACGTGCAGGAACTGGGCTGTATGAGACTTGTTACTGTGTACCTGCGTATGTATCTTGTACCAGGTATACATGGTACAAACGAAGTACCTACAGAGACCAAGCTGTATTCAATTCAATTTAATTCTGTTTATTTCTATAACACCAAGTCACAACAGAAGTCGTCTTAGGGCACTGAACCGAAACATTCATATATAAAAATGTTTAACATTATTTATCTGAGGAGCAGACTGCTTTGAGTTTAACTCCATCACAGAACTCTCATCTTGAGCAAACGTGAAGGTGACAGTGGAAAGGAAAAACTCCCTCATGAGGAAGAAACCTTTAGCAGAACCAGACTCAGGACAAGAGGACATCTGCTGCTTTAGGATGCATACCTGGAACATACTGGGTGTTTGGGATGAAACATGTATGATGTTCTGCTTTTGCTTTAGATATTTTTTCACATGGAACTACAATTACAGTTTGTTTGAACACTGTTGTTTGTGGGAATTTATATGCTTTTTAGCTTTACCTCAAAGTTCACCTTACGATTAGTAACCATCCATCCATTCATTATCTTTACCCGCTTATTCCATTTTGGGTCACAGGGGTCGCCAGTGCCCATGTCCAGCAATCACTGTGCGAGGGGCGGGGTACACCCTGGACAGGTCGCAAGTCCATCACAGGGCCACATAGAGACAAACGACACAACCAACCATTCACTCTCTCACTCACACCTAGGGACAATTTAGAGTTACAATCAGATCAGATCAATCTCCTCAGATAAATAATGTTGAACATTTTTATTTATGAATGTTTCTGTTCAGTGTCCTGAAATGACTTTTGTTGTGACTTGGCACTTTACAAATAAACTGAAATGAATTTAACTTGTGGATTGTGCCAACATTTCTTCTGACTACCAGTAAGGAATCTACGTACCACAAGAGGTACTCGTACCTCAGTTTGAGAACAATAGCTTATTTCAGTCAAGCTGCTGTCAATATAGTCGAACACAAAATATTAAAAGTAAAAAGTATTTAAGAAATGTTCTGAGGTTTATTTTCCATTACACTGATGAAATGATGGGATTTAAATCGTTTCAAACCATTGAAACTGTTGTAGCCAAAGGAGGAAGTGGCATGTGCAGCTGACTGAACACGACTGCATGAAGCAGGAAGAAATGGGACAACTGAGGGCACTTAAAACCATTCTGACCATTCTGATCAGTGGAGCGAGAAAAATGACTAAATATCTGCCTGTTTGCCTCCACACCTTCAAGTCAGGAGGCCAGCAGGCGCAAACTGACAGCTGCATCTCTGCAGTGCCAACATTCATGTGCTTTTAGACGCATAAACATTGGCACATCACATGTAATCACATCATATGTAATCACATCATATGTAAGGTGGACCTCCACCGAGCTAGAGTATGTGGAGGAAACACCTGGTTCTCATCCTGAAGAAAAGTCAGGAGTTGTTCACCCCCTCATCAAGCTGCTGCTTTGTTCCTGAACTGCTGCTAGTCCTCAAGTTTCAGGTCCTGTTTTCCAGCTTCTCTGAACAAAGATTATAAAATGTTGGGTAGTCCTCTTATTTTAACTGGTTAATAATATAAATGAATCTTTGCTATCACTGAATGTCCAAAAACATTTTTAGTTTAAAACATAATTTATTGTTTTTTTGGTATTAATAAGAACAATATTGTGGTTTAGTGCACGTAGTGCCTGGAATTTCAAAATGAATATTTTTAATAATTTGAGACTTAGCTTTAATAATATAAGCTAAATAAATGTCTACATTTTGATGTATAAACTGTATAAACAAGTGGTACATCAATGTCCCCAGTCACGTAGGGGTTTGAAGAGTGAATGTTTCTAGTTTTGGAAACAAGTGTTTTTCTGCACTGGAATTGAACAGAGAATGAAGTAAACCTTGATGTTTTGCAGGGGTGTCAAACTCGTTTACAAAAGGGGGCCAAAATTAAAACCTTTTTTAAATAAAGGGCCAATTTCAGAATCTACATTAACTCAAGTTAAAACCTCAACATCTTTTCTTGGTTTCAGGTTCCTCAACAAAAGTTTGATTGGTCTCATTTGATGTTCCCTGCTGCACTTTCCACATTATAAACGCAGATTACTGACAAAAATCCAAGTGATAAAAGTATTTTACTTTTAACATAAAATCTTGGGGGACAGAGAAAATTCAATTCAATTCAGTTTTTTTATAAAGCGCCAAGTCACAACAAAGTTGTCTCAGTGCACTTTACAGGAACATTCACATACATAAAAGCCAATTAGTAAAGTTCTCTATCTAAGGAATCCAGCAGACAAGTTGAATCTTGGCTTTGTTGCAGTCTCCCATACTGAGCAATCACAGTGGCAACAGTGGAAAGGAAAAACTCCCTTTTAAAAGGAAGAAACCTCCAGCAGAACCAGGCTCAGGACAAGCGGCCATCTGCTTTGACCGGCTGGTTGAGAGGACAGGAAGGAGAGACAAGTGAACATAGAATTGTAGGTCCAGGTGTATCTGAAAGACAAAAAAAAAAAAACACATATTAAGGATAGAAAAAATAATTACAAATAAAAAACAGGTTGAGCAGAGTAAGTAAAGACAGCAGCAGAGTGAAAAGTGTGGTCAGTTTGTCCTCCAGCCATCTAAGCCTATAGCAGCATAACTAAGGGACAGCTCAGGAAACCCAAGCTGACCCTAACTATAGGATTTAGCAAAAAGGAAAGTCTTAAGCCTAGTTTTAAAAGTGGATAATGTGTCGGCCTCATGGACAGAGATTGGAAGTTGGTTCCACAAGAGAGGAGCCTGATAACTGAAAGATCTTCCTCCCATTCTGGTTTTGGAAACTAGGAACCACAAGTAAACCTGCAGTCTGAGAGTGAAGTGCTCTGTTAGGAAAATATGGAACAATAAGATCTGTAATATAAGATGGAGCTAGGTTATTGAGAGCTTTGTAGGTTAGAAGTAAGATTTTGAATTCTATTCTGGATTTGACAGGGAGCCAGTGGAGAGAAACTAAAACTGGAGAGATATGATCTCTCCTACTAACTCCAGTTAAGACTCTGGCAGCAGCATTTTGGATCAACTGAAGACGTTTTAAAGAAGTATTTGGACATCCAGATAATAAACCATTACAATAGTCAATTCAATTCAGTTTATTTAAATAGCGCCAAATCACAACAAAGTTGTCTCAGGGCACTTTACAGAAACATTCACATAAAAGCCAATTAGTAAAGTTCTCTATTTAAGGAATCCAGCAGACAAGTTGAATCTTGGCTTTGTTGCAGTCTCCCATCCTGAGCAAGCAAAGTGGCAACAGTGGAAAGGAAAAACTCCCTTTTAAAAGGAAGAAACCTCAAGCAGAACCAGGCTCAGGACAAGCGGCCATCTGCTTTGACCGGCTGGTTGAGAGGACAGGAAGGAGAGACAGACGAACATAGAATGGTAGGTCCAGGTAAAGGTCCAGGTGTATCTGAAAGACAAAATAAAAAGACATTAAGGATAGAAAAAATAATTACAAATACAAAACAGGTTGAGCAGAGTGAGTAAAGACTGAAGAGTGCAGGGTGAAAATTGTGGTCAGTTTGTCCTACAGCAGTCTAAGCCTATAGCAGCATAACTAAGGGACAGCTCAGGAAATCCAAGCTGACCCTGACTATAGGATTTAGCAAAAAGGAAAGTCTTAAGCCTAGTTTTCAAACTGGATAATGTGTCAGCCTCACGGACAGAGATTGGAAGTTGGTTCCACAAGAGAGGAGCATGATAACTGAAAGATCTGCCTCCCATTCTGTTTTTGTAAATTCTAGGAACCACAAGTAAACCTGCAGTCTGAGAGTGAAGTGCTCTGTTAGGAAAATATGGAAAAATAAGATCTGTAATATAAGATGGAGCCAAGTTGTTGAGAGCTTTGTAGGTTAGAAGTAAGATTTTGAATTCTATTCTGGATTTGACAGGGAGCCAATGGAGAGAAACTAAAACTGGAGAAATGTGATCTCTCCTACTAACTCCGGTTAAGACTCTTGCAGCAGCATTTTGGATCAACTGAAGACGTTTTAGTCCAGTCTAGACATGACAAATGCATGGACCAGTTTTTCTGCATCATTTTTAGATAAGATGTTCTAATTTTAGCGATATTACGCAGGTGGAAGAAGGCAGTTCTAGTAACGTTTTTAATGTGGGGGATAAAAGACATGTCCTGGTTAAAAATAACACCAAGATTTTTAACATTAGAGCTGGAGGACAGATTAATGCCATCTAAGGAGGGAGAAAGACTGAAAAATCCATTCCTAATGTGCTCAGGTCCAAAAACCAAAACCTCAGTCTTGTCTGTGTTCAACAGGAGAAAATTAAGGGTCATACAGGTTTTTATGTCTTTAAGACATGCTTGTAGTCTAAGTAGCTGATTGGATTCATTGGGTTTAATGGACAAATATAGTTGTGTGTCATCAGCATAACAATGAAAATTTACCCCATGCTGTTTAATAACTTTACTTAATGGAAGCATATATAAAGTAAAGAGTATTGGCCCAAGCACTGAGCCCTGAGGAACTCCATGACTAAGTATGTATGTATGTATGAAGAAGATTTATTATTTACATTTACAAACTGGACTCTATCAGATATATATGATTTAAACCACTTTAGTGTGAGAGTAGCTCTGCTGCAGCTCCCAAGATGGCCGCTAATGACCTACACCTGGCGGTCATCTCCCTGATGAGCATCGACTCCTATTTAAGGCTGCAGTCAAGACTACTCGATGCTGGAGCATTGATTCCCTCCCGGTACTAGTGCTCTCAGCCTTTTATGTTCTCTAGTAATTATTATACTGACCTTGTGCTTCCTATGCCAGCAGTTCCTCGTTTTGGCTGTGCCATTCCAGTCCTGATCTCTCGACATCCTGTCTGGTCTCACGAA
>NC_056500.1:49719885-49728584 GCF_014905685.2 Nematolebias whitei | reverse complement strand
TTATCTAAAGAATGTTGAAAGTCCCTGACAGAGCAGAGTAACCATGGCAACCTTTTCGGCTAAATCAATCAGAGGCAGAGCCTGCTCAAAATTGTCATAAAGATCCAGGGACAGACTGCAGAACTTAGCATTTGCTGGGTGAACTCATCTGATCAGGTCGGTTTTGGTAAATGCTCCTGTATGCATACATGTAATTGATTTTATGAACTCTGAATACTTGTAATTTGTTGTCCAATAAATCTTTTGAACTAAGGTGGCCCGTATCAGCTGTTTTGAACACCATTAGTGGCCACAAGCCACAACAACAGGCAGAACTTAATGACATCTACCTTGAGTCTGTGTTGGCCCACTCGGTTCTGAAATGTCTACAATACATGGCCACACCGATGGAACATGACTGAGTAAAATCCCCAAGATCTGATCCATTCAGCCCAAAGCATTTTAGTCCGGGTACTTGAGACACGAACCAAGCCAACATAAAGGCAAGCAGCATGATCAGGTCCAAATTTGCTGACGACGACTTCCTTGATTCTAAAAAAGTTAAATCTGGTCCTCTGGACATTCAAAAAAACAAAACAAAGTAAAACAACAAAAAATGTAGAAACGTTTCGTCTTTCATCCGAAAGACTTCCTCAGTCTGAGAAGCTGTATTCAGCTCAGTCTTATAAATAGCACCGTCTCAGAGTGGATCAACCAGTTTTGCAACTGACAAGCAAAACCAGCTGATCACATGCTCAAGAAGGACCATCAGTCTAACAATGGATCATTAGCACACTGATGGCTGTTTACTATTCACAGAGGGATGAGTGATACTAGCAATAAGAGCACTGTAAGAGGGGGACAATTGAACACGTAGGCCTCCACCCCTGTTTAACAATGGACAATTTCTTTTCACAAAGATGGCCTCCTTTACTCCTCTCTCAAACCATCGTTCTTCTCTATCCAAGATGTGAACATTTTCATCCCTGAAAGAGTGACCGCTGGCCTGGAGATGAGTGTAGACCGCAGAGTCCTGGCCTGATGTTGTTGCTCTTCTGTGCTGGGCCATCCTTTTGGCCAATGGCTGTTTAGTTTCCCCGATGTAAGACTGATCACAGCGCTCCTGACACTGAACAGCATACACAACATTACTCTGTTTGTGCCAGGGGACTGGATCTTTGGGATGAACCAGTCTTTGCCGTAATGTATTTTGGGGTTTAAAAGCCACTGGGACGTTGTGTTTAGAAAATAAATGTCTCAGTTTCTCTGATACTCCCTCAACATATGGAATGACCACTGGTCTGGGTCTGGGTTCCTCCTTTCCACCTGTTGGCTGACTGGAGTCCTGTTTGGGTTTCTTTTCTGCTTTCAGGAAGGCCCAGTTAGGATATCCACATTGCTCTAGATCCTGTCTTGTGTGAGATTTCTCCTTCTGCCTGGCTCCTGAGCTAGTGGGGATGCTGTCTGCTCTGTGATAGAGTCCTGATGACTCCTAACTTGTGTTCCAAAGGGTGATGGGAGTCAAACTGCAAATACTGGTCTGTGTGGGTGGGTTTGCGGTACACCTCAGTTTGCAAATGTCCTCTATCAGAGACTGAGACCTCACAGTCCAAGAAAGCCAACTTGCCAATTTTTACATCTTCTCGTGTGAACTTTATGTATTTATCCACAGAGTTGATGTGGTCACTAAAATGTTGGAGTTCCTGAGATTTAATTTTAACTCAAGTGTCGTCAACATACCTGAACCAATGACTTGGTGGTGTCCCTGAAAAGGACGTCAAGGCTCTCTTTTCTACCTCCTCCATGTACAGGTTGGCAACAATAGGAGAAACTGGAGACCCCATAGCACACCCATGTTTCTGCCTATAATATTGGTGAAACATGGGTGTGCTATGGGGTCTCTAGTTTGGAGTCACCTGTTGGACTTTGGGACGGCCAACAGCAGCTGATCAGCTGACCTAAGAGAGCGTGAGGGATTGTACAGCTGGAGAAGGTCAGACATATACTGTGGGGCGAGACCATGAAGACATTTGAATACAAACAAAAGAACCTTAAAATTAATCCGGACACTAACTGGGAGCCAGTGTAGTGATTTTAGGACACAGGTGATGTTCTCTCGTTTTCTGGTGCCAGTTAAAAGACGAGCAGCAGCATTCTGAACCAGCTGAAGTCGAGTCAGTAATGACTGGCTCAGGCCCACATAAAGTGAAGTGCAATAGTCCAGACGAGTTGTGATGAAAGCATGGATTAAAATCTCAAAATTATGTTGTGACAGGATTGGTTTCACCTTGGCCAGTTGTCTCAGGTGATAAAAGCTGGACTTGACCACAGATTTAATCTGAGCATCCAGTTTAAAATCATTGTCCAACCTCACACCCAGGTTGGTTGCTGTCTCAGTCAGATGTTTGGTTAAAGGACCCAGATCAACATGGACTTTGGAACCATCACAGGGCTTAAACAAGACCTCCGTCTTTTTCTCATTAAAGTGTAAAAAGTTCTGTGACATCCATGCTCTGACTTCCGCCATACATTCCAGGAATTGGTTCAAGGCGTACAGTTTATCTTGTTTCAAATGAATATAGATTTGGCTGTCATCGGCATAAAATACAATAATATGTAATTACAGTTCATACTTGTAGCTCACCATCTTATGATCACATAAACTAACTTGTAAAACAATGGGAAGTATGGATTTATGACATCTTTGTTAAATTTCAATACATGAAATATTTTTCATGAGGTTCTGATGCTTGGTCAGTAATTACCAGACAACTAGACTACAAAGTAAAGGTAAAAGCTGAACCAGCTGAGCTTTCAGAATCACAAAGATCCACCAAAGAAATCCTCTTCTTTGAGCCTGGTTGGACGATAAGAAGCTCCATCTGTTCACTGATTCTTTTCTAAAGGAGATCACAAATGTTCAAATCTGACTGAAACAGTCAGAAACATATATCTATAGTTCTTCCTGCTGCTGTAAGATTTTAAACAAATAAATTATAACATTAAACAAAACTAAAATTACACCATAATCCTAAGTCAGTCAGAGCTCCACATTCAGACGATCAAATGATGGTGTTTAAATTTTATAATTTAATCATAATTTTATACATACATATACAGTATATATATATATATATATATAATAGTCAAAGTTAAAGTTTCTCCTTTGTCATTCGCACCACATGTGGTACATGTGGTGCAAATGAGATTGTGTACACAGGGTCCCAGTTACATCCAACAAAAGTGTAACATGTAAAAGACAAACAGTAATAAGAACTAAGACATGAACTAAGAAAAACATTAGACTGAAAATATGCTAAGTACTAATAGCATAGAAAACAAAACAGCAGCACGAACATGAGTCTGTGTGAGCAGATGAGTATGAATGAACAACATGATGTGATTTTACTGGTTAGAGATTCATGAGTCCAACAGCCTCAGGGTAGAAGCTGTTCCTCAGTCTAGTGGTTCTACACTTAATTCTCCTAAACCTCCTGCCCGAAGGGAGTGGGGCAAAAAGTGTTTGTGCTGGGTGAGTGGAGTCCTTCATGATGCAGGTGTCTCTCTTCCTGCATCTGGAAGTATAGATGTCTCTTGTTCCCCTATTCAGTCAGATGGTGTCAAATGAAAAAGTTGAAAAGATGCGTGGCAAATATTATTGCAAAGATGGGATGTTGGTGTGTAAATTGACGCCACCGCAGGCATCTGTAGAAGATGACTGGCAGGCGGTTAATCAGATTGTGGTACCACAAAAATTCCGTCTGGCAATCTTAAATCTAGCCCATGATAATCCTATGGCTGGTCATTTGGGGGTGAATAAGATATGACTGCATTTTTTTTGGCTAGGATTAAAAAAGATGTGAGGAAATATTGTAAAACTTGCAGCCTGTGCCAAACCTCAGGGAAACCTAATCAAGCAATTACACCCCATCCACTACATCCCATTCCTGCTGTGGATGGACCCTTTGACCATGTTTTGGTGGACTGTGTTAGTCCTTTACCACGTACCAAATCTGGTCATAGATTTTTCTTAACAATTATGTGTGCGTCAACCTGGTTTCCTGAGGCTTTACTCCTGTGCAAAATAACTGCCTGCAGTTGTGACTGCCCTGGTGAAGTTTTTCTCTTTGTTTGCCTTGTCAAGAGTAATTCAGACTGATCAGGGATCCAACTTTATGTCATACATTTTAAGCAGGTTTTGAGACAACTTAATATCACACAGTGCTTAATATAAAACTTAATATGTCCAGTGCTGGAACAGTTCCACCAGACTTTAAAAAGTATGCTTCGTACATCCTGTCTGGAGTTTGACAAGGACTGGGATGAGTGAGTTCATCTGTTGCTTTTTGCAGCACGTGAGGTAATGCAGGAATCATGGGGTTTTAGCCCAGCGGATCTCATTTTTACTCATCTTGTCGGTGACCCATTTGAAACTGTTAAAAGAAAAATGGATGTGCAGTGACTCACAAAATCTTGATTACGTCAGTGCGTTTAATTTTCGTCTTCATCGGGTGTGTGAATTATCTAGAGAAAATCTGCAAGCAGCTCAAAGCAAAATGAAGGGCTGGTTTGATAAGAAACCCAGTAAAAGGCTATTTTAACTGAGAGACAAGGTCTTAGTTTTTTGCCTGTTGTAGGCGCTAGTTTGTAGGCACGTTACAACAGACCATATGTGGTTAAACATAAAGTGAGTGATACAGATTATATTATTGCCACTCCTGATCGTGTGCACCGCATTCGCCTGTGTCACATAAACATGTTGAGAGAATATAATGAACGGGAGGTAAATCACTCTGTTGCTTTTTGTCTTTTAGTGAAACACCCTTGTCTTCAGCTCCACCTGTGACACAGTCTTCCCTTGAGATGAGTTCTCCGTGTGAGCTGTCCAGTGTTGAATGCGACACCGACAGTCTGCATGAGGCCATGCTGCAGGGAGCGGGCGATTCAAAAATTCTGAAATGCTGGTTGGCCTGGACTCTTATTTATTGCATTTGTCTGATGATCAGCGACAGGACATTGGGGATCTTATTGATTCATACTTGCTTGTTTTCAGACGTGCCTTCTCAAACGTGCCCTCTCAAACTCATGTTTTACAACATGACATGATGTCTGTGACTCCTCCCCATTAAGCAACATCCATACAGGGTAAACCCAGATAAGAGGAAACGTCTACAAAATCAAGCTGAATACATGTTGGACATGGTATTGCTGAACTGAGCTGTAGTGCGTGGAGCTCCCCATGCCTGCTGGCCATAAAGTCGGATGGGTCTGACCGCTTTTGCACGGACTTTAGAAAAATTACCAGAGACACGAAGCCAGATTGCCACCTACTTCTTTAGATGAAGGACTGTGTAGATCGGGTTGGCTCCGCAGCTTTTGTGATAAAGTTAGATCTGTTGAAAAGTTATTGGCAGGTCCCGATGACAGAGCGGGCAAAGGAAATAGCTGCATTTGTGGCTCCAGATCCATTTTTGCAATATGCAGTGATGCCATTTGGCGTACGTAACGCGCCAGCAACTTTTCAGAGTCTGGTAAACAAAGTTTTGTCTGGTGTGAAGGGGTGTGATGCTTATTTAGATGACATTGTCATTTATTCAGACTCTTGGGTGGAACACGTAGAACAGGTAAAAATGGTGTTTCAAAAATTAACTGACGCCAACCTGACAGTTAACCTAGCAAAATGAGAGTTAGGTCGTGCCACAGTGGTTTACTTGGGTAAAATGATGGGTAATGGACAAGTTAAGCCTGTAGGCTAGAAAATAGATTCCTTAGATAGAGAACTTTACTAATTGGCTTTTATGTATGTGAATGTTTCTGTAAAGTGCCCTGAAAAAACTTTGTTGTGATTTGGCGCTATATAAATAAACTGAATTGAATTGAAAATAGAGGCTATCTCATCATTTCCCACCCCCTCCTCATGACGTGAGATGCAGCACTTTCTTGGTAGGTCGGGTTAGGTCTGAAAAATCCTGTTCTAGAATGGCGCTGCTCAAGATGGCTGCATGTTGGAGCAGCTCTGTTATTTTCATTCTGAGATTTTGCTTTTGTAAACTTTAATTCCTCTTTTTCTGGATGTAAATCACATTTTTTGGATGATTGTTTCCTCTGGTATCAGATGTTGTGCAGCTGGAAGGATTTTTACTGAAACTTTTTTAGTTTTGGACATTTGTTATGATGCGTAACCATGGCAACAAGGCAGTTTTCTACAACCAGCGGCTGATTAACATCTCAAAAGCTCAAATAATATCTCATCTACAGCCCCAAATCTCAAATGAGTTGAAAGGATGTTCTGTGGACGCATTCTTATCAACCTGCCAGCTGTGCTCGAGTGCCTGATCACTGAGATCCTGGAACTAGCAGGAAACACGGCTCATGACAGCGGAAGGACAGGATCATCCCTCTGCACCTACAGTCGGCTGTCCGCAGCAACGAGGAGCTCGGCAGACTGCTGGGAGGAGAGGCCATCGCTCTGGGAGGAGTTCTGCCCAGCATTCGGGCGGTCCTACAGCCCGGGGGAACCGAGAGACCAGCCGAGTCTGAGTGGACGGATCAGATGGCATCTGCAGCCAGTTTCTTAGGATCCACTGTGGGATGGACCTTTACAAGAGATCCTTCCTGCCTACAGCCATCAGTATCTATAACAGCTCTTAATGAAATGAAGATAACAAGTTACAACAACAAATAATTTCCCTTTGGGATTAATAAAGTATTTTTGAATTTTGAATTTAATTGAATTTATTAGAAGAGTTTCTGTAAGAACTTTTTCGCTATCACTGACTTACTAAGTCCAAAAGTTACCTTTATTTGGTCATCGGAATGTCAGCATGCTTTAGAGTGTTTTAAAAAGTGCTCTTGAGCAACATGCCTGTCCTTGCTTCACCCGCTTATGCTGTGCCCTTTAAATTGGCAGTGGATGCCAGTGATGCGGGAGCTGGCGCTGTTGTCTTACAGGATGATCCAGATGGGATAGAGCACCCTGTGTGCTACTTCTCAAAGAAGTTTAACAGACACCAAAAGGTGTATTCTACCACCGAGAAGGAGGCACTTGCGTTAGTTATGGCTCTAAAACACTTTGAGGTCTATGTGGGCTCCTCTAAGGGCCCAATTGTGGTTTATACGGACCATAACCCACTCATTTTTATTCAGCAAATGTATAATTCCAACCGGCAAATGATGCAGCGGGTTCTCTATCTTCAGTCCTTCCACTTTGAGGTAAAACATATCAAAGGTAAAGATAACATCTTGGTTGACGCATTGTCCCGTTCCTTCTGATGCTAGCATGGTGTACATAAACCACCATGCAGCATTTAGGGGTGGAGGTGTGACGTGTCCTTGTGTCACCTTTGTGAATGAGCAACCAATTAACTGTTTGTTTTCTTCGTATAGCTGATTGGCTGGAAGGGGATTTAAGGATTCATGGATTCAAGGATATTTATTGTCATTCACATCACATGTGGTACATGAGGTGGAGCGAAACTATGTACACAGGGTCCCAGTTACATCCAACAAAAATACAAATTGTAAAGAAAAACGTTAGTAAGATCCGAGTCATGAACCAAGAATATACTACATTCACTAAACTAAGAATACACAAGACTAAGAATACACTAAGCACTAATAGTACAAAAACAACACACCAAAACAACAGCAGCACGAACATGAGTCTGTGTGAACAGATGAGGACATCAGCATCATGGATAGTCAGGAGCACACATCAACAACCAAGTGGCATTAGTGATTTTTTCACAGTTTTTTTTTTCCCACAGTGATTATACTGGTTAGATATTCAGGAGTCTAACAGTCTCAGGGTAGAAGCTGTTCCTCGGCCTGGTGGTTCTACACTTAATGCTCCTCAGCCTTCTGCCTGAGGGGAGCGGGGCAAAAAATGTGTGTGCTGGGTGTGTGGGCTCCTTCATGATGCAAGTGGCCCTCTTCCTGCATCTGGAGGTGTAGATGTCTGTGATTGTGGGGAAGCTGACTCCAAAAGGGATAAGCTCCACCTACCTGACAGAGTGGAGGCTGGACGAGCATCTGACTGTTGGCATTACCCAGAACCTCGCTCCCTCTCCTGTTTTAAACAGATTCCATCTTGTGCACCTGAAGGCCATATTGTTGTTTGACCTTTTGATCTGAAGGGGTTATGACAGAGAAGACTTTTTCCAGGTTTTTGTTGTAGGGCGAGATCTTGAGGCAGGGTGAGGGGACTGGCCTGGGTCAGACGGCCAACTGTTGGCTGGCTTGCGGATTCTCCCACCCTTTTGGGATGTCATCCTGGAGACTGATGAAACAATGGTCTCTTTTGATGTCACATCACTCTTTATGTGCATTCCTGTTGATGATGCAGTAGAGGTGGTCAGTTTAAGATTAAAATCAGACACCACTCTGAGCAGCAGGACCACGCTTTCCACAGAACAACTGTGTCAACTCTTGAAACTGTGCCTGCAGTCAACCTACTTCACATATGGGGAGCAATATTATAGGCAGAAACATGGATGTGCTATGGGGTCTCCAGTTTCTCCTATTGTTGCCAACTTGTACATGGAGGAGGTAGAAAAGAGAGCCTTGACGTCCTTTTCAGGGACACCACCAAGTCATTGGTTCAGGTATGTTGATGACACCTGGGTTAAAATTAAATCTCAGGAAGTCCAACATTTTACTGACCACATCAACTCTGTGGATAAATACATCAAGTTCACACGAGAAGATGTAAAAAATGGCAA
>NC_056500.1:49713728-49719785 GCF_014905685.2 Nematolebias whitei | reverse complement strand
CCTATCTCAAGCAGTAGGGGCGCTGTGGCCCCACTACACATCAGCCCACATCAATGTTTTGGAGTGTCGCACAGTACTGAATGTGATTCAACACCTTGCTCCTGTGCTACAGAATCAACACGTGTTGATTCACACAGACATCATGATGACTGCTGCGTACATAATCATCAAGGGTGTGCGTTCAGCCAGATGTTACACATTGTGCGAAAGCTACTGAGTTGGGTTCATCAAAACCTGCTTTTATTAGAGCGGTTTACATATCCGGTGTTCTGATGTGACGTCCAAGGGCGGCCCACGTTACGTGGACCGGATCCTCCATCCGGATCTGATGTTTCCAGACGCAGCAGAAGTTGGCAAAGCAGCTGTGGACCTGTTTGCGATGCGAGAAGAACGCTCAATGTCAACTACGGTTTTCCCTGAGCCCGCGAGACGATCCATCGCTGGGGGGGGACGCATTTGCTCACAGTCGGTGGCCCAAAACGCTTTTTACGCGTTTCTTTTCCCCCACCTCCTCTGTTTTTTACGGTCCATGAACCGAGTTCAAGAGGAGGGATTGACAGCTCTCCTGGTGGCTCCCGGCGTGTGAACGCACCATGGTTCCCAGGCCTGCAACGTCTGTTGTTGGGTCGCCGTGGAACTGTCATGGAGGAAGGATGCTCTCCTTCAGGCAGGAGGAGCGACCAAGAGTTACCCAGAAATAGGTCAACACCGGTGGGTCTGACCGCTGAGCGGTCCCACTTAGAGGATGGGTCTCCCTCAGGAGATAGTGTGCACAATTCAAGATTCACGTGCTGCATCTACCACAGTTCTGTACACATCAAGGGGACGGCTTTTCAGCGCTGGTGCACAGAGAAGTTTTAGAGACCACTTCATGCCTTTTAGGCGGCGTGTTGTTTTTCTACAACAGCTGATGGATAGGGAGTTGGCTTTCAGTACGCTTTAACGTACGATTGCAGCCATCTCTTCCTGCCACAAAGGGTTTGGAGACAGAACAGCTTTTATCACCCGCTGATGAAGCGGTTTCTAAAAGGTGTACAGAGATGTAGGCCTGTTTTCACGCCCACTTGTTCCACAGTGGGTTTAACGCTGGTCCTGCGAGCCCTGATCAAAGCTTCAATTGAGCCTCTGGATCAGGTTTCATTTAAATTCTTGTCTCTTTTAACAGCCCTGTTGCTGGTTTTAACACCCGCTAAGAGGATAAGTAATTATCTGCCCTCTCTGTTGCTTCGTCATGCCTTAGAATTAGGCTGACGGGCAGCTCAGCTGATTTAAGACCAACCCAGCTTTTATGCCTAAAACATCACGAGCTCTTTTAAATCAAGAGTGATATCGTTGGAGGGGTCTTCTCCCCCCCACAGATCAGAAGAGGAAGCATCTGTTCATCTTCTCTGCCCGGTGCAGGCGTTGACGTGTTACGTAACGCGCACAGCTGCAATGCGTTTCAAACTCAACAATTGTTTGTGCATTATAGAGATGCTTCTGCAGGTCGCCGTTATCCATCCAGCGCTTGTCACTCTGGCTGTGTGAGGCCTTTTCTGAAGCCTACAGAGCATCAGATTTAGGGCCTCCTGTCAACCTCTAAGCACATTCGACCAGGGGTATCGCATCTTCGACTGCTCTGCATAATGGTATGTCAATGCAGGACATTTGCACTGCGGCTGCATGGTCAACACCCTGCTCATTTATTCGCTTTTACCTACGTGATGTAACGGCTCGTTCCATGACACATTCTGTCCTTAGTGCTCTAACAGAATGAATATTATTGTTCTCATGGAACTCTGTTTAAGCTCACTTCTGTCTGCATGCATTACAGTGTGAGATGTTGTTATCAGTCACAGTTGTGTCTGTGTTTCTGGTTCTATTGTCACTAATCAGTTCATGATTATTGTTACCAATCAGTTCATTTGATTATTTATCAATTCATGGACATTAATCTGTTTATACTGTTCAGCCATGAACCAGTTGGTTCATGCCCCCCTCCCCCCCTCTTTTCAACTTCCTCTTCCCGTTGAAAGTTTTTCCGGGGTATTCATGCTTGTCAGAACGCATAGTTACACAACATGCGTCTGTGCATGGCACATAATTACGCGATGCGTAGTTTATGCACACGGGGAGCTGAGTGACAAGACGTTTTTTGGGCAAGCTTCCGCTTCTTACTGTGTTCGAATGGACCCAGTGAGGCGAGGACCACATCCGCTTCGCCCTTAAACCATCAGCGACAGCCTTAAAGGGCGAAGCCTATATGAAATAGAACGTTGGTTACGTACTGTAACCCCAGATTCTATGAATATAGGCGTAGCCCTTTAAGCGTCGGGCCTCACTGGCTCCTAAATGGCTGAAGAAAAAGCTATTTTGGGAGCCGATTTCCCGCTCTTAACGTAATTTATACGGACCGGGTGGGCCCACACAGCAGGTGGGCGTGGACTAATTTTTTTTCAGTGCTTATGCTCTGCATAACGGGATAAACCATCAGCGACAGCCTTAAAGGGCTACGCCTATATTCATAGAATCTGGGGTTACAGTACGTAACCAACGATTTTCACGGGGGAACAGAATTTCGCACAAGACCGGCAATTGTTTGCTTGGATCCGGCAACTCTCAGGCTTACTAATAATAAAGTTATGAGCAAATATGACTGCCTTGAACAAATAAAACATATGTAAACTGATTTGGGGAGCCATGCTTGAACAGTGTCGCTCCCCTTTTCTGCTTAGACAAAAAAAAAACAAAAAAAACTCAGACACGTCCGCTGCTCTTTTTATCAAGTAGGTACTTCTCCTTTTTATGATGCTCTGGGTGCTTGTCACCCACAGCACGCATGCAACAAAGAGTAAACTCAAAGCAAGAGTGATACCTGTCCCCTGTTTTTCTATTTCGCTTTGACAAATTTTTTCATTTTTATCAATGAGTTTGTCAGAGCACAATTTTGATGTTTTTTTTTTGTTTGTTTTGCTTTTCTAAATACAGAAGTAATGTTTAATAAATGATAGGACTCTATTCTTTTTCTAATAAAATATATTTTATAATATTAAACAACTTGACAGGTTCTTCTCTTGTGAGCATGCGCAGTGAAATCAAAGTCCATAGTACAACTTGTTGGATGACACTTCCTCGCCGATTTTTATGTGAAACAAAACATGTTACATCATTTATACTAATCTATAAAGTGTAGTGTATACTAACAGAGTGCCTGGAGGTTTCACATGTGGAGTTCGACATTGAATTCAGTGGCGAATAGTTGGCTCCGAACTGTCAAGTAAGGGTGGGGTGGGGGGTTTATGATTCAAGTGTTTACAAGTGTAGGTAACGTAGATGTTTCACAACCTGTAAAAATACACCAAAATGAAGGAAATTGCATCTATTCAAAATCTAAAAAAGTTAAATCTGGTCCTCTGGACCTTCAAAAAATCAAAACAAAGCAAATCAACAAAAAAATGTAGAAACGTTTCGTCTCTCATCCGAGAGACTTCCTCAGTCTGAGGAGCTGTATTCAGCTCAGTCTCTGAAATAGCACTGTCTCAGAGTGGATCAACCAGTTTTGCTGCTGGCAACCAAAACCAGCTGATCACATGCTCAAGAAGGACCATCAGCCTAACAATGGATCATTAGCACACTGATGGCTGTTTACTGTTCACAGAGGGCTGAGTGATACTAGCAATCACAGCATTGTAAGAGGGGGACAATTGAACCCGGAGGCCTCCACCCCTGTTTAACGATGGACGATTTCTTTTCACAAAGATGGCCTCCTTTACTCCTCTCTCAAACCATTGTTCCTCTCTGTTCAGGATGTGAACATCTTCATCCCTGAAAGAGTGACCGCTGGCCTGGAGATGAGTGTAGACCACAGAGTCCTGGCCTGATGATGTTGATCTTCTGTGCTGGGCCATCCTTTTGGCCAGTGGCTGTTTTGTTTCCCCGATGTAAGACTGATCACAGCCCTCCTGACACTGAACAGCATACACAACATTGCTCTGTTTGTGCCGGGGGACTGGATCTTTGGGATGAACCAGTCTTTGCCGTAATGTATTTTGGGGTTTAAAAGCCACTGGGATGTTATGTTTAGAAAATAAACGTCTCAGTTTCTCTGATACTCCCTCAACATATGGAATGACCACTGGTCTGGGTCTGGGTTCCTCTTTTTCACCTGTTGGCTGACTGGAGTCCTGTTTGGGTTTCTTCTCTGCTTTCAGGAAGGCCCAGTTAGGATATCCACATTGCTCTAGAGCCTGTCTTGTGTGAGATTTCTCCTTCTGCCTGGCTCCTGAGCTAGTGGGGACGCTGTCTGCTCTGTGATACAGAGTCCTGATGACTCCTAACTTGTGCTCCAAAGGGTGATGGGTGTCAAACTGCAAATACTGGTCTGTGTGTGTGGGTTTGTGGTACACCTCAGTTTGCAAATGTCCTCTATCAGAGACTGAGACCTCACAGTCCAAGAAAGCCAACTTGCCATTTTTTTTTTTTTTTTTTTTACATCTTCTTGTGTGAACTTGATGTATTTATCCATAGAGTTGATGTGGTCAGTAAAATGTTGGACTTCCTGAGATTTTTCTCCCGAGATTTCCTGAGATCTTTTTTTTGATTTTTTGAAGGTCCAGAGGACCAGATTTAACTTTTTTAGATTTTTCTACCTGGATTATTGAGCATGCATCAGGATATCTATTCAAAATGTTTTGGGGAAGGACCCCTGGACACCCCCAACCCTAGCTGGCATCAATCAGTTTACAAACTGACAGACTTAGCCCTGCTAAGAATCATTCTGGATTAAAAGGTGTCAAACAATTGTATTCTTTCATAGAATGCAGTTTTTATTTACTCAATGTTTTTAGGGGCACTTCCTGAAAAATGATTATATCCTTGTCTTTTTCAGCTTTTTTGGCAGCAATCTGAAGATCCTGCCTGTGCGAAACTGTGCAGAACTGATCAAAGGAATGCTGACAGTTGCCAAGGTCAGTGATAAATCTGGATAACCAGTTAAAAAAAATCAATTGTTCTTTTGAGATACAGTAGTTGAAATTGACAAAAATGTCATTGGGTGCAGGCCACCAGCAAGCCTCACGTCGAGAGTATCCGGGACCGCATGTCTCTGGCGCATGCTCACATCATTGAGAACAGTCCTGTGTGGGAAATGCTCAGAGACATACTATAATGTCCAGCAGGTGATCCAGTGTGTCTGATATGTCAAGGTTCAAATCAGAACAAGCTCAGCAGTTTTGGCATGTTCTGTTTTATATCTAGTTTTAGTATTAATTCAGTAAAATTAAAAATGCGTCAGCTTTTTTTTGCCACTGTGTTTTTTAATTAGTCAGACAATAGAAAGTAGAATTAACTCAGTGTTTTCCCAATTAAAAAACATAAATATGCTTTCTCACTTTAGTTTGACAAGTTTTTCCTCTGTGATCTCTTCAATTCGGGCTACAAGACTTCATCAGCTCAGAGGTCACCAAGGTGCCCTGCAGAACCTGAGAACGTGGAAAACAGCTCAATAGTTATACAAAAAACTTAATGAGTGTTAAATTTAAAAATATAATAAAATTATACCTGGTATTGGACCTCTGGAAACATTTTGGACATGCTTTCGTGCTTGTCTGTTGGGGATTTGAAAGTTCTGATCGATCTAGCAGCATCTCTGGTGTTATGGTCCTGATATCCTGATGCATGCTCAATAATCCAGGTAGAAAAATCCAACAAAGTTCAATCTGGTCCTCTAGACATTCAAAAAAACAAAACAAAGCAAAAAAAATCTAGAAACGTTTCGTCTCTCATCCAAGAGACTTCCTCAGTTTGAGGTGCTGTTTTCAGCTCTGTCTCTTAAATAGCACCATCTCAGAGTGGCTCAACCAGTTTGCTGCTGACAACCAAAACCAGCTGATCACATGCTCAAGAAGGACCATCAGCCTAACAATGGGTCATTAGCACACTGATGGCTGTTTACTACTCACAGAGGGCTGAGTGATACTAGCAATCACAGCATTGTAAGAGGGGGACAGTTGAACCCGGAGGCCTCCACCCATGTTTAATGATGGACGATTTCTTTTCACAAAGATGGCCTCCTTTACT
>NC_056500.1:49706943-49713628 GCF_014905685.2 Nematolebias whitei | reverse complement strand
TAGAAAAAATAATTTATTCCCATGTTGTGGGGAGGAACAGATTATTTTAGGTGGCTAAAATATTCTGTTCCCCCCAGGTAACATTCACAAATAAAGAGCAAATGTTTCCAAATTCACAGGACTAGTTGTCCATGACGAGAGGAATGAGCAGAGTTAAGGATTTTTAGAAAAAATAATTTATTCCTATTTGGGGGTGGGGTGGTGGGGGGTTAATTCAGGTAACTAATACTTTCAGGTATAACTTTGGCCAAAAAAAAGAGCAAATGTTTCCAAATTCTCAAGGAGTTGTGTGTGATGATTGAACCTAAATGTCAAGATGATTAAATAATCACCAAAACATTACTGAGTGTTTCAGGCTGAAATCTTGTGTTCTACGTATTTTGAGGTTTAAGCATGTTTTCTTCTTAAGAGAAATAAGAGAGAGAGAGAGAGAGAGAAAACAGACATTAAATGCAAAAAAATAGCAGCTAGAAATATTTGTTCTTCAATAGTGTCATATTTTTCATATGAACGAGATTTACCAGAAAGCCTATATTTGTTTTCAGGAAGTTTAATTTTTCGTGTCCTGCTCTCACCAGCTTCCATCCTTCTACATTAGCAAGAAAAAATGATAAATACGCATGATGTGTTGGTGGACTCATATTTGTCAGGATAAAATGAACATGACCAAAGTTGTAGATTCTCTCGGCGATTAAAAAAAAAAAAAAAAAACAAGACCAGGTTTTTTGTTGTTGTTGAGGTTTTCATTTATTTATTTACCAGGAGCTGTCCATTAAAATTAAAGTTACAACCGTGACAGGATTACGTGGACTCGTTTTACCGAGAAATTTATCAGATGAGCCGTGAAGACGTCGGAGCCGCCTCTCTGGTTGCAGTGCGCGCTCCCGACACAGGGGGAACAGATTTTCACGGGGGAACAGAATTTCGCACAAGACCGCCTCTCTGGTTGCAGTGCGCGCTCCCGACACAGGGGGAACAGATTTTCACGGGGGAACAGAATTTCGCACAAGACCGGGACTAGTGGTGCAGAAAAAAATCAATTTTTCAAAGAATCTAAACTCTTAATCCTGGCAATTCTGAATCATTTCTAAAAGCCCATAAATCGATTTTAAAATGCATTTAAGTTTTATATTTTTTCCGCTCCTACTCCCCGTTCGGCCGCCATAGAATTGAGCCGTGTATGCCACCGTACAGCAAGCTAGTTAGCCAGCTCCCTTTATCTGAATGGAGCCTGCTAGCATGGAGGAGGGAGAAAGCGCGATTCAACCCGCCTCTTCGTCTTTAAAAATGATTTCAGTTCCTCCAATGTTCCGGGGGAAGACAGAGCTTTACAAGAGCACAGTTGTTTACAAGAAGTGTAAAATAAAATTGCAGTACAGTATTTTGGAAATACGACAAAATTCACGGAAGATGAAAGCAAAAGCAGCCAACCAGTGAACTCTGCAACAAACTTCCAGGCTTCCCCAAAGTCTGTGAAGATTTCTAACTCCATCTCCTGCTATATCACAAAGAATTTATGAGCAGACAACTCAGTGGAAGGTGAGGGGTTTAGGTTTATTTTTAATATGATGGATCCAATGTACGTTATTCCTTCATGTAGCTTTTTTTTTTGTTTTTTTGCGATAAAGCAGCACCACAACATCACCATGAAACAACAAATGGGAGAAGCTCTGATGCAGCTGCAGCTCAAAGGTAACTGTTTTTCTCATATTATACTTAATATGAGAACTTAATATGAGAACTTTGTTGTACAACTTATAGACAAGTTGTACAACAAACTTTATGCAATTTGTCTTTTTAACAGGTTGAAGAGACCAGATGAGACACAACACCTGGAGCCTGTTCTAAATGATACAATTAGATGGTTTATAAATTACAGTTCAGAAGAGGTTTTTGTGCAGGTTTGCACAGGTTTTGTAATTTTGTTAAAGATTTACTAAATATGAATCAATATGGTTAAGACTGTGAAGTCTGTATACTGTATTTCGTATTAGGTTAAGTTTTGAAAATATAACAAATGTTAGAGCAATATGGTTAAAAATAACTGAGAAGTTTGTATTTTATTTTGAGTTAAAGGTTAATATACTAGGGTAGGCTGAAGTCTGTTTACTTTTGTATTTATATATTTTGAATTATTTGTCTGTGATGGACTGGAGACCTGTCCAGGTGTCCCCCGCCTCTCACACAGTGATGGCTGATATGGGCACCAGTGACACCTGTGACTCGAAAAGGAATAAGTGGATAAAGATGATGGATGAATGAATTATTTGTTCCTAGATTTTTATTTTATTTTTTAATTCAGGCAACTAAGCTAACCTAATACTGGTAATTTAAGTTACAGAATTGTTTGCACTCCTATATTTTTTTCCTATTTTTGGTATAAATATTAAATGAATCCAAAAGATTTGATACAGTAAAGAACCTAAAATTATTGTTTTAAATAAATGTTGTATTTGTTTACATTGTTGTTTAATTTTTTCAGCTTGTCAGTTACATAATTGAAACAAAATTTATAACAATTTCAATAGAAAAATCGTTTCCGAATCGTTAAAAATCAATTTTGAATCGTAAAGTGACACCAAAAATTGGAATCAAAACAGATCACCAGACACTGAGAGATTCGCACCCCTAGCCGTTCCGAGATTTTGTTCCAGCAGGATCTGGCTCAAATTAAGAACTGAATCTTGGGTTTAAAAGAAAAGGCAGTTAAGCATCCATCCATCCATTATCTTCCGCTTATTCTGAAATTGGGTCGCGGGGGCAGCAGCTTGAGCAGGGAGGCCCAGACATCCATTTCCACAGCCACTTCTTCCAGCTCTTCTGGGAGGATTCCAAGGCGTTCCCAGGCCAGCCGAGAAACATAATCTCTCCAGCGTGTCCTGGTCTTCACTGGGGTCTCGTCCCAGTCAGACATGCCCGAAGCACCTCCCTAGGTAGGCACCCAGGGGGCATCCTTACCACATGCCCGAACCACATCAACTGGCTCCTCTCGATGTGGAGGAGCAGAGGTTCTACTCTGAGTCTCTCTTGGATAACCGAACTTCTCACCCTATCTCTAAGCGAGAGTCCAGCTACCCTGCAGAGGAAACTCATTTCAACCGCCTGTATCCGATATCTCATTCTTTTGGTCACTACCCAGAGCTTGTGACCATTGCTGAGGTTCAACCAACGATCGGACTCGCTTCTCCAGTACCCCTGAATAGCCCTTACCAGGGAGGCTAAGGAGAGTCATGCCCCTATAATTGGAGCACACCCTTTGGTCCCCCTTTTTGAAGAGGGGAACCACCACCCTAGTCTGCCAATCCAGTGGCACTGCCCCCGATGTCCACACAACATTGCAAAGGTGTGTCAACCAAGACAGCCCCACAACATCCAGAGCCTCAGGACAGCCCCACAACATCCAGAGCCTTAAGGAAATCAGGGTGAATCTCATCCACTTCTGGAGCCCTGCCACCTCAGAACTTTTTAACTACCTCGGCGACCTCAGCCACAGTTATGGACGGATCAACACCAAAGTGCCCCGACTCAGTTTCCTCCATGGAAGACATGCTGGTGGGATTGAGAAGGTCCGAGGAGTATTCCTTCCACCTCCCAATGACATCATTGGTTGAGGTCAACAACACCCCACTTTCACTGAACACAGTGTTAGCTAGGTATGTGCGATATGGCATAAATTTCATATCACGATATGTAATGTGAAGGGTGGCAATAACGATATAAATCACAATATGTTTTTGGTATAAAACTTGCAATAGGAATGAAAAAAAAGCATAGGGTGTCCTGTTGCCATCATTTATTTTGAAAACTGCTATACTACAAAATAATCTCAATTAAGAAAATTCCACTACTAGGTCCAGAGAGTTTTAAATAACAAATCAAGTATTAGGCTTCTTTCTTGTAGTACAAAACAGTGCAAAATACAAAGTATATCAAATGTAGTTTTAGCCATATATTTTAAACAAAAGAATATGTTGTTAACTCTTAACAGTTTCCAGTATTCTCACTTGAGAAATGAACAGCAACAGAGCAGCATTTTACACTGAAAACCCTTAGCCCTCCAACCATCTAACCCTCCAGTGTCTCCCTCCGCTTTAAGGAGAGTTGACACAAAATGGCGACCAGTTTCCTCTGTGGCTTTGACCAGAGGGTCTCGCAGTAAAATCACACAACACGTTGTTATTTTACAGATCAGAGAGCAGGTTTCTCTAAAGATGACCAACGCTTTCTTTAACTTTCGATGGAACACAGCGTTTTGCACATGCGTCCGAATATGGCAACACATTGGCAAGCCGGCCGTAGTTAGCTTGTAGCTTTGCTACTTAGCTCTCGAAGAAAAGACTTTAACACCACTTACGCACGGTTTTCAACTAAAAAAAAGTAACAATTAAATCTGACAACTCTGATTTTACATCAGACAGCATTACTGCGGTTAGCCGGTAGAAGACGGATCTCCATTGTAGGCTAAATGCCTATCGTTTCTACTGTGTACCGTATATATTGCGCATTCCTAGTGTTAGCAAAGTGCTGCTTTCCCCTCCTCAGCCGCCTGATGGGTTGCCAAAATCTCCTCGGAGCCGACCGAGAGTCTCTATCCAAGGTCTCACCAAACTCCTCCCACATTGTAGCTTTTGCCTCAGCAACAGCCAAGGCTGTGGACCGCTTGGCCCTTCGGTACTCCTCAGCTGCCTCTGGAGTCCCACTGGCCAACAAGGCTCAATAGGACTCCTTCTTCAGCTTGACAGTCGCACTAACTGGGAGTGTCCACCACCGCGTTCGTGGATGGCCACCGCGAGAAGCACCGACAACCTTGTGGCCACAGCTCAAGACAGCTACCTAAACAAGCGAGGTGCACTGGTATAACTGGCCCACTCGGACTCAATGTCCCCCACTTCAGCTGGGATGCGGTTAAAGCTCTCCCTTAGGTGTGACTTGAAGATCTCTCTGATGGGTTCTTTTGCCAGGCTTTCCCAGCAAACTCTCACTACACATTTGGGTCTAGCGGGTCTGTCCGGCATCTTCCCCCACCATGTGATCCAACTCACTACCAGGTGGTGATCAGTTGACAGCTCAGTTCCTCTCTTCACCTGAGTGTTCAAAACAAATGGCCGCAAATCAGATGACAAGAGTATGAAGTCAATCATTGATCTAAGACCTAGGGCGTCCTAATGCCAAGTGCAGTTATGGACATCCTTATGTTCGAACATGGTGTTCATGATGGACAAACTATGAAGTCCAAAAACAAAACATCGCTCAGGTTCAGATCAGAGAGGCCGCTCCTCCTAATCACGCCCCTCCAGGTCACACTGTCATTCCCCACATGGACATTGAAGTACCCCAGCAGAATAAAGGAGTCCCCAGTTGGCGCACCTTCCAGCACCCCTGTAAAGGACTCCCAGAAGGCCGTATACTCTGAACTGCAGTTCAGCACGTAGGCACAAACAGCAATCAGAGCCTGTCCCTCTACCCAAAGGCAAAAGGAAGACACCCTTTAATCTACCAGGGAAAACTCCAACACACAGACACCAAGTCGGGAGGCTGCAAGTAGACCCACACCAGCTCAACGCCTCTCACCATGGGCAACTCCAGAGTGGAATAAGGTCCAGCCCCTCTCAAAGAGATCGGTTCCAGAGTCCATGCTGTGCATCGAGGTGAGCCCAACTATATCTAGCTGGTACCTCTCAACCTTGCATACAAGCTCAGGTGCCTTTCCCACCAGAGAGGTCATGTTCCATGTCCCAAGAGCCAACTTTGGTAAGCCAGGGTCAAAGCGCCAAGATCCCCGCCTTCAGCCACTGCCCATGGCATCATGCACCCGACTTTAATGGCTCTTCCTGCAGGTGGTGGGTCCACAGGAATGCAAACCCATGTTGCTCCTTTGGGCTGAGCCTGACCGGGCCCCACGGGTAGAGACCCGGTCACCAGGTGCTCGCCGACGAGCCCCTCCCCCAAGCCTGGCTCCAGGGTGGGGCCCCGGTAACCCACGTCCGGGCAAGGGACACTGAGTTCCTAGTTTTTTCCTGTCCATAAAAATCTTCTGAAAAAATCTTCTGACAGTGAAGCAGTTTCATGCAATACTGCAAAATCTGCTAAAGTCTTTCATACTACAGCCAAAGCTGAGCAGTCGATAGATCTGTCACAAAGAGAGCGCCACACTTTACGGCAAATGAACTCCTCTGCGCACGTCTGTGCTATCTCCATAAAGGAGCTTTTGTCCATTTAACTATCTTTTTGGATGTGTCTAAAGTATTGTACAGATGGATGTATTTTCTGACTGCCTTGGGCAGCTGCTCCTCAAAGGTGTCTATGTTGCAACAGTTACAACTTCTGGAATCAGAGTAGCTGAAGCAAAATACAACATTACTATTTGAGTGTTTTTCCACATAAACAAACGCCCACAAACTTCTGACCAATTACCGCTACACAATGCACAGTGCATACTCGGATTAGAAAAGGTTTGGCCAGGGCCTTGTGTCAAGTCAGGATGGACAAAGCAACAAAAGGATGCGATTTTCATCACAAAACTATCAATAATGCATCAACTGCTCTGTTTCATATGTTTTTCATTTACCCTTCATTTATCCAGGTAGTCTCATTGAGCCACAAGAACTAATTTTCAAGAGAGACCTGTTTGGGGAGCGGATGGTGGGGGTTGGGGGCCTTGCTCAGGGGCCCGGGGGGGGGGGGG
>NC_056500.1:49691743-49706843 GCF_014905685.2 Nematolebias whitei | reverse complement strand
TATATATATATATATATATATATATATATATATGTATATACATATGTATGTATATATATATATATATGTATATGTATATACATATATGTATAAATGCACATATATGTGTGTGTGTAAATAAATAAAGTTAAAAATGTAAGATAAAGCTGAATTAAGTACAGCTCGAGTTCAGCAGTCTGACAACTGTAGGGAATAAACTGTTTCTGAGCCTGGTGGTCTTGCTCTGAATGCTCCTCAGCTGTCTGCTTGAGAGGAGGGGCTGAAACAGATTGTGTGCAGGATGAGGTCCTTCATGATGCGGAGCGCCCTCCCCCTGCACTGTGATGTGTAGAGGTCCGTGGTGGTGGGAAGGCTGCTCCCTACAGTCTTTTGTGCAGCCTTAACTACCCTCTGCAGAGCCATCCTCACAGCAGCAGTGCAGCTGCCGTGCCACACGGTGATTCAGGTGCAGAAAACGCTCTCCACCATACAGCGATAGAAGCTCCTCAGGACAGAGCTCCCAAGTCCAGCTCTCTGCAGCTTCCTGAGGAAGAAGAGACTGTGGTGGACCTTCTTGACCAGACAGGAAGTTTTGGAACTCCAGGTGAGTTCCCTGGATATATGAACACCAGGTACCTGTAGCAGGAGACCACCTCCACAGCTGCTCCTCTGATGTGTAGGTGGAAGATGTCTGCTAACACCTCAGACAGCTAGTGTGCGCAATCCTCAGTACCTCAGTACCTGCCCTGAGATGTTGTCAGGGTTTGCAGCCTTATGGGGGATGATTCCCTGGAGGGTCTGCCTCACATCTGCTTTGGTCACAAAAAGGGGCGTGTCACCGGGTGGTGGTATAAGTCTGGTGCTTGGGGGGGGGGGGGGGAGGATCCTCAAAGCGAGCATAGACCTTATTGAGTGCATCTGGCAATGTGTGGCTTAACTTTAATAAAATGACCAGTCGGCTCAGTGCAGCACTTGCAATAATTTTGTATTGTGCAAAGGAGAAGTAAAGTGTGGCCCATCTTTGAAGCGCTCCGCCTAACTATTTTCTCTGGGTCCGACCCTCAGAATAGAGTGGCGCTCCGACCGACTGTTTTTGCTGCCTCCTTCTCTGGCTCCATCAGGTTAATAAAACTATAAACTATGTCTCATACCAACATTAAGGCAGCTAACAAGTTATACTTGACTTATAGCAGTAGGTCAACTCAAATACAAACACTATGCTAACGTTAGCTCGTATTTTTTTCTTAGAAAAACGACCCGAAATGGTTAATAATGGTAGCCTGGCTCCAGGATGTTCTCTGTTCACCATAGTGTCCAAGGGAACTACTTCGGTGTAGTTGAATGAAAAGTGCCACAGAACGTTTACAGCATATATTGTGTAAAGGCTTCATCCCTTTTCAGATATGGAGTCACCAACATTTAGGTTGGTTAGGCAACAAAAATAGAGCTAATTAATAGTCCATCCTAAGCTAACGTTACAGTAACAGTGGCATTACGTTTGTTTGTATGTTTGCAGGGACATGATGAATACCATCAACACAAGTACACACCGCCTACCATGGACAACTGGTCAAATAAGTTAATCCCATCTTGGTATAAGGTGGAGAAGAGCTGCTCTGCACTTTAAACAGAAGATGGATGACGTGTCTGGGAGCAGATCCAGAGAAAGCTGATTGAGCAGGTGAAATGTCATGCACAACTGTCTTTTCAGCTATTAAAATCTGAAATCTAAATGCTAGTAATGTTCTTTGTGGTCAACAGAGGAAGACTGTGGAGATGAGTGGGTCACCATGCAGTCTGAGGAAAGGTCTGAGAATGACAGAGTGGAAGATGAGGAGAGTGTAAGTGTATGATAGCTGAAATTATATATATTCTCAATCTTAATAATGATCATGTCTTTAATAATCCCTTTTTACTGATAATACTGATGGACCTGTTGTTTATTTATGAACCGCCTCCCTGCAATCTGTCCAGAAAGTCTCCACTGGAGGAGCTTTTTGCTGAGGAAGAGGCACAGAGCATAATGTCACAGCTTCATGTCCATGAAGAAACAAGTGGAGAGAGGGCTGCAGATGTACCAGGACATTCCACCAGTCGTTCTGTCTGAGGACCTGGTGCTGGTGGTGGAACCAACACAAGACTTATCCTTTGCTGTTAGATCTTGCTTTCTCATATTTATGTGTTCAAGCTTCTTTGAAACCCAGCAAATGTGTGTTCTCCACTGCAGGAGACACTGTCTGTCCAGAACACATACTGTCTGAGAAGCAGATATGATCATTTTCCTGAACAAGAATCGATTCTGAGTTTATACTGTACCTGCTGCTAATCTGGACAGGATTGTACAAGTTGTTATTTTTTATAATAATAATAATAATTTTGTTTGATATTCTGCAGCAGGTTAGCCCATCAGTGGGAGCTCAGTAACATGGCTGCAGCATCACGCACTGAACATGTGGAAATGTGTTTCCATGAGGTTTTCAAACAAAGCTCTCTTGTGAAAGTGTACCCCTGTGAAAAGAAAACTAATGACATATTGAAGTTCATAAGTTTGATATTTATACCTGTATACTGATTGAATAGCCCTGTGAGAAATTCATAGTAATTAAAAAAAAAAAGTAAAAAGTTCATAGAATTGGGGCTCTCGGATGAGAGACGAAACTTTTCTACATTTTTTTGTTGATTTGCTTTGTTGTTGTTTTTTTTTGAATGTCCAGAGGACCAGATTTAACTTTTTTAGATTTTTCTACCTGGATTATTGAGCATGCATCAGGATATTCATAGAATTGAAATTCAAATAAAAGTTCAAATTATTTCATCCAGAAAGAACTCTGGCTAACTACTCTAGCTCATTCATAACATGATGGAGTTAAATTCAAAGCAGTCTGCTCCTCAGATAAATAGTGTTAACTTATTATTTTTATATGAAAGTTTCTGTTAAATTATTATTTTTATATATGAATATTTCTGTTCAGTGCCCTGAGACGACTTCTGTTGTGACTTGGCGCTATATAAATAAACTTATTTGAATTGAACTGACATGTCTTTTTTAACCCCACCTCTAAAAAGAATCGGAATCGGGAATCGATAGGAACTGGAATCACAACGAAGAATCGGAATCAAAATGAAGAATCTGAATCGGAACCGGAACCGGAATTGCTCAAATTCAAACGATGCCCAACCCTATTAGTATTAGCAAGATGTAAACAATGGTTATGAACACTATAGTAAACTCCCGTGGCAGGTAGTATGGCTGACATTTCACAGTCATAAGTTCTATTTTCTCAGAGCAGTAGCTTTTTACCAGTCCACAGTTCATATACCAATCTTCATTCACGAACATACAAAATCCTCCCCATCGTGTTTTACCCTACCGATGGCCACGGGCCACTCGAAATAACTGAAGACCCTTGATCTGGAACACTGAGTCCAGCATGATGATGTTAAACCAGGTTCCGTTAGACAAAGAACAGCACAGTTCTTCATCTAAAAACACTCTTCCTCAGATGTAACAAGTCTACTTTGTTATCCAGTGAGTGGACATTGGCCAAAAAGAGAGTACTCTCTTTAGCTGGGCCAACACGTCCACCTGCTTCCACCTCTTCTGTTTCCGGGCATCTCGTTTCCTCTTGACCGTTGCTCATTGCACTCTACTGCGCCATTCCGTTGTCCTCAGGAGCCGCTGTCTGCCGAGTTCGGATTTCAGCCTCAGTGATACAGTATATTAATAACCGAACTGTCTCTGATGGGCATCAGTCGGTTGAGCTGTACTTCAGCCATGAATTTAGCACTGAACTAGTGCCTAAAACAGCCTCATAGGAATTAAAATAATTAAAATAAGACTTAATCCCGAGAGCATGAGAAGCCACTGCACTTCTGTGTGTCGCAAAAAAAAAAAAAAACTTCTGTGTGTCGCCATAGTAACTAAGCAAAACTATTGCAACTAAGCTTTACAAAGCAGGTAGGTTATTTTTCTACCATTTACAGTAGCTTTTATCGCATTGTGGATGTCCCGACATCGTGTTCTCTGGTAGAGTCTAGGGAGTTAATGCTCTCAACATTTTTCAGGAATTATTATTTTGTTGTTGAGAAAATGAACCTACTAAATTTGGGTAGCAAATGGAACCCAGTTATGTACAGTAGTCCCTCGTTTATCGTGGGTGTTAGGGACCACACCCACCCGCAAAAAGTGAAAAACTGCGAAGTAGGGATACAGTGGTTCAAGTTCAAGTTCAGTTCAAGTTCAGTAAACTTTGTCATGATGTGCCAGGCTGTAACCACACTCATCAACAGTTACTCCCAATCTCCTTCCTTAAATAAACAATTTAAATGTAAATAATGTCAAATTTCAAATAAACAATCAATACATGGATTGTTTATTTAAAATATTACAGTATTTAAATTTAAATTGTAAAGAAGAGAAGCGCAGCAGGGCATCAAAGGTTAACCCTTCACGCACCTCTGTAGCACAGAGCAGAAATGTACTTCTTGATCAATTACACTGTAACAACTGAACATAGAAGTTCTAAAATAATTAAAAATAACTTTTAATACTTTTATATTTTGTGATTATGACAGTTTTATGATGTGACATACTTTTAATTTTAGGTTGAAAGACAAAAGTCGATCGGTGCATCTGGACAGCAAAGGGCCCTTCACAAAGCCGATGCAGCAGGAGAAATGTGTGCGTGGCAGAGAGCGGAGATCAGCTGATCAGGTGCAGGAGGGAGCTTCTCCCTGCACTTGTGGGCTGCACACATGGTGCAAAATCATTTAAAATAATTTATTTTAAATAAACAACCCATGGCTCATCCATCAATCAGCCAAGTGTGTCATGTCCAATCTTACTTTGAAAAACCACGATATAGCGAATCCACAAAAAACAAACCGCGACATAGCGAGGGACTACTGTAATTCAAATCAGTGGTGGTCCTCAACCCCCGGGCCACAGACTGGTACCGGTCCGTGGGTCAATGGGTACTGGGCCGCACAGAAGGGGAAAAAAAGTTTTATTTTGAAAAATCACCAGATTCTCTCGACCACATCAGTCTATCACTCTTGACACAGGTCAACATACACAAGTGGTTAGGTTCAGTTTCTGCTAGGCGCATGCGCAGATCAGTTCTACATTGCTGGTGAAGAACAAAGCAATTCAGCTATGTGGTCTGGAGCAGACAGGTGGAGGTGCGCAGACATATCTGTGCATTTTGAAGGATTACACTGCATATTTTTCAACCCGCCTGACAAAGCTTGACTATAAAACTATAACTAAATAAAACTATAATTTTAACAAGCTTCCTAATATCACATCAGAGCTGTCACTTCACATTTTTGCTTCTGCTCAAAAAAATCTCAGCCCCTAAAAGTTCAAAGTCATGGGTAATTTTATTATAAAACATCCATCCATCCATTATCTTTTACCCGCTTCTTCCATTTTGGGTCACGGGGGTCCATGTCCAGCAATCACTGTGCGAGGGGCGGGGTACACCCTGGACAGGTCGCAAGTCCTTCACAGGGCCACATAGAGACAAACGAGACAAACAACCATTCTATTATACAAAGTAAAACACAAAAATATAATTAAACATTTTGCACTAGGCATAAGTTCCTGTGCTTTTGTGAACAATCTGATGTGTGTGAATCACTGCAGGAGTTTCTGAACTTTCAGCAAACTGATAAAACAATGATCTCAGCTCATGAAGCTGTTTGTCTGCAGTCAAAGTATTTGAAGCGATGTCGGAGCAACCAGGATGCTTCTTTGAATTGAGCAGGAGGATTGAGAGCAACTCTTTTGTAAGCCAGTGACAAAGCGCTAAATATTAGGCAGATTTTTCTGTGTGGCCAAAAACTTAAAGCAACGTTTGTTGTCCCACGGTGTGCCGGACAAGATGAATTCCCAGACAGTCAAACATTCCCAGATGAATCTGATATGCTCCCCAAACCAAGCTTCTTTACACACCACCGACTCTGCTCTTTTACAATACTGTCGGACCTCCTTTGACCAAGTTCAGTCGGGTCCTTTATCTGAGTTTGTGGGTGGCTAAATGACACAGGACTACTATGAGACATAGAGCAAGGTGTGTGGAGCAGGGAGGAGGAGGAGGCATGTCAGCAAATGACCATTCGGGGACCTCAATTTGGCCTGAAATGAATGCTCCTCACCTGCAGAGCTGAAGCGGTTTTGCGGGAGTGTCAGAAAATAAATTATGAAAGTAAATTGGACTGGCTTTTCAACATTTTGATTGCTGTTATTAATTAGATTAAGCCCTGGTTTATATATTTTGTTTCATGTTAATCTACTGTAATAAATGTTTGTAAAATAAATCAGAATGCAGGAAATGACATCTACTTCATTCAAAATTCTGTTGTGGAGGACCCCCAGAACCCAGCACCTGAATGACAACCTCAGCTGGGGCAACAGCACCACCAGCCTGATAAAAAAAGCTCATCAGAGACTCTACTTCCTCAGGCGGCTGAGACGAGCTGGTCTGGGAAGCTCAGTCCTCACCTCCTTCTATAGGTGTGCAGTGGAGAGCATCCTGTGCTCCAGCATCAATGTGCGGCATGTAGGCTGCACAGCTACAGAAAGAAAAGCTTTGCAAAGTGGTGAAGGCTGCACAGAAGACTGTTGGAGTCAGTCTCCCCACCATCACAGATATCTACACCTCCAGATGCAGGAAGAGAGCCACCTGCATCATGAAGGACCCCACTCACCCAGCACACACACTTTTTGCCCAGCTCCCCTCAGGAAGGAGGTTGAGGAGCATTAAGTGTAGAACCACTAGACTGAGGAACAGCTTCTACCCTGAGGCTGTTAGACTCATGAATCTCTAACCAGAATAATCTCTGTGAAAAATCACATCATGTTGCTGCTGATCTGTTTCATGTTGCTGCTGATCTGTTTCATGTTGCTGTGTTCATGTGTGCTCATCTACTCACACAGACTCAGGATTGTGCTGCTGTTCGACGTAATCTAAAAAAGTTCAATCTGGTCCTCTGGACATTCAAAAAACCAAAAAACAAAACAAAGCAAAAAAATGTAGAAACGTTTCGTCTTTCATCCGAAAGACTTCCTCAGTCTGAGGTGCTGTTTTCAGCTCAGTCTCTTAAATAACACCTTCTCAGAGTGGATCAACCAGTTTGCAGCTGACAACCAAAACCAGCTGCTCACATGGTCAAGAAGGACCATGAGCCTAACAATGGATCATTAGCACACTGATGGCTGTTTACTATTCACAGAGGGTTGAGTGATACTAGCAATAACAGCAGTGTAAGAGGGGGACAGTTGAACCCGGAGGCCTCCACCCCTGTTTAATGATGGACAATTTCTTTTCACAAAGATGGCCTCCTTTACTCCTCTGTCAAACCATCGTTCCTCTCTATCCAGGATGTGAACATCTTCATCCCTGAAAGAGTGACCGCTGGCCTGGAGATGAGTGTAGACCGCAGAATCCTGGCCTAATGATGTTGATTTTCTGTGCTGGGCCATCCTTTTGGCCAGTGGCTGTTTAGTTTCCCCGATGTAAGACTGATCACAGCCCTCCTGACACTGAACACCATACACAATATTACTCTGTTTGTGCCAGGGGACTGGATCTTTGGGATGAACCAGTCTTTGCCGTAATGTATTTTGGGGTTTAAAAGCCACTGGAACATTGTGTTTAGAAAATAAATGACTGGTCTGGGTTTGGGTTCCTCCTTTCCACCTGTTGGCTGACTGGAGTCCTGTTTGGGTTTCTTCTCTGCTTTCAGGAAGGCCCAGTTAGGATATCTACATTGCTCTAGAGCCAGTCTTGTGTGGGATTTCTCCTTCTGCCTGGCTCCTGAGCTAGTGGGGACGCTGTCTGCTCTGTGATACAGAGTCCTGGTGACTCCTAACTTGTGCTCCAAAGGGTGATGGGAGTCAAACTGCAAATACTGGTCTGTGTGGATGGGTTTGCGGTACACCTCAGTTTGCAAATGTCCCCTATCAGAGACTGAGAGCTCACAATCCAAGAAAGCCAACTTGCCATTTTTTACATCTTCTCATGTGAACTTGATGTATTTATCCACAGAGTTGATGCGGTCAGTAAAATGTTGGACTTCCTGAGATTTAATTTTAACCCAAGTGTCGTCAACATACCTGAACCAATGACTTGGTGGTGTCCCTGAAAAGGACGTCAAGGCTCTCTTTTCTACCTCCTCCATGTACAGGTTGGCAACAATAGGAGAAACTGGAGACCCCATAGCACACCCATGTTTCTGCCTATAATATTGCTCCCCATATTGCTGTTTGACGTAATGTTTTTATGCTATTAGTGCTTAGTGTATTTTTAGTTTATGTTTTTCTTAGTCCATATCTTAGATGTAATTACTGTTTTTTATTTCACATTTTATTGTTGGATGTAACTGGGACCCTGTGTACATAATTTCATTCCACCACATGTACCATATGTGGTGGACCAACAATAAAGAATCTCTGACTCTGACTGTGAATGTTTCTGTAAAGTGCCCTGAGACAACTTTGTTGTGATTTGGCGCTATATAAATAAACTGAATTGAAAACTGAATTGAACTGACTCTGATATAGCGCCAAATCACAACAGAAGTTGGCTCAGGGCACTACAAAAACATTGACATATAAAAGCCTAGTAAAGTTATCTAAGGAAGCCATCAGATTGCACTGAAGCTTCACTTTGTCGCAGTCTCTCTGAGCAAGCACAAAGGCAACAATCTAAAGGAACTTTTAACAGGAAGAAATCTCCAGCAGAACCAGGCTCAGGACGAGTGGCCATGGAACCAGCCAGCCATCTCCTTCGGCTGGCTGGGGTTTGAGAGGTCAGGAAGGAGAAACAAACAAACACAGAATAGCAGGTCCAGATGTACTTTCTATTGGAGGAATGACAAAAAAAAACACATGTTAAGGTAGAAAATAATAATTACAAATGCAAACAGGTAGAGTAGAGTAAGTACAGACAGCAGCAGAGTGAGGAAATGTGGTCAGCTTGTCCTCCAGCATTCTAAGCCTATAGCAGCATAACTAAGAGATAGCTCATGAAACCCAAGCCAACCCTAACGATAGGATTTATCAAAAAGGAAAGACTAATCTTAAAAGTAGACAATGTGTCAGTCTCACAGAAAAAAACTGGAAGTTGGTTCCACAAGAGAGGAGCCTGATAACTGAAGACTCTGCCTCTGATTATACTTTTGGAAACTCTAGGAACTACAAGTAAACATGCAGTCTGAGAGCGAAGTTCTCTGTTAGGATAATATGGAACAATAAGATTTGTAATATTCAATTAAATTCAATTTGGTTTATTTATATAGCGCCAGTTCACAACAACGTTGTCTCAGGGCACTTTACAGAAACATTCACATACATACAAAAGCCCATTAGTAAAGTTCTCTATCTAACAAAGCCAGCAGACTTTGAATCTTCACAGTCTCAGTCTCCCATCTTGAGCAAGCACTAATATAATATAAGATGGAACTAGGTTGTTGAGAGCTTTGTTTGTTAGAAGTAAGATTTTGAATTCTGACTTTGCCAAGAAGCTAATGGAGAGAAGCTAAAACTGGAAAAATATGATCTCTCCTACTAACTCTCATTAAAACTCTGGTAGCAGCAGTTTGGATCAACTGAAGACTTAAATTTTTATTTATTTTTTTGACATCCAGATAATAAAAAATTGCAATAGTCCAGCCTAGACGTGATAAATCAACGGACCAGGCTTTCTGCATCATTTTTGGACAAGATGTTTCTAATCTTAGAAAATTGGGGAGCAAGATGGCACCTGTGTACGGCTTGACTTCTGTTCCGTCTCGTCCGTCTCACATTCTTGTAACTTGTTTAGTATTTTATTTTGCTTTATCTAGCCTGTCAAACAACTGTGTTTTGGCTGTTAATCAATATCCATGTGATCGGCACAAGTTATTTTCCATAAAGAATTATATGGAGGATGCCTGCGTTACCTGGGCCAGGTATGCAGATTTTTTCCCTCCACGTTTTGAATGCGCCACGTCATCACCCGAGTGTTACGTCTCAAGGTACCCAGTAGATAACGACACAAGACTCAATGAAAAGTGCACAGTGAAATTTATTTACAGTGGTACTTATTTACATATATACATGTTGGTTGGCTGGAACCCCTGGAAGAGTAAAGGCACGGTCAGGATGGTCAGGCAAGGTGGTAGTACAGGAAATTGATTGTGAGGTCTTGTTCCTTTCTTACAGGTGGATTTGCAGAGTTACTCTGTGTAGAGTCCAGGGTTTCCAGAGGGGTCCACTCCAACAGGCAGTTCAAGGCAGGCAAGTGGCTGGAGGGCAAGAACGCAGGGAACGAGGCACAGGACCAAAAACGAAGCAGGACTGGATCCAAACAACAGGATGGCTGTAAGCACACAAAAACAAGGTAAGTTCTCTTTCATCGATCCTAGTAATACTGGCTAGAAGCATAAATACCCAAAGAGGAATCAATGCTCCAGTGAAGAGTAGAGCTTGACTGCAGCCTTATGTAGTGTGGAAGCTCATCAGGTAGACGACCGTCAGCTGTGGGTAATCAGCCGCCATCTTAGGGCTGCAGCAAGTGCTACTCCTACAGTACCCCCCCCCCCCCCCCCAAGAATCACCCCCAGGCGACCTGAGGCGCTTCTCGAGGTGGGCCTTGAAGAACGCAGTGATGAGGCTGGGATCCAGGATGAATGAGCGGGGAATCCATGAACGCTCCTCCGGACCGTATCCCTCCCAGTCAACGAGGTACTGGAATCCCCTTCCTCGGCGTCGCACATCCAGGATGGTCTGTACGGTGAAGGCTGGATGATTGTCAATCAATCGGGTGGGTGGAGGGAGGTTGGCAGGTGGGCATAGTGGGCTCTCTGAAACAGGCTTGACTTGGGAAACGTGGAACGTGGGATGAATCTTCATAGAAATAGGGAGCTATAATCGAACTGCAGAGGGGTTGATGATTTTGGTGATGGGGAAGGGACCGATGAACCTGGGGACCATCTTCCTGGGGGTGTCTTTTAGATGTATGTCTCTGGTGGAGAGCCATACCTTTTGACCCACCTATAGGATGGTGCAGCAGAACGGTGGCGGTCGGCAAACCTCTTGTTTTGGGCAGCCGTGCGTAGAAGAGCCGTCTTGGTTTGGCGCCAGACACGTCGACATCGGCGGAAGTGGTGTTGAACGGAGGGTACTGTGATGTCTGTCTCCTGACTGGGGAACAATGGAGGCATGTAGCCAAGGGAGGTTTCAAAGGGAGACATACCTGTAGCCGAAGATTTGTGCGAGTTGTGGGCATATTCCACCCAAACCAAGTGTTGACTCCAAGCCAAGGGGTTGCGTTCCACAATGCACTGTAGGGTGGTCTCCAACTCTTGGTTACACCTTTCCGCCTGACCATTCGACTGGGGGTGGTAACCAGAGGTGAGACTGACAGATGCCCACAAAGTATTGCAAAAACAACGCCAAACCTGAGTAATGAATTGTGGGCCCCGGTCTGACACCACATCAGATGGGATGCCATGGATCCTAAAAACGTGCTGAACAAGGAGATGGGCTGTCTCCAGGGCAGAAGGTAATTTGGGTAGTGGAATGAAGTGGGCTGCTTTTGAAAATCTATCAGTGACAGTGAGAATGGTTGTGTTACCTTCTGATGGTGGCAGGCCTGTGACAAAATCCACCGATATGTGTGACCAAGGACGGCTGGGCGTTGGTGGTCGTTGCAACCGACCAGCAGGGGGTTGGTTTCCAGTTTTATTTCTGGCACAGGTAGCGCATGCTGCAACAAATTCTTTTACATCATGGGAGAGCGTAGGCCACCAGAAATTAGTCTTGGTAAGCGATAACATGCGTGAGGTACCAAGGTGACAGGAAAGTTTATTAGTGTGTACCCACTCGAGTACCTTAGACCTCATGGTGGAGGGAACGAACAGCATCCCAGGGGGTCCTGTACCGGGATCAGGTTCATCCTTATGAGCCTCGCGAACCTCTCTCTCAACAGACCAGATGAGGGCCCCAACAATATAGATGGGAGGGATGATGTTCTCTTCAGAGTCAGGTACATCTGGGGAAGAAAACTGGCGAGAGAGAGTCAGGCTTGGTATTCTTAGAACCAGGTCTGAACATCAAGGTATAATTAAAACGATTGAAAAACAGCGACCAACGTGCCTGTCTGGGCGTCAGTCGTTTGGCGTCCCTCAAGTATGTCAGATTTTTATGGTCTGTCCATATTAAAAAAGAAAGTTCAGTGCCCTCTAACCAGTGGCGCCATTCCTCTAAGGCTAATTTTACAGCCAGAAGTTCCTGGTTGCCCATGTCATAATTCTGTTCCACTTGGGACAAGCGACGGGAGAAGAAAGCACATGGGTGCACTTTATTGTCGCTGGGGGACCTTTGGGACAGCACCGCTCCTACCCCAGTATCGGATGCGTCTACTTCCAAAATGAACTGACGTTTGGGATCTGGGTGACAGAGGATGGGTGTGGAAGAAAATAGTTGTTTGAGTTTACCAAAGGCTACATCTGCTTCAGGGTTCCATCTGAATGTCCTATTGATTGAGGTAAGCTGTGATAAAGGTTTGGCGATGCGGCTGTAGTTCTTTATAAAACATCGGTAAAAGTTAGCAAATCCCAGGAAGCGCTGTAATTGTTTCCTGGTCTCAGGAACCGGCCACTCCACCACTGCCTTGGTCTTCTCAGGGTCCGTTCTGTAATGTCCTTCCCCAAAGATAAATCCCAAGAAGGAAACAGATGACACATGAAATTCACACTTTTCACCTTTTACGAATAATTGATTCTCGTATAGTCTCTGAACCACAGTCCTAACTTGTGTAGTGTGTTTGGTCTTGTCTGTAGAGTAGATGAGGATGTCGTCGAGATATACGAATACAAAGTTGCCGATAAAATCTCTTAAGACGTCGTTAATTAATGCCTGAAAGACCGCAGGAGCGTTGGTCAGGCCGAAGGGTATGACAAGATACTCGAAATGTCCAAGGGGAGTTCGAAAAGCTGGTTTCAATTCATCTCCCTGTCTTATATGGACCAAGTGATAAGCGTTTCATAAATCCAATTTAGTGAAGATTGTGGCAGATTGTAATTGTTCGTGAATAGAATCAATTAACGGGAGGGGGTATTTATTTTTTATGGTAATGTTGTTAAGTCCTCGATAGTCGATACATGGGCGAAGGGTCTTATCTTTCTTGGTTACAAAGAAAAACCCCGTTCCCATAGGAGAGGTGGACGGGCGAATAATCCCAGAGTCGAGGGATTCCTCATTGTAAATTTTCATAGAATTTCTCTCGGGGCCAGAGAGGTTGTAGAGGCGACTGGCCAGTAGCGGGGCCCCAGGAAGAAGGTCAAGAGCAATCATATGGCCGATGAGGAGGCAGAGATAAAGCCTTCTGTTTGCTGAACACTTGGGCCAGGTCGTGATACTCGGGAGGAATAGATGGCAAATCAATCTCTTCTGTGGGTGAGTCGGGTCTGGAGTGTTTGGAGATACCAGAACGAAGGCAGTGCTTAAGGCACCTGTCGCTCCATTTTTCTACCCTCCCGAGTTCCCAATTTATGTGGTGGTTATGATGCTTCAACCATGGGTATCCTAAAATACACTGGGTGTTGGGTGAATCGAATACGAAAAAATCAATGTATTCATGGTGGTTCCCAGAAGTTATAAGGTGCAGTTTTGTTGTTTTAATTAACTTGGATGACTGTGGGAAGTGTAAGTCTATGAAAGGGAGTGAAAGAGGACGTACCCACCAGTATCTCCCTTTTTACCGGCGGGCATCTTAGATTTCCTGAAATGGACAAGATGCTACATAGTGTCCATCTTTTCCACAATAAAAACATAATCTTGACTCCCGACGTCTTTGTCTTTCATCAGGTGTTAGACGAGTATGTCCCACCCGCATAGGTTCTGGTTCAGGCAGCGTTAGGTGTGTCATTGGAACAGGATTTATGTAACCCTGGGACTTGTAGTCCTCTAAAACCGGCTTGTAGTTGCAAAACCCTCCTGATGATGCGGCAAGACTGGAAGAGGTGGCCCTCTAGGAGTTGTAGTCCCGTTCTCTTCGTCGCTCCCAGAAGCGTTCGTCCAGGGATATTGCTAAATTTACTAATGCGTCAAAACTAGGTGGCTCATCTCATGGCGCAATCTGGTCTTTAATATACTCCGACAAGGAATTTAGAAACGTACCTTGTAACGCTCTCTTGTTCCATCCAGTCTGTGCGGCGAGAATGCGGAACTCGAGAGCGTGCTCGGATACAGGTCGCCGGCCCTGACGTAATCCCAGCAAACATTTCTCTGCATTGGGTTGTTGCAGCGGTCGATCGAAAATCCTGTGGAACTCGGTGAGAAGAGTGTCGAAAGAAACAGTATCCATGTTGTGTTGATGTAGAAATGAAGTTGCCCACCGGAGAGCGTTACCTTTGAGTTGGCTGGAAAAGTACGTGATCTTAGCGATGTCCGTGGAGAAGCGCTGAGGGGCCCCCTTGAAGGAGAGTTTGCATTGTAGGAGTCAAGTCCGGCTCCCCACATTACGTGACCGGTTCCTTCGAACCATCTCCTGCTAGGAGAGGTATGTAGACAGACCTTGTTCGCCGCCACAATGTCTGGTAGTCCAGAGCGCACCTGCAGCTGTGCACGTAAAACCAACACGGACCGCCCTGTTGAATGCTCGTTCTATAGCGAATAAAGCTTTTATCCTTGGAGATTTGTTCAAGGAAGAAAGTCTGGACTTGATGTTTTTGACAGAGACTTGGCAGCGGAAACAGGAATTTATTCATTTGAATGACCTGTGCCCTCCAAACTGTTCCATGTTTGGGACCCCACGGGTTGTAAGGCGAGGAGGCGGACTTGCGCTTATCTATCAGGACTGCTTTTCCTGCAGGCTCATGAAGCTGGATCCTTTCAGCTCTTTTGAACTACAAATGACTGTAGGGGTTGCAGTTGTGCTTCTCTCCACAGATTCTGGTTACCTGGGAGACAGGATTTATGAGCCACAGCTGACAGCCATCTACATCAATAAGACTGGGACTATTTAAGACTGAGGACTGGCTTCATTCAGTGCTGAAGCATTTCCTGCCTGTGATCTTGGAGTTCCAGTGCCTCCCCTCTTGGATCTACCTGAGCACCTGTGGACCTGATGAA
>NC_056500.1:49678757-49688743 GCF_014905685.2 Nematolebias whitei | reverse complement strand
CCTTCAGTCCGTTCATCTGGGTCCTTATTTAATATTAAATCGTGACAATGACTAAGGTTGTGTTTTAATTTACCAACCTCCTGGTCCTGCCCGTGCATTTTTAGAGGATTTTTCTGAATTTTTATCTTCTGTTATTAAGCTTGAGAAAGTTTTAATTCCTGGAGCTTTTAGCATTTATATTGATGACTTATCCTGCAATGCAGCATCAGAGTTATTGTCACTCACAGAGGCGTTTCATTTTAAACAGCATGTTTCTGGGCCTATACATAAGAAAGGCCATACTTTAGACCTTGTCTTCTCTTTTGGGCTCATCATTGACCAGCTGAGTGTGGTGGACATTCCTGTCACCGACCACTGCTGTGTGTATTTTAATTTGTCTTTTAACCTCAACAGTTGTCCTCATAAAGTGATTTCTCAAAGGCGAATTATCAATCAAACTGCTGTTGAGAAATTCTCAGAATCATTTGAGCCCAGTTGTTTTGCTAGTTGCAGTGATGCTGACTCCTTTGTCAAGTCTTTTAATAGCCACTGCTTGTCTGTCTTAGATGAGGTTGCTTCTGTAAAGAACAAAATATCCTCTCATAAAAACACTTGTCCTTGGAGAAATGAGGAAATTATGTTGTTCAGGAGATCATGTCGTAAAGTAGAGCGTTTGTAGAAATCTACAAAACTTGAAGTCCACAGACTACACTTAAAGGAGCTGATCTCAACCCTAAGTTGGGTTTCTGGGAAGATGGCGCCGCTGTGCATGGCCTGCCCTCCACCTCTGTCTGCAGTGATTGTGTTTTTTCTGTTATTGTCATTTTTCACCTACAACATTGACTCACTGCTGGTTTATGAACGTCATCAACTCCTAAATCTCCGACTATCTGCCACCAGTCTCGCTTTGTTTGATCATAATGATCGTAACTCTGGATCCCCTCTTGGACCCCCACCTCTGCTTGAAGACGTTCCTGTTTACCTCCGCCATGGTATCCTGCCCGCTCAAAGAAATTGCTCCAGGTGCCGTGGAAAACAGGCCGGCTGTCTTGTGAGGATCAAAGCCTGCCGGGCTGCTGTTGCGGCTTCCTCTTCAACCAAGGACCACATCTTAAATCACCTGTCCTGGCGCTGCGCCGATCCACCTGAGTCCTTCCTGGTCCCACGGGTCGGGTCGCGCTTCCACAGTGGACCTGTTCGCTGCGGCTGGGCTTCCGGTCGTTGGATTCGCGGGTCGAACTCCACAAATCTGAGACTGCTGGTCTTAACTTCATGGACAACTTCTCCTGCTGTGATTCCTACAAGGATTGTACTGATAAACGCCAGATCTCTGGCTAATAAAACGTTCATCTTGAAGGACTTTTTCTCCTCCACATGTCTGGACTTCTTCTGCGTGACTGAGACGTGGCTCTCCTGTGGTGAGTTCATGGCCCTGTCAGAAATTTTACCACTGGACTGTTCTTATTTTAATGCTCCGAGAACATCAGGCAAAGGTGGTGGATTATTAACCATTTTCAAAAAATGATGGAACTGCAAACTAGTACAAATACCAGCTAATTTTTTGAGCTTAGAAACTGCTGTTTTGAGGTGGGCCGTTCAAATCCTGTTTTTTCTGCTGTGTTATACAGGTCACCCAAATATAATAAGGACTTCATGGCTGAACTCTCTGACTTTTTAACTTGAATTCTGCTCAGATATGATCGGGTTTTGATTCTGGGAGATTTCAATATACATGTCTGTTGCCCTGAAAAGCTGCTGACTCAGGACTTTCTAGATCTGATCCAGTCTCTGAACTTTGTACAGAATGTTGCAAGACCAACTCACCAGCATGGCCACACACTGGATTTAGTATTAACCTTTGGTTTATCTGTTTCTGAGTTAGAAATTGGGGATGCAGTTTTCTTTGACCACAAACCCATTTCTTTCAACACCTCTTTTGTCAACGAGTCCAAACCCCGTCCCCCTCCAGCAAGGCCTTGTCGAATATTTAACCCTTCCACTGCTGCACTCTTTTCATCTGCTTTTACTAAAAACTCTCTCTCAGTCTGTGAATCCACTTCCATGAACACCCATGAGCTAGTCACTGTACATCAAGAGACCTGTGCTAAGGTGCTTGACCTAGTTGCACCATTAAAAATTAGGCATCCAAAGCGCACTCCACACCCTTGGATGAATGAGATCACTCGTGCAGCCAAACGTCAATGCAGGAAAGCCGAACGTAAATGGAAGAAGGACAAACTTCATGTTTCTTTTATCATGCTAAAATCATGTTATAAAGAGTACCAGGCCACTGTTAAAACAGAAAAGAAAAAAAATATTTCTCCCAAATCATTGCCTCAAACAGCCACAATCCCTGCGTTCTTTTCAACACCATTAACTACATTTTAACCGTGCCTCAGTCTGCCAACAGGGAGGTCTCTGCAATTACGTGTGACGACTTTGCCAGTTTCTTTGTTAAAAAGGTTGAGTCGATCAGGTCACTGATTCCTCACACCACAGCTGACCCCTCTGTCTTTGACCCCTCCACATCAGTCTTTAACCAGTTTGAACCCATTTCCCTCTCATTTCTAAATGACGTCATTGGTCATACGAAACCCTCAGGTTCCCCTGCTGACCCCATCTCTGCATCGTTTTTTAAACAAGTCCTACCCTCCATTGGACCCTCTGTTCTTGACATTATAAACAGCAGTATGGCTACAGGTGTAGCTCCTGATGCTTTTAAACATGCAGTGGTAACTCCTTTAATAAAAAAAAACCCGGACTTGACCCTTCAACCTGCTCAAACTTCAGACCCATCTCCAAACTTCCCTTTCTTTCTGAGATCCTGGAGAAAATAGTTTTCACTCACTTAAATGAGTTCTTGAGTTGAAATTCTATTCGAGATCTTTCAGTCTGGCTTTAAGAAACTACACAGCACTGAAACAGCCTTAGTTAGGGTCTGCAACAACATTCTTCTGGCAAATGACTCTGGTCAGTCTGTAGTCCTGGTACTCCTTGACGTTACCGCTGCATTTGATACTGTAGACCACAGCTCAAGACTGAGCTGAATACAACACCTCAGACTGAGGAAGTCTCTCGGATGAGAGACGAAACGTTTCTACATTTTTTGTTGTTTTGCTTTGTTTTGTTTTTTTGAATGTCCAGAGGACCAGATTTAACTTTTTTAGATTTTTCTACCTGGATTATTGAGCATGCATCAGGATATTTTCTGGAACTGTTCTTAAGTGGTTTTCCTCTTATCTGAGCAACAGAACCTTTACAATGTTTGTAAATAACATACAGTCTAAGACCACTCCATTACTGTATGGTGTTCCTCAGGGTTCAGTCTTGGGTCCTATTCTGTTCCTTCTATACATCAGCCCCCTTGGAAAGATTATCAGTAGCTTCAGAAATGTGTCTTACCATCTCTATGCTGATGATATTCAACTTTACTGCTCCTTCTATGACTCAGAATTACACAAGTTGGCTGAATGAGTAAACTGTATTTCCCTTATTAAAGCATGGTTAGCTAACAACTGCCTTCAGTTAACATCCTGATGCATGCTCATTAATCCAGGTAGAAAAATCTAAAAAAGTGCCTTCAGTTAAATTCTAACAAGACTGTAACCCTGACCATTGCTCTTGAACAGAAAGTTCCTTGGATCAAGCAACACCTCGGTTCTCTGGGCTCCTCTTCTCAGCCGAGCCTTAAAAACCTTGGTATTCTGTTCGACCAGTCAATGTCTTGGGGAAAACATTCAAAGCTTCTAGTAAAAAAACCTGCTTTTATCATCTGAGAAACATTTCTAAACTGAGAGCAATGTTATCCAGATCTGACCTGGGGATGATTATTCATGTTTTTATCTCTTCTCGTTTAGATTATTGTAATTCCCTTTTTACTTGTTTTAACAAAACTGCCATTGCTCGTCTCCAGTTGGTCTAGAACGCTGCTGCAAGGCTTTTAACAGGAACTAATAGAAGGTCTCACATTACATCAGCTCTTTCTTCTCTTCATTGGCTGCCTGTTGAATTTAGAATTAATTTTAAATTTTTGGTCTTGACTTTTAGAGCTTTAAATGGACAGGCCCCCCAGTACATCACTAAAATGTTGATCCCTTATTCTCCTACCCACACCCTTCGGTCTTCAGCACTGAACCTTCTAAAGGTTCCTAAGACCCGTTTCAAACTCGGAGTGACCTTTCCTTTCAGGCCGTAGCCCCCTGGCTGTGGAATACCCTGCCCCTGGCTCTTCGTGTGACCGTCTGTTGATTCTTTTAAAACACAGCTTAAGACACTTTTATTCAGACAAGCTTTTAGTTAAACGTTTATTTCATCATCCCAGTCCCAAAAAGCTCTACAGTGACTGGTCTGAATGACTATCGGCCAGTGGCCCTCACCCCGATAGTCGCTAAATGCTTCGAAAAACTGGTCATGACTCACATCAAAACAACCATCAACATCAACGAGGACCCTCATCAGTATGCATACCGTGAGAACCGATCAACAGAGGATGCAATCTCCTCTGTGGTCCACACTGCGCTCAACCACCTGGAGCAGAAAAACTCTTACGTCCATATGCTCTTTGTGGACTTCACATCCGCCTTCAACACCATGATCCCCCAAACCCTGATGGACAAACTATCCACACTAGGACTAAGCCCCTCCATCTGCAACTGGGTACTAGACTTTTTAACAAACAGACCACAGTTAGTGAGGATCCACAACCTCTCCTCCTCCACCATAACCCTCAGCACTGGCTCTCCTCAGGGATGTATGTTGAGCCCCCTCCTGTTTACTCTGCTCACATATGATTGTGCAGCTACCCATCCAGGCTGTCACATTGTAAAGTTTGCAGATGATACAGCGGTGGTGGGATGCATCACAAACAATGATGAGTCCAGCTACAGGCAAGAGGTGGAACACCTGGAGAGCTGGTGCAGAGAGAATAACCTTCACATCAATGTGAAGAAGACAAAGGAGATGATTGTGGACTTCAGAAGGAACAAAAACACCTACACCCCCCTGAACATAAGAGGATCTGCGGTGGAAGTGGTCTCCAGCTACAAGTACTTGGGTGTACACATGAATGACAACCTCAGCTGGAGCAACAACACCACCAGCCTGATCAAGAAAGCTCATCAGAGACTCTACTTCCTCAGACGGCTGAGGCGAGCTGGTCTGGGAAGCTCAGTCCTCACCTCCTTCTACAGGTGTGCAGTGGAGAGCATCCTGTGCTCGAGCATCAATGTGTGGCATGGAGGCTGCACAGCTGCAGAAAGAAAAGCTTTGCAGAGAGTGGTGAGGGCTGCACAGAAATCTGTCGGAATCAGCCTCCCCACCATCACAGACATCTACACCTCCAGATGCAGGAAGAGGGCCACCTGCACCATGAAGGAACCCACTCACCCAGCACACACACTTTTTGCCCCACTCCCCTCAGGAAGGAGGTTAAGGAGCATTAAGTGTAGAACCACTAGACTGAGGAACAGCTTCTACCCTGAAGCTGTTAGACATGAATCTCTAACTAGAATAATCACTGTGAAAAACCATATCATGTTGCTGCTGATCTGTTTCATGTTGCTGCTGATCTGTTTCATGTTGCTGCTGATCTGTTTCAATGTTGATGTGTTCATGTGTGCACATCTGCTCACAGACTCATGTTCATGTTTGTGCTGATGTTCAATGTTTTATGTTATGAGTGCTTAGTGTATATTTAGTTGATGTTTTTCTTAGTTCATATCTTAGATGTTATTACTGTTTTTCTTATACATTTTATTGTTGGATGTAACTGGGACCCCGTGTACATAATTTCGCTCCACCACATGTACCACATGAGGTGCGAATGACAATAAAGAAACTCTGACTCTGACTCTGATTTACTGTTTTTATCAGCTGTTTTTATTAATCAGCTGTTATTAGATTTGTTCTATTTTAAGCTTTTATTTTGTAATTTTGTACAGCACTTTGTGATTGTATCTATGATAAGTGCTATATAAATAAAGTTTACTTACTTACTTAGTGATATTACGCAGGTGGAAGAAAGCGGTCTTGGTAACTTTTTTTTATGTGGGTGTTAAAAGACATATCCTGATCAAAAATAACACCAAGATTTTAAACATTATCATACCATACCATACCATACCAATTTATTTATATAGCACTTTAAACAGTGACAAAGCACACCAAAGTGCTGTACAGGGTGTTGGATTTGATATCTTTTATATCTTTTATATCTTTTGACAAGCCTTGACATTTCTGTGATGATGTGAAATGATGCATTTTCTACAAGGTGTGTGCGGGTATAATCATACACTAATTACTTCATGTTATATATAATCTCACAAGTGCTAAGGATAATCATACAAGTTCACATTTGATATAATTCTGAGGGAAACAGAGACAGGTAAGACACTTGTTCGTGCAGCAGGAAACGATCCTTCTTTGTTCATCTGAGCAGAGCAGCTGAGAGTGAGGGCCCACCAATGTGACACACTGCTCACACGTTGATTAAACATAAATAAGGCTAAAACACAAACATTCATATACTTTATACTTAAAACAGATGGAGTATATATGCTTTCACATTAATAATAGTTCAGACACACAGAAAACGTGTCTTAAAGCTTTACACAGACGAGAGCCAGAGTAAGTGTCCTGTGTTCCAAAACAAAGCTCATAAATCAACCCTTATCAGTAAAAGAATGAGCAAGGCCGTCTGGAGTAACCATGGATAAGATCTGCTCCTGACTGGCTGAACAGGGTGTCACTCAGACCATCAAGAGGTTTTGACACCCAATCACAAGTCTGTCCGAACCCGAAAGGGCGGGACATGAGAAACCTATAAATCTCGCTCAGACACAAAGTTTGGTTGAACAAACATCGGCTGATTGACCAGGCAAGGTTTACTCTGATTTTGTTCCTCAGACTGCACTCTGATTATATGTAATATCTGCATACTTTAACTTTGTCTCAATTAAATCTTTTATACTAAGGTGAAGTGCTCCTGAAATTCTGTGCTCGGGTCATTTGAACACCCCAAAATCCTTCAAGGGACAAACAGAACAAGCACACAGCAACAGATTACATAACAGGACACCAAAAAGTAGAAACCAACAAAAACAATAATGGATAACAACAACAACCGCAACATGACCAACACAGTGTGATGCACACAGACTCAGCACAGATCACACAGTGCAGAAAGCCAGGGAATAAAAGTGTGTTTTTAAGCGAGATTTAAAAACTGTGAGGGAGGGGGTCTGTCTAACGAGCAGAGGTAACTCATTCCAAAGTCTTGGGCCTGCTACAGAGAAGGCCCTGTCACCTCTGCGCTTGAGGCTGGTTCCTGGGACTGCTAGGAGTAACTGGTCTGCTGATCTGAGAGAACGTGGTGGGACATACGGCTGGAGCAGATCAGTAAGATAGGAGGGGGCAGAGCTGTTTAGTGATTTATAGACATACAAGAGTATTTTGAATTTGATTCGAAGGTGAACCGGAAGCCAGTGTAGGTAGGTCAAAACAGGTGTAATGTGCTCTCTTTTGCTTGTGCTGGTCAAAAACCGGGCTGCTGCATTTTGGACCAGTTGGAGTCTATCTATGGAGGTCTGACTGATACCAAAAAGGAGTGAGTTGCAATAGTCGAGCCTGGATGTAATGAATGCATGAATTACTGTCTCCAGGTTATTTTTGGACAATATGGGCTTCAGCTTAGACAGATGCCTCAGCTGGAAAAAGCAGGATTTAACAATCATATTTACATGATTGTTGAGTTTCAGAGAAGGGTCAAGTATCACTCCTAGATTAGTGACTCTTTGTTTCACTAACGGTGACAGAACGGATAGGTCAATGCAGTGGTTGGTGATTGTGCCATTGGGAGGAAACAGCATAACTTCAGATTTCTTCTTGTTGAAACTCAAGAAATTTAAAGCCATCCGATCTCTGATGTCAGCCAGGCAGTCCAGTAACGGTTGAATAGAGCGAGTATCGTTGAGTCTGAGGGGGAAGTAGATTTGGCAGTCGTCGGCATAGAAATGAAAAGGTATGTTATGTTTCCTGAAAATAGCACCTAGTGGCAGCAGGTATAAAGAAAATAAATGAGGACCAAGGATGGACCCTTGCGGTACCCCCCATTTAAGCGATGCCGAGGCTGAACTAAAATCTTTGATGGAGACACAAAAGGACTTGTCAGCGAGGTAAGATCTAAACCATTCGAGGGCTGACCCAGTGATGCCCACCCACTGCTCTAACCTCGCAATGAGGATCTCGTGGTCGATTGTATCAAAGGCAGATGTGAGGTCCAGTAAGAGAAGGAGCACAGAATCACCAGCATCTGTGAATAGGAGAATGTCGTTAAAAACCTTGAGTAGAGCAGTTTCAGTGCTGTGGAGAGGTTTAAAGCCAGACTGGAATAGCTCTAAGATGGCATTATCCTCTAGAAAGCATTTCAGCTGGGACTCCACAATTTTTTTCAGTAGTTTAGCGACAAATGGGAGTCTGGAGACAGGCCGGAAGTTGGACATGACTGAGGGGTCAAGGCTAGGTTTTTTCAGGAGAGGTTGGACAGCAGCATGTTTAAAAGTTATTGGCACCACCCCTGAGGCTAAGCTGCTGTTCACAATGCCAAGAACAGGAGGGCCCAGAACAGGAAGAAGCTCCTTAAGGAGTCGAGGGGGGACAACGTCAAAAGGGGAGCCAGATGGCTTCATGCCGCACATGACCTGCTCCAGGGAAGACAGAGAGATGGGCTCAAAGTGGTCAAGAACAGCAACACAATGAGATGGGATGGACGGATCATGAGCAGGTGGAGAAATGAGTGCCCGGGTGTTTGCAACTTTTTCAGAAAAGAAATGGAGGAAGTTTTCACACAGCTCAGTTGAGGCTTCTAGAGGTGAAGGTTCACTGAGGTGTAGAACTGAGTTCAGGGTGGAAAAAAGGGCTCGGGGGTTGTGGGAGTTTGAGGCAATTATCGCCGAAAAGAACTTCGATTTGGCGGCTTTAACTGCCTTCTGATAATGACGCCAACTCTCCTTTAGGATTTGAAAAGAAACCTGCAGCCTGTCTTTCCTCCACCTGCGTTCTGCTCTCCTACGCTGCTGTCTAACGGCTTGAGTGACGTCATTAAGCCATGGTTCTGATAAAAGTTTTGTTTTCCTGGTTTTAACGGGAGCAACACGGTCCAGAATATTTAAGCAAACAGAGTTAAGCTGAGAGGTTAGCTCCTCGGTGGAGAGAGACACTGAGAGCTGATCGATCCTCTCAGAACTAAAAGCTTCAGTAAAACATGCAGTAGTGAAACGGTTAATGGCGCGTGAAGTACGTGCAGAATCACATGACTTAGCAGTAGGACAAGGCGGGATGATATCAAACAAGACAGGCATGTGGTCTGAGCGAACGTTGTCACCGATTACCAAATTACAAACAGAGACATCACGTGTTAAAATGAGATCCAGAGTGTGACCGTGTTGTTGGGTGGGACCATTTACATGTTGAGTTAAACTAAATGAGTCCAACAAATCGTTGGTTACGTACTGTAACCCCAGATTCTATGAATATAGGCGTAGCCCTTTAAGGCTGTCGCTGATGGGTTTATCCCGTTATGCGTAGCATAAGCACTGAAAAAATTTAGTCCATGCCCACCTGCTGTGTGGGCCCCACCCGGTCCGTATAAATTACGTTAAGAGCGGGAAATCGGCTCCCAAAATAGCTTTTTCTTCAGCCATTTAGGAGCCAGTGAGGCCCGACGCTTAAAGGGCTACGCCTATATTCATAGAATCTGGGGTTACAGTACGTAACCAACGTTCTATGTCATATAGGCTTCGCCCTTTAAGGCTGTCGCTGATGGGTTAAGGGCGAAGCGGATGTGGTCCTCGCCTCACTGGGTCCATTCGAACACAGTAAGAAGCGGAAGCTTTCCCAAAAAACGTCTTGTCACTCAGCTCCCCGTGTGCATAAATACGCATCGCGTAATTATGTGCCATGCACAGACGCATGTTGTGTAACTATGCGTTCTGACAAAGCATGAACGCCCC
>NC_056500.1:49667529-49678657 GCF_014905685.2 Nematolebias whitei | reverse complement strand
CTACCCGGAGGGCCAGTACCTGGGTCGGGTTCAGATGCTTGTGCTTCCTGGATGTCCCGTACGATAGCCCAAGTGAGAGAGCCCACCACGACAGAAAGGGGTAAGGGGTAGAATGCGTTCCTCAGTCTTGTGCTGATCCGACATAGAGAACTGTCTGGACAGGGCATCAGGCTTGGTGTTCTTGGACCCTGTAGGTCTGTAGGTCAAGGAAAACTTAAATCGTGCAAAAAACAATGACCAACGAGCCTGTCTAGGATTCAACCTCTTGGCATTTTGAAGGTAAGTTAAGTTCTTATGATCTGTCCAGGTCAAAAAAGGTGTCTTGGTACCCTCCAACCAGTGTCTCCACTCTTCCAGTGCCAGTTTGATGGCCAAAAGTTCTCTATCGCCCACATCATAATTCCGTTCAGCAGGGCTTAAACGTCGGGAGAAAAAGGCGCATGGATGAACCTTGTTATCCTCCATAGACCGCTGAGATAGAACCGCTCCCACACCTGAGTCCGAAGCGTCGACCTCCAAGATGAATTGCCTCTCCGGATCTGGATGACGAAGGATGGGGGTAGAAGAAAATAGACATTTGAGTTCCTTAAAAGTCTTTTCAGCCTCAGGAGTCCAGGAGAAAGTTTGTAAGGAGGAGGTAAGTTGGGTAAGCGGTGCAACGATGCGGCTATAATTCTTAATGAACCTCCTGTAAAAATTTGCAAACCCCAAAAAACGTTGCAGCTGTTTACGAGTCTCGGGGGTCGGCCATTCCTCCACAGCCTTCGTTTTCTCAGGATCCGTGCAAAAACGTCCCTCTTTGAAAATAAACCCCAAAAATGACACAGAGGAGACATGAAACTCGCATTTCTCTGCCTTAACAAATAGTTGATTCTCAAGGAGTCTCTGAAGTACAGCCCGTACGTGACTCTCGTGTTGTGCTAAATCCCGAGAGTAGACGAGTATATCATCTAGGTATACAAACACAAAGTCGTTCAAGAAATCCCTGAGAACGTCATTAACAAGTGCCTGGAAGACAGCAGGGGCATTAGTAAGACCGAAAGGCATTACCAAATATTCAAAATGTCCCAGTGGCGTCCTAAAAGCGGTTTTCTACTCGTCCCCCTCCCTTACCCGTACAAGGTGATATGCGTTGCGTAAATCTAATTTAGAAAATATAGAAGCTGTCTGTAGCTGGTCGTGAATAGAACTAATGAGAGGTAAAGGGTATTTGTTTTTAACTATAATGTGGTTAAGACCACGGTAGTCTATACAGGGGCATAAGGTTTTATCCTTTTTAGACACGAAAAAGAAACCCGCCCCTACGGGTGAGGTTGATGGCCGAATGATGCCGGACTCCCCGATGTATTTCGTCATAGTCTCCCTCTCAGACCCAGACAAGTTATACAGTCTACTAGAGGGTAGGGGAGCACCCGGGAGTAGATCAATGGCACAATCATAAGGGCGATGTGGAGGCAATGACAGAGCCTTCTCTTTATTGAAAACAGCGCACAAATCATGGTATACAGGGGGAATCTTACTTAAATCAATATCTTGTGTCTGAGAGTCACTTGGAGAGGTCTTAGGTATGGCAGAGCGGAAACAGTTCTGTAGACAATAGGAGCTCCACTTGTCAATTCTCCCCTCTGCCCAGTTTAACAACGGGTTATGTTTCTTTAACCAGGGAAACCCCAATATCAGTTGACTGGTGGGAGAGTCGAAAATGAAGAATTCACCTTCCTCATGGTGATTTCCAGAGATGATGAGGCGAAGGCCCTGAGTCTTTCGATGGACCTTGGCGAAAACCTGTCCGGTGAGGCCGGCTACCGTCAGAGCGTCCTGCAGGGTGTAGGAAGGTATAGAGAGTTGCTCTATTAAATCACTGCTGATGAGATTCTGCTCTGCACCGGAGTCCACCAGAGCTGCAACAGGCAATTTAATATTATTGTTCACAATAATAGCAGGCAAGGTCAAACGTGAAACAGGAGACCAAGAAGTTTTACCCACCAAAAGCTCCTGTTATATTGGTGGGTTGTTTCGTTTCCCTGTAAGGGACATTGAGCAATGAAGTGGCCTCTCTGACCACAATAAATACATCTCCCAGTTCTGAGCCGTCGTTGTCTCTCTTCTGGTGTCAGTCGTGTGCGGCCAATCTGCATGGGCTCCGGTTCCTCTGAGTCATAGTTGGATTTGGTTTTATTTTGAAAAACCGAAGCCGGCCAGGAACCGGAAGTGGAAGGAGGCTGGGATTTGTAGTCTCTTTCCTTTCCTCTTTCATAAAAACGGTTGTCGACTCTGATTGCCAGATTTATCAGTTCCTCCAGAGACCCTGGTTCATCTCTCAGAGAAAGAGTTTAAAAAGGTACCTCTGATGGCGAGATCGTTCCAACCCGTCTTCGCCGCCATGATGCGGAAGCGTAAAGCGTGCTCCGACACCGGCCGCCTTCCTTGTCGGAGATTTAACAGATGCTTGACAGCGTCCTCCTGCTGCAACGGGTGATCAAAGATCAGCGAGAAATCCTTGAGAAAATCAGAAAAGGTTAGTGACTCGAGTGATCTTGACGACAGGTGTGCAGTAGCCCAGCTAAGAGCGTCACCCTTTAAATGATTTATCACATAGGTGATTTTAGCAACGTCCGTGGGGAAGGTACGAGGAGCTCTAGAAAAACTCAGGCGACATTGAAGAATGAAACCTCCATAGTGATCAGGATTACCACTGAAGAACTCTGAGGGTCTGAAAACAGGTTCGCTTGAAGGTGTTAATCCAGAAGTAGTGTTGACTGGAGGACTCTCGGGTTGACTCGCCTGTGGGTCAGGAAGAAGTTGAGAAAGTTTTTGATTAGCGTCGAACAACATACTTCCAAGTTCTCTGAGGTGGGATTGCTGAGTCTGTTGTTGTGTCGCCATTTGTTGGAGTGTAGACTCCAATCTATCCATTCGTAGATTTACTGGATCTGAAGTCGTCCGAGAACTTTCTCCCTCAGTCGCGTTCTGGGTCTGTTTGTTTGGCTGAAGCATTCTGTCACGATTTAATATTAAATAAGGACCCAGATGAACGGACTGAAGGATAACAGACTCAGGAGAGTAAAGATCAGTGATTTATTTACAGTGGCTAATATTCAGTCTTTGCCTCACAATTGATGAGTCCAGGAGATTCTCCAAACAAAGTCCAACGATTCTCCAGGGAGGACTCAGGTGGAGCATGGATGTAAGCTGTTACCAGAGGAAGTTGTTTGCAGATATCCAGGAAAGCCCTTTTTCATCAGGTCCACAGGTGCTCAGGTAGATCCAAGAGGGGAGGCACTAGAATTCCAAGATCACAGGCAGGAAATGCTTCAGCACTGAATGAAGCCAGTCCTCAGTCTTAAATAGTCCCAGTCTTATTGATGTAGATGGCTGTCAGCTGTGGCTCATAAATCCTGTCTCCCAGGTAACCAGAATCTGTGGAGAGAAGCACAACTGCAACCCCTACAGTACCCCCCCCTCAAGAATCGCCACCGGGCGACCGAAAACGCTTCTCAGGGTGAGCCCTGAAGAAGGAGGAGATGAGACTGGGATCCAAGATAAAGGAACGAGGAATCCAAGACCGTTCCTCGGGACCATAGCCCTCCCAGTCGACCAAATATTGAAAACCCCGACCACGACGCCGAACATCCAGGATACGTCTAACCGTAAAGGCAGGATGGTTGTCAATAAGACGGGAGGGTGGGGGGAGGTCAGCAGGAGGACTCAAGGGACTCACAGAGACAGGCCTAACCTGAGAAACATGGAAGGTGGGGTGAATGCGCATGGAAGGGGGCAACTTCAGGCGGACAGCAGAAGGGTTAACCAACTTGACCACAGGGAAAGGCCCAATAAATCGGGGAGCGAGTTTTCTGGGAGTGTCCCTGAGCGAAATGTTCCTGGTAGAGAGCCAAACCGGTTGGCCCACCCGGTAGGAAGGGGCAGACGCACGACGGCGGTCAGCAAGCCTCTTGTTCTGGGCGGCAGTCCGGAGGAGGGCCAATCTAGTTTGACGCCAAACCCTCCGGCAGCGACGGAAATGGTGTTGAACAGAAGGAACGGCAATTTCGCACTCCTGACTAAGAAAAAGAGGAGGGGCATAGCCCAGGGAGGCCTCAAAAGGAGACAACCCAGTAGCGGAAGATGTGTGAGTATTGTGAGCATACTCCACCCAAACAAGTTGCCGGCTCCAGGAAGCAGGATCGTGCTCACAAACACATCGTAGGGCAGCCTCCAACTCCTGGTTACACCGTTCTGATTGACCATTAGATTGAGGGTTGTAGTATGAACATATACTGATATATATTCATAAGTTAAACGGATTCTTTCATTTTTCTGGACTGTATAATGACGTGCATCTGAATTTAATAAAATGTGACGTGAGACGTTAATTATCTTTGACTCACCAACGACAGTGGGTCATTTATTAACAGAATCAAGTTTAACACATCACACATTTACATTAATTGGCAAGAATTGAAAATAACGACAGCTTATTAATCAGTTTTACAGGAAGTAAACAATACGGCGATTGTTTTCTCACTTCCAGCAGTACAACAGACATTAACCACACGGCGGTGGTTGAAAAACTTTGCTTCAGACATTTCTAAAAATATCTGGAATGATTTGCTAGCAGGATAGAAGAATTTAAAGATGGGAAATGAAGTTTATCTTGAGAGAGATGTGTGAGGGATTTTGTCTGTTTTAACCAGGACAGCACGCTCCTTTGGACCAGCTTAACCCAACGGTACACTTTGGTTGAAGATCGACTTTTTACCTTTCTGAAGATATGTCAGTTCCGGCGTAAAGTTCCACTTCAAGCCACTTTTCAGCGTCTCCGTAAGGACAGTAGGGAACCGTTCGGAGTCGTGAGATCATCCAGAACAGACTTCATAATTCCTCTGAACTTCTCTCGTCCAGCTTAGTCGCAGATGCAATGAGTATGCTGCATTCCAGCATTCTGCATTCCAGCATTCTGGACTCTGGAACTGCTGAGTTTCAGAACTGCAGAACTGCTCGAGCTCCTGCAGAACTTCTTCATCTACGGACACTCGAGGTGGAACCTCTTGTAGAGCTCCTTCATTTAAAGAGCTCTATTTCTGGTTCATTTGGGAGTTTCTGATTGGTCGATGGACCAAAACAGAGGTGTGTTTTGTGATGTAAGGTGTTATGAAAAGTCAAGGAAAAAGATTAAGATTGTTTAAGAACAGACAGAAGATTGTTATGAAGAACTCAGACTTCGTGGAGTCACTTCTCTAGTATCTTGCTGTAAAAGTTAAACATGACATTTCTTTTTCAGTAAACTTGCAGTTGACCGAAACTTGAACTTTGACCAGTTGGTCAAACACTTGCTCATTGAAGACAGAAAATCAGACAATGCATCATTAACCGGATTTCTTCTTTGAATGAGGATTAAAAATCGTTATTACTGTTTCACAGTTGATTTAAAAATGAGTAGTTCACTTCAACATTTAAACATTGTTTGAACTAACACAATTTGATTATCAAAACATTTGTAAAATGGTAATGATAATAGAAAGTAGTCTTCTTTTACTTGATTAATTCAAGAAAGAAAGTCTCAGGATGGGTCAACCTGTATTTCTGGATTCAAATCAATGAAATGACAGTTTCTGTCCTTAAGGTCAGGACTTGACCTCAGGCCTAGTTCACTACAGTCCCCCCTTTGGAAATCATCGCCTGTCCATGGGGATGAATTCCAACATGAACTTACGCCTTCGAATGTCCTTGGTCGTGATGTAATCCAGCAAGGAAAACAAAAGTCAAAAGTAATCCAGCAAGGAAAACAAAAGTCAAAAGTAATCCAGCAAGGAAAACAAAAGTCAAAGGTAATTCCACAATGTTCTTGGTAATTCCATTGTGTTGATGATAATTCCATAATGTTGTTGGTAATTCCATTGTAGCTATGCTTTAACCCCCTTGGAAACAGAGTCTGTAATCCATTGGAAAAAGTCATATAATCCACAACGGTAGATCCACAACGATTGGAAGTGTTGATTGATCAGCATACAAAGGGGTTCCCTTGAATTGAACTGAAGATGCGGCCACTGGATGAAGTGTGGAGACCAACGTCAGGATTGCAGGTCTCCTCCAGCGAAGGTCGTCGCTGGGTGGATGTCCAGTCTGTGCCGTTCTGGTTCAATGTGCCATGCAATTATGTGGTTTAAGGTGGGCTTATGAAGGGGATTTTACATAAGGCCTTAAACTATATGCACCTGGTGTGTAAGCTATTATGGTTGGGAACAGCTACAACTACCAGTTAAGGGATGGAACATGCTGAAAAGGGTAACTATAGGGATTTATACCTATAGAAGAGTGTTCCAAACTATTTTTCCATTCCTAACTTGGTTTAAGTTAGCTTTACATGGCAAAATATAGTTTGGTTCAATTGTCTGTTGTCTTTTAGACGAACGACTTGAGATTGGGTGTTTGGTTTCCCCATAAATGTTTTGGAAGTCTATGGCGAGACTCATCAAAAAGAATTAGCTATCCCCCCGAATAGAATTGTTCGAGTAGGTTCGGCTTAAGCGTCGTGAGACCAATGTAGATTATGGTACTTAAGGTAGCATTAATCTACATTGACTCCGCAAAGATGGCATTTTAACGAATGAACTGCATGTTGGCATGGTTAAAGGCCTCTTAGTCTCTAACTTAACTACACACAAAATTCATTCTTTCTTCAGAAACAATACCAAAAACCAATTAAACGATGTCTCAACATCGACAAAAACAGTGACTAAGCAACCAGTAAAACAACGTTTCAACATTGACAAAAGCAGTGATTAAGCAACTAGAAAACGACGTTTCGGTGCGTCACTCACTCTGGATGTCAGATTTGCTCACGTTATCGCGTCTGGTAGCATTATCCTAACTGGTGTCACCCCCCTTCGGTCATGGGAGACCGCGAACACGGGTGAGGACGTCGCTCCATGAGCTAAAGTTAGGCTGTCCTTGAGTAGTTTTAACTGTTTGCGCAGCTGAGAGAGGACTTTAAGGTCTGGATTGGAATCCAGTTCGACTTTCGATGGAGTGTATTTGTCTGGGTCAGTCAGATACAGTATCATCGAGTTAATTGCAGGATCATCCAACTTCTGAAGTTGGATGATGTCTGGGTCAGTTGAAAATGACTTTTCATATTTTAAAAGAACTTGGCGAAGTTTGTCTCTTTCTTCATCAGATGTCAGAGTGTCGGCTTGGGCAACCACCTGTTCAATCTGTGATGAGACTGATGAGGGTTCTTGCTCCTTGGGGAGCTCCAACGAATCCTTTTCTGAGTCGTCGGACCTGTCTATGGGTAAGACACCATAGGTTTGAGGTCCTTGGTCGACGTCATTGGTTGAGAAAAGAGCTGTGGCCTGTGTTGGTTTCGTGAAACATACTGGCCCAGCTTCTTGACTCGGTACCAGGTTATCTGGGAGTCCTCCCAGAACTGGAATGCCTAGTTCAACATCATGAAAATCAGGTTCTGAGCATTCAGCTTGCGATGACTCATCATCGTTTGTGTGTGAGTTTATCCCCCTTCGTCCGATGAGGGGTTGGTGGAGGCAACGACAGCAATGTCTTGGTGTGTTTCACCGACATCTGTAATGTTGTCATTCGCGCCTTCAGATTTAGTAGCGATCACCTCACTACACAGCGTTCCAGGTTGGTTTCCCATTTCAGCGTGTATCAAAGTTTCTAAAAACCTTTGTAGTTTCTCTGTCTCTTCCGAGCTCAGAGGTGTAGGGCCTTGTTTCTGGAACCTTTGTGATCTTATCGCCTCGGTCCGTTTCGTCCGAGGTGGGGGAGGGTTAGGTACGTCTTTTGGGGGTTCCTTTTCGGACTTCCCCTGATAATATGGGTCCTCTTGGATCCCATATCTTTGCGTCCTACGCATACCCCATCTACGATAATCACGTTCATCCTCTGGAAGAGGAGCTTTTCTGTCCCAGCGTGGACCTTCATTACGTGGTTTGTTAGTTTGAAAATACTGCTTTTTCTCGCCTGTTTTAGGAGGAGGGGTCAATGCACGCCGTCCTTCCATTTCTAGCGAGTGGGGTTTAACCTTTACACCAGGAAACACTTCTATGGGCGTCTTAGCATGAGAACATGCCTCGAACACATTCACAGCACACTGTTTAATCTCATTGATGGGTTTTTCTCTGAAATTTGCCATCATTTGCACTGATGTTTTAAAATCAGTGTGGAGATTTTTGCTGAAAACAAATTTAAAACCTTCTTCTTCTTCCATTCCGGTTTCATTTCTGTTACCAAAATAAGCTTGGAGGATTCTTTTGTAATAAACTTTTGGATGTTCATCCTTGCCCTGCGTGACCTTGTCTGCGGCTGGGAAACCAGCAGGTCCCGTTCAGGGGTCGTACTCTCTGATCAAAGCTTCACACAGAAGGTTGTAATCCCTTCTCGTTGCATCAGGTAGACGCTCGATGAAGGTGAACACCTCTCTGTCTGAAGTGAGCCTTATCAGACTGATCTTATCCTCAACCGTAGCATTAGGATAACCTTTCAATCTGAATTCAAGATCTTTCAGGTACGCTTTTGTTCCAGTTGAACCCATCAGTCCAGGTACAAAGCGTTGTACATATTTTGAGAGTTTTAGCAGAACATCTATTGAAAGAGGAAGTTTCCATGCACTCTGTTGCATGTTTGGTGGAGGAGACCTGTTCAGGTCTGTTCCTACCACTTTAGGTATGTATGGAGGGGTGTATGATGTGAGGAGATTTGGGTTTGAAACCCAGTGTGTCTCCACATCCTGTCCACGGTCTTCTCTGAGTTCCAGACGAACTCGCCCCACGTCAGAACTTTTATATATTGCCGCGGCTAGTTTCTCCTCACAAGCTTTTAAGCGTTCCTGTGATGTTTGACATTCACTTTGTAAACGCATATATTGTTCCAGTAATACCTATTTTTCCACTCTGCGTTTGTGCAGATCTTTTTTAAGCACATCTATCTCAGTTTTGCAGCGGGAAACTTGTGACACTGTCACAACGTGATCCCGTCTTTCTTTCAGCAACATTGCCATTTTAGCCAGCTTTTCATAACTTGACATTGTAATTTCTGTAGAGGTCACACTCTTTGCAACCTCAATCAGATTGTCCAATAACTCTTTTGGGTTCATGCTCTCCGCCTGTTTGCCATATGGATGTAAGGATCCTGTCATCAGTGCTAACGCATCCTCTAAACAGTCCTTCATCTCATAAGGATCAAAATCTTTTTCTATCACACCTGTCATGGTTTTCACTGTGTAGCACTTTATCTGGTTAAAACAGTTGCCAGCTTCAGATATTTTACAGGTAAATATTTGTATTCAAGTGTCATTGAGTTTCACACTATTTTAAGCTCTGGGTTTACACAAAAGTACCGTTATAAGTCAACTTATTCAGAGGAACGGGCACCTGTTTCGTAGGTTTTACCCCAATTCATGAATATTTAAGTAAATGCTTCTCTGCAGTGTTACTTTTTATGTGCTTATTTTTTAACAGATACTAGATTACCAAGCTTCTCAGTGTTTTTTACTCTAAAGCACTGAATTTTTATAAACCTGCAATTTTTCTAAAAAGTCTCACAGCAACATCAGTTTAAAAACGCTTTTTTTTAAACCGTTCACTTCCAGAAATTCGCTATTTTAACAGTTAATCATCAAACCAGGTGGTGAAAAGAGAAAAATATTATGAGGAATTATCAGTCTTTCTTCAGAAAAACTGTTATACTCCTCTTCTCCTGCATTATCTTCTATTTAAAAATTAAATAGGAAGATGTAGTTTTTTAGGTGGTAACTTAAACAGAAAAGTTTCTTTTTTCTGATAAGTTTACTCTTATTTAGCGATCTAGCAATTAAACGTGTATTACCTATTCAGCAAATGAGTAAACTTTATCAACTCTGTGAATATCTGGACCGTATCTTTTTTAAAAAGTTTCTAATTTTTTATTTTGCACCTCTGTCATGAGGAATTACCAGTGAATAAAAAGTTTTTGGTAAATGCCTGCTGCATAAATACCTTAATCACTTTTTAAATGCAAGATAACAGTTATAATTCAACTTGAGGAACGTTTATTAACTCAAAAATGCATCTTACAGAAAATAAACACGTTTAATTTCACTCAAAATAACCTAAAAACGAAGTGAAACTGTGATATCAAGTTTCCACAGGAGGGGTCAGTGTTAGCTTTCTACCAGCAGGAGCCTATGACGACTTCCTGTGGACGTTCTGTTGACATCCTGTCGTTAGCCGCTTAGCTTAAAATTAGCATCGGCTAAACTCGGTTAAATCAACATTTCTGAACGGATTTCAAGCTAAAACGTGGCGTTGTTTCAACAAGCACGACTTCTTTGCATGAACATGAGTTTTTGGGGACATGTGGCAAATTTATTTAGTGATTTTAAGCACAGAGAAGGCTTCGGTTGTAACCGAGCTCATTTCCGGGTCACGTGACTGAATCTACCAATCATAACAGCGCGGGGGTGGGCTTTACATCGCTGACATCAGATTTAGTGACGACAGACATGTCTCTCAGCCAATCAAAGCGTTACACACGGCCGTTTTCAACCAATCACAGATCGCCATTTCAGCTATCTTTGTTAGCATTAGCCTGAAAAAGTCCGTCAACTTTTCGTCTTTTAAACTGTCAAAATGCACTATTTTCTGTTAGAAATGTAACAAATAAGCTCTCAAAGCTTCACTGAGACTTCGCCCAGTCCTTAAAACGTTTCTCCATCTATTTAAAACAACTCGTTCGAATTATCAGAACCGAGCCGGACCAGAGTCACGTCTGGACCACAGTTAAAACAGAATAACGTTTCCACAGCTCAGCTTAGTTACACACAACAGACGTACAATTTCAGCTTTCATAAAGACTCAATGACTCTATTTCAGCTTTCAAAACATCACTAGCTGCAAACATTTCTGTAAGCTTTCTCTGAGCATCGCAGCTCAACTCGCTGCGTTTCACAGCAGCTGATTCTCTGCACTTTTTTTTCATGCCAACATGATAATTCAATTGTCACACGAATACAGTCCATTTTATGAACCCGTCACGGGCCACCAGATGTAGTATGAACATATACTGATATATATTCATAAGTTAACGGATTCTTTCATTTTTCTGGACTGTATAATGACGTGCATCTGAA
>NC_056500.1:49662926-49667429 GCF_014905685.2 Nematolebias whitei | reverse complement strand
AATCCGTTTAATTTATGAATAATATCAACAGATATATGTTCATTACATCTGGTGGCCCGTACGGTATCATAAATGGACTGTTATTCGTGTAACAATTGAATTTATCATGTTGGCATATCTGATCTTAACTGAAATTAGCTTAAGAGGGCAGATTGCTGTGTGAAACGCAGCGTTTTGCAGCTGTGGTGTTCAGAGAAAGTTCACAGTTGTGGTGTTTTTAGAGCTGAAATAATGTCAATGTGTTTCATTTTAGAGCTGAAATGTACATCTGTTATGTGACAGAGCTAATAAGCTGTGAGAAACATGGATTCTGTTTAAAAAGAAGGGGGTTCGGCTCAGACCCGGTTCGCTCGCTCGGTTCTGATAAGTTAAAACGAGTTGTTTTAAATGGTTGGAGAGACGTTTTTAAAAACTGAGCGCCGTCTCAGTACGCTTTTGAGAGTTTATTCGTCACATTTTTAACAGAACATTGTGCATTTTGACAGCTTTAATGACGAAAGTTGACCGGACTTTGTTCAGGCTAAATGCTAACACGCTAGCTGAAATAACGAGCGTCATTGGTCGAAAGCCGCTGTTTGAAACGCCCTGATTCGCTGGAGAGACGAGTGACGTGTCTGTCATCATTTCCTCTGATGTCAGGTTGTAAAACCCACACCCGCTGCTGCTCTGTCATTGGTTGATTCAGTCACGTGACCTGGAAATGAAGCTCGTCTTCATAGGGAATTTCAATCTGCTGTTTAAAGTTGAAAAACGCTTTAAAGTTGGTTCTGATCCGCTGTTCCGATTATTAAAAGCCTAATCGCTGAAACTTTGCCACGTTTAAGTTTTAAATCCGTCATTAAATGGTGTTTTTGGACCACGCTAGCCGATGCTAATTTAAGCTAACAGCTAACAACCGGATGTCACCAAAGCCACAGGAAGTCATCGCGACTCCTACTGGTCGCCACTAACAGTGTCAGGGTTAAAATAAAATAAGGTTATACTGCCACCTCCTGTTGGAAACTTGAAATCACAGTTTCACTTCGTTTTTTGGATTTTGGTGAAATTGAACGCTCGTATTTCTTTAAAATAAGCATTTTTGAGTTAATAAGTCAGTAAAGTATTTATGCCCAGAGAGGCGTTTACTAGGACATTTTTCATTCACTGATAAATCCTCAAGCAGGTGCATAATGAAAAATTAAGAACTTTTTAAAGATACAGTCCAGATAATCACAGAGCTGACCAGTTTACTCAATTGCTAAAACGAAAATACACGTTTAATTGCTAGAACACTAAATAAGAGTAATTATATCAGAAAAAGGAAACTTTTCTGATTTATTTTACCACCTAAAACACCACATCTTCCTATTTAATTTTTAAATAGAAGATAATGGCAGGAGAAGAGGAAAACGTTGACCCTTCAGACTCCCAGTCAGAAGATGACAGTCAACAAGATGACATCATCCAGGGAGCTTTAAATATTTTAACAAACCCAATAATTGGCACACGATTAACCGAGATGGATGAAACTCAAAGAGCTGAAGAGCTGAGAAGTTTAGCAAAAGGAGCCACGGTTAAAGAGAATAAAAAGCAGAGCCTTGAACGGTTAGCAAAACTTTCTGTGCTGCTCAAAGACAAATTGGATCAACAGGTTGAACAAAATGACGTGCTGTCTAAAGCATATGCAGCAGACAGAGAGGCTTATCTCAAATTCATGGCACAGTCTAAACTTGCTGAAGAGACCGGTGCACATGAGTTAAAACGTGAGAGGGACCTCTCACAGAATTACCTTACTTTACAAGCTCACTCATATGAGGAGAAATTGAAGGAAATGGAGATCATGTACCAAAAGTTGTGCTCAGACAACGATGCTCTACAACAACAGTTGCAAGAAACATCAAATGCTCTGAGCGGATGCAAAGCTGAGATAGACGTGCTTAAAACACAACTTTACCATGCAGAAAGGAAATATGGTGAGAGGCATGGACTGAGTGTGGGGACACACTGGGCTTCAGACCCAAATCTTTTTACATCACACACACCTCCACCCTTACCTCAAGTGGTAGGGACAGACCTGAACAGGTTTCCACTACCAAGCAGGCAAGAGAGACCAGTGAAACTTCCTCTTTCAATAGATGATTTGCAAAAAATCTCAAAACATGTTCAACGCTTTGTACCTGGTCCAATGGGTTCAACGGGCACAAAAGCGTATCTAAACGACCTTGATTTCAGACTGAGTGGTTATCCTAATGCTACGGTTGAGGATAAAATCAGTCTGATAAGGCTCACTTCGGACAGAGAGGTGTTCACCTTCATCGAGCGTCAACCTGATGCAACGAGAAAGGATTACAACCTTCTGTGTGAAGCTTTGATCAGGGAGTACGACCCCTGCACGGGACCTGCTGGTTTCCCAGCTGCTGACAAGGTCACGCAAGGCAAGCATGAACATCCAAAGGTTTATTACAAAAGAATCTTCCAAGCTTATTTTGGTTACAGAAATGAAACCGGAATGGAGGAAGAAGAAGGTTTTAAATTTGTTTTCAGCAAAAATCTCCACACTGACATTAAATTGTCAGTACAAATGATGGCAAATTTCAAAGAAAAATCCATCAATGAGATTAAACAGTGTGCTGTGAATGTGTTTGAGGCATGTTCTCATGCTAAGACGCCCATAGAGGTGTTTCCTGGTGTAAAGGTTAAACCCCACTCGCTAGAATTGGAAGGACGGCGTGCATCGCCTCCCCCTCCTAAGAAAGGCGAGAAAAAGCAGTCTTTTCAAACTAACAAACCGCGTCATGAAGGTGCACGCTGGGACAAAAAGGCTCCTCTTTCAGAGGATGAACGTGATTATCGTAAATGGGGTGTGCGTATGACGCAAAGATATGGGAACCATGACCCATATTATCAGGGGAAGTCCGAAAAGGAACCCCCAAAAGACGTACCTAACCGTCCCCCACCTCGGACGAAACGAACCGAGGCGAAAAAATCACAAAGGTTCCAGAAACAAGGCCCTACACCTCTGAGCTCGGAAGAGACAGAGAAATTACGCAGGTTGTTAGAAACTTTGAAACACGCTGAAACGGGAAACCAACCTGGAGCACTATGCAGTGATGTAATCACTATTACATCTGAGGGCGCGAATGACAACATCACAGATGTCGGTGGAACACACCAAGACATTGTTGTTGTTGCCTCCAACAACCCCTCATCGGAAGAAGGGGGGGGGGTAAACTCACACACAAACACTGACGAGTCATCGCAAGCTGAGCACTCAGAAACAGCTACTGCTGTGCTGACGGTTCAGACAAACCAAGATTACACAGACAAGGCTGAACGTGTGAAGAAACGTCAGAAAAAACCTAAGAGGTTTCTGTGTAACTTTATCAGAAGGGGGGTCGCCAAGAAGGCGTACCTGTCAGTAACACTCGAAGGTGTCCTCACACACGAAGCACTTCTGGACGGTGGGGCAGACATAACTATTATGTCAGCTAAACTGTTCGAGGAGCTGAGGACAGCCGCTAGTGGTGTTAACAGGATAATACCTCTCACAGAATGTGCTATAGAAATGCAGGGTCTCTCAGAGAAGAGGACAACCCTGACAGCTATAGCAATGGTTCACATGCAGGTTGGCAGAATGACACTATACCACCCGGTACACGTGTCTCGTGTTGACTCATTCCCATTTTTGGTTGGCCAGGATTTTATAAATCGCTTCGACGCGATTATAGATTATGGTGATCAAACGATGTGGGCCAAGGTGAGCAAACCACTGCCAATACAAATGCCTCCGGAGTGTAACACAAACTGCCTAACAGCAGGTACCGCGGAAGGCGCAAAGGTCTCCTCAGCCGAGGACACGAGCCCGGTGAGTATTCCTTTGACATCATGTGAAACCAAAGAGACCCACCCAGTGGCCCAAACTCTGACCTAACAAGACAGCCTCCTCTGTGAGCTGGAGCAGTCAGAGTCCACCAAACACTACCTACCACTGGTAGTTAAGGGTGTAGAGATCCAAGGATCCCACACCAACGATGCTGTTCTGTCTCTGTGGACAGATAAATCAGCAATTAACCGAGCTTTCTATGAAACCTTGGTTCACAAAGACGTGAGTCTAGAACTAATTAAAAAAGCTTTCCGCTTTCCATTAGTTCCCAATAGTTCACAGGTGATGACCGCGGAAGGAGTCATTAACCTAAACCTAAACTGGAACCAACGAGAACTGGTTCACCCGTTTCTCGTGATCCAAAACTTACCACATGCAACCTACATAGGCTCTGACATTTTGGTAAGGTTGGGTGTCCACGTAGACACCATCAACAAGGTGCTGTGGTCCCTGAAACCAGCCACAAAGGATCCTCCTGTGCTAGACACAGCAAACCTTAAGGCTGGGCAGACCATTCCAGAGGCCTGCCAGGTTGCTAGCAACCAAACCACCACAGTACCACCTCAGGTGATTAACCTAATGGTGCGAATCCACATCATAGCTGGACAAGCTATTAGCCATAAACAGGCATATTTTCAACC
>NC_056500.1:49656824-49662826 GCF_014905685.2 Nematolebias whitei | reverse complement strand
TGGGAGCCGATTTCCCGCTCTTAACGTAATTTATACGGACCGGGTGGGGCCCACACAGCAGGTGGGCGTGGACTAAATTTTTTCAGTGCTTATGCTGCGCATAACGGGATAAACCCATCAGCGACAGCCTTAAAGGGCTACGCCTATATTCATAGAATCTGGGGTTACAGTACGTAACCAACGATTGCAGGCCATGTACACGGGCGCCATCTTACCGGAAGTCTTCCTACTGGAGGGTCACGTTTCTCCCAGGGAAGTTCAGACCACTCTGACCACATTAGAACTGGAGGTCAAATTAATGACATCCAGAAAAAGTGAAAGACTGAAAAGTTTATTCCTAAGATGTGCAGGTCCAAAAACCGCAACTTCTATCATGTATGAGTTTAAAAGCAGAAAATTAAGGGCCATCCAGGTTTTTAGGACATGCTTGTAGGCTAAGTGGCTGATTGGATTCATTGAGTTTCATGTATTTCTAGAAAGAAGAGCAGCTCCATTCAAAGTGGAATGGATGCCATCTCTCAGCATCAGACCAGGTTTTCCCCAAAAAGCACTCCAGTTATGTACGTAGCCCACATTGTTATCAGAACACCACCTGGACATCCAGCGGTTAAATGATAACGTACGACTAAACATGTCATCGCTGGTCAGGTTGAGGAGGGGATCGGAGAAAACTACGGAGTCCAACATGGTTTTAGCAAAGTCAGACACCGAAGCAACATTAATTTTAGTGAGCTCCACTTGGCGTAACTGGGTGTCATTACCACCAATTTGAATAACACTTTTTCTATATTTAGCCGTAGCCAGCAGTTTTAAGTAGGATTTTTTTGTCACCCACTCTGGCCCCCAGAATGCATTTGACTGTGGTTGCTAGAGTCCCTAGTGCCACATTTCGGACTATGGAGCTGCCAATGACCAGGATCTGCTTCACAGTGGGTGTGTCACTGAGTGAGGAAAATCAATTTGAACATGCTTGGTGGTGAACTGGGGGCTTAGGTTTAGCACCACACTTACTCTGGACCATCACCCAGCCGGCCTGGGGTTCCAACTGCTCGGAATCTGCTGGAAAACCACTAATGGGAGCTAGCCTCAGTGGCTCTGCACTGTATATGGGGACCTGGCAAGCTAATGGTTTCTCAACAGTGTGGAGCTAAACTTCTAGTTCAGACAGCCTCTCCTCCAAAGCTACCATAAAACAACATATGTTACCATTATCTCTAAAGGAGGCAGAGGAGTAGCTAAACATCTGACACACAAAGCAAGTGAGAATAGAGGAAGCCGGGAGAGAAGCAGAAGCCATGTTAAGCTAACACTAGCAAGAGCTAGCAGATCACAAATACCGGTACAGTACACAGATAAAAACCAAGTCGTGTTGAAAGAAAAAAGGTGTTTCAAGCAAACTCCAATAGTAGAAAAACAACCATATCGAGGATGTTTGTGTACTATAATGTAGAGCTGTGCAAAAGATGGATAAATTCAGAAAATCACTGCTTGAACAAACAAATTACACCAGATACCAGCAGAGAAAACAGGAAGTGACACAATACACCTTACCGTGAACCAAGCTTTACAGCCCACAAATTTGTGTCTTGTACACATAAGTGCTTTAAAATAGGGCTTATGAGCTATGGGCCAAGTCAGAAATATGTCTTCTCCATCTTCATATTCTACCATTTATCTGTGGTCGGGTCATGGAAGAACAGATTTAGAAAATAAACTCAGACACCTCTCTTTCCAGTGACGCTTTCCAGATCCTATTGAGGAACCGCAAAGTCCACCTTCAAGAGAAGATAAACAATCCCACCAGCAAGATCTGGGTCTGCCCCAGGGCCTCTTCCCAGTGGGATGTACATAGAAAACCTCTAAAGTCAAGTCAAGTCAAGTCATATTTATTTATAGAGCACAATTTAAAACAGATAGACTGTTATCAAAGTGCTTAACACTAATGGTAACACTAAGAAATAAAAAGCAGTAAGAATATACCTTAAAAAATTAAAACAACAGCATTAAAATGAAGACATGGAACAAGATATACTAAATCAACTCACACAGTATGAAACGCCAGAGAGAACAGATATGTTTTTCGCAGGGATTTGAACACAGGAAGGGAGGTGGCATGGCTAATGTTGGGAGGTAGGTTGTTCCACAGTTTGGGACCCATGACTGAAAACGCCCGATCTCCTCGGAGCTTCAGTCGTGTTTTTGGAACAACCAAAAGCAGCTGATCGGATGTTCTCAGAGCCCGAGAGGGAACATATGGTTCCAGTAGCTCAGGGAGGTAGATGGGTGCGAGGCCATTTAGGCACTTATAGGTCAGGAGGAGAATTTTGAAATCAATCCTAGTTCTCACAGGAAGCCAGTGTAGGGAGGACAGAACTGGTGTGATGTGCTCATACCTCGGTGTACTGGTTAAAAGCCGAGCTGCAGCATTCTGGACGAGCTGTAGCCGTGAGATAGAGGCCTGGCTGACCCCAGCATACAGTGAATTACAATAGTCCAGGCGGGTTGTGATGAATGCATGGACTAGTGTCTCAAGGTCGGGTCTAGACAGCACTGGCTTGAGCTTAGCTACCTGCCACAGTTGGAAGAAGCTTCTCTGCAGAACCGAACTGATCTGTTTGTCGAACTTAAAATCCGAGTCAAAAACCACTCCGAGGGTTTTAACAGAGTGCTTCAGATAAGGCTGAAGGGAGTCCAGGTTCACAGGATAAGACGCGGCAGCTGAGCTAGGGCTAAAGACAATGACTTCAGTCTTCTGGTCGTTAAAACTTAGAAAATTTTAAGCCATCCATGTCTTAATGTCATCCAGACATTTGAGGAGAGGGTGGACGGAACAAGCACTGGCTGGTTTCAGGGGCAGGTAGATCTGACAGTCATCGGCGTAGCAATGGAATGGAATACCATGTTTTCTTAGGATCGACCCCAACGGAAGCAGATAGAGCAAAAATAGAAGGGGTCCGAGAATCGAGCCCTGTGGGACACCGCAGGAAAGAGGCATTGAAGTGGATAGATTTTTACCCACCTTCACACAAAAACTCCTGTCAGAGAGGTATGAGCGGAACCAGTCTAATGCAGCACCTGTAATCCCAACCCAGTGTTCAAGCCGAGAGATGAGGATACTGTGGTCAACAGTATCGAAAGCGGTAGTAAGATCGAGGAGTACAAGAGCCACAAAATGACCAGAATCATTTGCTGTTAAAATGTCATTACAAACCCTAACCAAAGCTGTTTCGGTGCTGTGGAGCTGCTTGAAACCAGACTGAAAGACCTCAAAGATTTTGTTCTCAGTTAAAAACTGATTTAACTGAGTAAAAACTACTTTTTCCAGGATTTTGGACAGAAAGGAGAGTTTTGAGATTGGTCTGTAATTTGAGCAAGGGTCAAGACCAGGTTTCTTAATTAACGTTGTGACTACTGCATGTTTGAATGCCTCTGGGACCACGCTTGTAGCAATACTACTGTTTAGTATAGTTAGAACAGCAGGCCCAATCGCTGGTAGAACCTGTTTGAACAATGCTGCTGGGATGGGGTCCGATGGTGATCCTGATGGCTTCATGTGACCAGCAACTTTGTTTAACAATGGGAGTGTGATTGGTTTGAATTGCCTGAAAGTAGCAGAACACGAAACAAAAGCTGATGGGTCGACTAAGGAGCGGGGGATGGAGGCCCTGATCAACTCCACTTTGTTAACAAAGAATTTAGTGAAGTCATTGCAGGTGTCAACAGAACCAAAGGGAGGCATCCTAACCAGATGCCTAAACCATCTCCTGTCAATGTAAAATAGCAGTGGTTCTACTCCAAGCTCCCTCTTGGATGATGGTGGTTCTTATCTGATATCTAAGGCTAAGCTTGGCTAACATACAAAAGAAGCTCATTTTAAATGCAGGTGTCCAGGATCTTGTTATTTCAGTCATGATCCAAACATCATTACCATAGGTGAAGTTTGGAATGTACACAGACCAATAAATTCAGAGCTTTATCTTTTGACTCAACTCTTCACCACAACTTACCAAAGCAACAACCTGATTACTGAGGACAAGGCCCCCGAGACATCGCCAATTCATCTCCTGCCCCATCCTACCATTACTTGTAAACAAGATGCCCAGGTATGTAAACTCCATTTTCCACAACCCAGTAAATCTTGTAAGCCTCAGATGTCCCAGCTTTTCACCACTAGTTACCACATCAAAGTTTAGCTCAGTATCAGTAGATCTGATTGCGTTGTAGCCATATTTGTGTTGGCAATGGACACTTATCTGTGATAGCCATTTTGAAGTACATTGACTCCAATGGCTTCAGAAGCATTTGTAATGTAAGAGGGACACACAGGTGAGGTGGGTCTGGGGGTCCTCCTCCAGAAAAATGTGAATAAAGTAGATTCAATTTCCTGCATTCTGGTGTATTTTAATGGGTTTTCAAACATCTAAGTTTACCTACATAAGTAAACACTTGATTCAATTACTTCTACAAAGCACAGCACAACAAGAAGTAGCCTGACCAACAGCTTTTCTTTTACGCTCTGCTTCTCTCACGCATCCAAACCCCCCAGTTGCCAGCACTAATGTAGCATTAAGCTAGTGGTGTGCATTACAGACACGCTAGCTAAGATGCTATGGATGTAGTGCTCTGCTTCTCTCATGTATCCCCCCCCCCCCCCCCGTCCCGTCGACATCTGCTAGAACTAACGTCACGTTACACAAGCAAAGGTGTCTCTCCCTCCTCCCCGCACCTCGTCAACAAAAAATCCCTGAAGAGATGAGCGCCCTGCCAAGCCAAGTGACCTCGAGGAAACTGCATGCAGTGTGGGGAGTTGCTGTAGGTAATCAGGAAAATCCGGAGTGGACTTTTAGTTGTTTCAGTATTCTCCTACTAATCAAATAGAATGGCTTTGTTCACGAAGAAATTGAAACAGAGCGCTGGGTGAACTAATATTTCATGGTAATTTTGTGTGTGCAGGTGTATGTGTGTGGGGGTGTGTGTGTGCAAACAAATATTAATTAAATGTGAGGGGGATGCGTCTCCTTCATATACAGGTCCTTCTAAAAAAATTAGCATATTGTGATAAAGGTCATTATTTTCCATAATGTAATGATAAAAATGAAACTCATATATTTCAGATTCATTGCACACCAACTGAAATATTTCAGGTCTTTAATTGTTTTAATATTGATGATTATGGCATACAGCTCATGAAAACCCAAACTGCCTGTCCCAAAAAATTAGCATATTTCATCCCACCAATGAAAGACAAGTGTTTTTAATACAAAAAACGCCAACCTTCAAATAATCATGTTCAGTTATGCACTCAATACTTGGTCGGGAATCCTTTTGCATGAATGACTGCTTCAATGCGGCGTGGCATTGAGGCAATCAGCCTGTGGCACTGCTGAGGTGTTATGGAGGCCCAGGATACTTCAATAGCAGCCTTAAGCTCATCCAGAGTGTTGGATCTTGCGTCTCTCAACTTTCTCTTCACAATATCCCACAGGTTCTCTATGGGGTTCAGGTCAGGAGAGTTGGCAGGCCAGTTGAGCACAGTAATACCATGGTCAGTAAACCATTTACCAGTGGTTTTGGCACTGTGAGCAGGTGCCAGGTCATGCTGAAAAATGAAATCTTCATCTCCATAAAGCTTTTCAGCAGGTGGAAGCATGAAGTGCTCCAAAATCTCCTGATAGCTAGCTGCATTGAGCCTGCCCTTGATAAAACACAGTGGACCAACACCAGCAGCTGACATGGCACCCCAGACCATCACTGACTGTGGGTGCTTCACACTGGACTTCTGGCATTTTGGCATTTCCTTCTCCCCAGTCTTCCTCCAGATTCTGGCACCTTGATTTCTGAATGACATGCAAAATTTGCTTTCATCAGAACAAAGTACTTTGGACCACTGAGCAACAGTCCAGTGCTGCTTCTCTGTAGCCCAGGTCAGGCGCTTCTGCCGCTGTTTCTGGTTCAAAAGTGGCTTGACCTGGGGAATGCGGCACCTGTAGCCCATTTCCTGC
>NC_056500.1:49651147-49656724 GCF_014905685.2 Nematolebias whitei | reverse complement strand
CCTCTTCTCGTTGTGCAGCGTTTTCTGCCACACTTTTCCCTTCCCACAGACTTCCCACTGAGGTGCCTTGATACAGCACTCTGGGAACAGCCTATCCGTTCAGCAATTTCTTTCTGTGTCTTACCCTCTTGCTTGAGGGTGTCAATGATGGCCTTCTGGCCAGCAGTCAGGTCGGCAGTCTTACCCATGATTGCGGTTTTGAGTAATGAACAAGGCTGGGAGTTTTTAAAAGCCTCAGGAATCTTTTGCAAGTTTAGAGTTATGTCGTTGATTCAGATGGTTAGGTTAATAGCTTGTTTAGAGAACCTTTTCATGATATGCTAATTTTTTGGGACAGGCATTTTGGGTTTTCATGAGCTGTATGCCATAATCATCAGTATTAAAACAATTAAATACCTGAAATATTTCAGTTGGTGTGCAATGAATCTGAAATATATGAAAGTTTCATTTTTATCATTACATTATGGAAAATAATGACCTTTATCACAATATGCTAATTTTTTGAGAAGGACCTGTACAATTGATGAAATACCTATGGTTGACTCCAAAAGTTAATCAGTTGTACCCATTCATCCAGTGATTACTGTGAGATTTTCAATAAAATAGGAATTTTACTATAAAATTAGGAAAATCAATAATTTTGTAAAGAAATGAGCCATACCTGTTCTGAATCAGAGCCAAAATCTGCAGGTCTTTTTCTCCGTTAAAAGGAGTATACAGAAGCACAAAACAGTTTCTGTGGACTTCAACAAATTTCTTTACACGTTCAAGGTGTCCTGGTCCTTCTGGTAGATCTTGAGGTTCAACCAGCAAAAATGCTGTTCCTATAAACAGAAATTTTTTTTAACTGTTTTATGTACAGTTTAGATTTATGTGTGTGGAACATACTGGTACTTTGTTCATTACACACAAGTTATTATTATGAAAGTAGGTAAAGTTTTAGTGTAATAACACTAATAACAGTTTATACAAATGTTATAGTACTTTTACCTGAATGTGGATAAATAAAAGATCCTGGCTCGACACAGTCTGAAAACCTGATCCGGTGCTGCTGAGCACTGAGCATTCTGCAGGTTTCGTGGTTCTGCCAATAAAATTAAATGGATTCAGGCTTCTTTTTTTTCATCAACTGAACATAAAAACACAAGCTGTGTAGTCATGGAAAAATAAACAACCAAAAACTAATTACAGCTTCAGTTTTGTTTCCCTTCTGTTATTTCTGCCTCTGGTAACCAGGAGTGTCATGATTACTCAAAATTTATTATTGATAAGTTGAGGTATCTAGTCTTTTTAAATAATTATTAGCTTGGCTGAAAACATTATTACGGTAAATTTATCTGATTGTTTTTATTAGCACACTACAACTGTAAAAAATATATTGATTTATTGTGAATTGATATATTTTTATTAATGTGTTACTAATTTGTTATTGCCTCTTATGAATGCCAAGTACATACACAAAATATTAAAATAACAAGAAATAAAAATTAGCAGTTCATTGTGCATTATGAAACAATTGCACAGCAGAAGGTACTGCTGAGTAAATGGTTAAGAAAAACACATGTTCAAAATAAAAAGACCAAAAATCAAAAAATCAAACAAATAATTGTGATAATATACTGACGCAAGTTAATACTGTCAAAAAGTTTTAACTTTATTGGGATCTGGTAAATATATCATGTTTAATTTCATGTTAATTGTAAAGAAAAAACCTTTCTGCTGCTACATCATGATGTTGATGTACATGAACAAGTCTGAGCAATAAATGTATATTTGCAATGAAATTTGTTTGGTATTTCAGTGAGCAATTACAAACACAGGGTACAGTTTTTATTTTTGATTTATACCCTTTATACAGGTCTCTCTTGAAAATGAGTCCTCAAGCCTTAATGAGACTAACCTGTATAAATAAAGGTTGAATGAAAAACAAACAAACATATATTACAAATTTCTTATAAGCATTATTTCTTTCCAGAAGAGGAGGTACTGAAGGTTATTCTGTCATGGTGGTGTTTTCAATTTGACAACTAAATAGCATAATTTTCCTGGGGGTTTTTTCTGTAAATGGAACAAAGAGCACCATAGATGATATCATTGCGCACCTGCAGCTTGATAAAGTTTCAGTACAGCAGAGGATTCATCAACCAGAAATACCAGTACATCCGATCCATTCAATAAAGAACTGAGAACATAAGTACATTCAAATAAACCAATAGACACATACATAAACATGTGCCTAAAATTACTACATTATTGCCAGCAGCATTTTTTTATATTTAGATGATACTTTAAGACAGCGCTTAATGTGAGCTGGCTCCCACCAGAACAAGATCCAGGAACTCTCTTATTTTGACAAGGTAACTGTTTGCTTGGATCCGGCAACTGAGATACGATCATCTGCTCCTTCAAGTGAAGCATTTCTGCCTCTACCCTTAAAAAAAGATCTGCCTCTTAAAGAGTGGTGACACTGTCGTTTGGGGAGCCATGCTCGAACCGTGTCGCTCTGCTCTGCTGCTGAGACGATGAATAAACAACTCTGGCACCTCTGCTGCTTCTGGTTTTATGATGCTCTGGACGCTTGTCACCCACAGCACGTAGGTGACAAAGAGTATAAACTCAAAGTGAGAGTGATACCTGCCTCCTCTTTCACGTTGATGACATTTTTTAGTTTTATTAATGAGTTTGTCAAAGCACAATTTGATGTTTTTTTGTTGTAAATACAGAAGTAATGTTTAATAAATGTTAGGTCTCTACTCTTTGCTAAAAAAATATATTTTGTCATTAAACAACTTGTCAGGTTCTTCTCTTGTGAGCATGCACGTTCTCCAGGACAACCCCTCCCCCACCGCCGGCCCGACCGCTATTTGCATTCCAGTATTGATTGGTTTACAAATTAAGCCCTGCTTTAAGATCCCAATCTGGAGTTTTGTCCAGATTTGGGGTCCTGAACACAACTTTGGGAACCACAGCAATAGAGCAGAATCCAGTTATTAATATAAACTTAGCACTAAAATGTAAATAAATGTCTGTGTATTTGATTATTTTTGTGCCAATAAATATTTTATTGTTGGGAAGCCTGTTTATTTTCTCTTAAATTATGCCACATCAGTTAGGAAAATGAATTTGTGGGTTGCACCCATAAAATACTTGTCAAATCTTCACTGCCAGTGCCAAAAAGCTTGTTCTGATGTTGACTCTTGCTTGGTGTCATTTATTATATTATCTTGCTTGGTGTAATTTATTATATTACATGACTGACGTCTGAAGAAGCAAGACTTGATGGATATGTAACATTTTATTAATTTAACAAATGAGGGACTTCAGTAGCATGTGGAAAACCCATACACAGCCACAGCAACCTGGGACCTCCTAATGCTGCTTATCAGCTTGGCCATTCTGCTGTGGGTTGACATCCCATTCTTTAATCAGCACGTGTTTTACAAGTCAAGCAATGAGTTGGTCACTCTGGAATGAACAATACACCCAACCGATCTAAATGAGCTAAACTTTTTGATAGATAAAAATCTAAAATCCAGCTGAGGCTTGTAAGAACAATGTGACTTTGCAATGAATCTGTAAGGATGGTACCATTTGGTGGCTCTGTTTGTGTCTGTGTTTCCTCTTCAGTTTAATTGGTGCCACCCTTGTCTCGTCACACCTGTTTGTAATCACGTCTCGTCTTGTCTCTGTTCAGTCTTGTTCCTTGTCACGTCGTACTCGTTGGGTCTTCAGTGTTCTCTTGCGTCTCCTGAGTCTTCCCTGAGCTTCCTGAGTCCTTTTTGAGTTTCCCCCTGAGTCTTCTAGTTCATGTAAGTTTTGCTGCCCCGTCAGCATGTTATTTTGTAAACTGTATTCATCATTAAAATATTTAGTTTTGTAATCTGCCGAGTTGAGTCCTGTCTTTTTTTGGCTTTTAAACCCCAAAATACATTACGTCAATGACTGGTTCATACCAAAGATCCAGTCCCTCGGCACAAACAGAGTAATATTGTGTATGCTGTTCAGTGGCAGGAGGGCTGTGATCAGTCTTACATCCGGGAAACTAAACAGGCACTGGCCAAAAGGATGGCCCAGCACAGAAGATCAACATCATCAGGCCAGGATTCTGCAGTCTACACTCATCTCCAGGCCAGCGGTCACTCTTTCAGGGATCAAGATTTTCACATCTTGGACAGAGAGGAACGTTGGTTTGAGAGAGGAGTAAAGGAGGCCACCCTTGTGAAAAGAAATCGTCCATCATTAAATAGGGGTGGAGGCCTCCGGCTTCAATTGTCTCCCTCTTACAATGCTGTTATTGCTAGTATCACTCAACCCCCTGTGAATAGTAAACAGCCATCAGTGTGCTAATGATCCATTGTTAGGCTGATGGTCCTTCTTGACCATGTGAGCAGCTGGTTTTGGTTGTCAGCAGCAAACTGGTTGATCCACTCTGAGAAGGTGCTATTTAAAAGACTGAGCTGAATACAGCACCTCAGACTGAAGAAGTCTTTCGGATGAAAGACGAAACGTATCTAAATTTTTTTGCTTTGTTTTGTCTTTTTGTTTTATTGAATGTCCAGAGGACCAGATTGAACTTTTTTAGATAAGTTAAAGTGCTATGCATATCATATGGGTGTTACTGAATATATGTCACCAGCTCTTACAGCTGTTGCACAATTTTTGTAGCAAATAAGCCTAAATAAGAGGGCTATGTTCTGACAAAGGAACGTATATACAATATTGGTATCTGTATCGGTTATCAGCCAAATAAGTTTTAACATATCGGCATATCAGATATCAGTCAAAAATCTAATATTGTGCATCCCTACTCTAAATCAATAATTTTGTCAAACAATGTCTGAGCATAACTGTATATGTGCTGGGACTACTCTGGTCATGATTTAGAACATCTCTACAGTAAAAAGATCAACTATGCTATGTTCTGAACCTTCAAACTGTAAACACTCGCTCTGCCCACATAAATACCTAAGTTGGAATTTTGGGTATTTGTTGCATTGACATGCTTCAAAATGTCATCACAGATGTACTACTAGTCATCAGTGTTAATGCATTATTAGGCCAGACTGGACTCATAGACTCTAACCAGAATAATAATAATAGGGGAGTGGTGGCGCAGAGGTTAGAGAGGTGGGCCTGTGATCGGAAGATCGACGGTTCACGTACCAGTACCAGTAGCTTGTGATGCTTTTCAGAGCAGGGTTAAAACGCAGTACAGCTGAACTGTCATCAGTTTGAATTCAGAGACATGATGGAGCAACAGAGAGAGCAGATAATCACTCACTCTCTTTGCCGACGTCAGAGCTAACACCAGGGCTGTTTTTAATGACAGAAATTTAAGTGAAACCTGATCTAAATGCTCAAACGGAACTTTGATCAAAGCGTGCAGGACCATCATTAGGTCCCACCGTGCAGCTAGTGGACGTGACACAGGTCTGTGTCTCTGTACACCTTTCAGAAAATGCTTCATCAGCAGGTGGTTAAGAATTGTTGTCACTGACAAAAACTCATGACAGGAAGAAATAGCTGCAGCATAACAACAAAAAAGGTTGAATCATGTCATCTGGACTTCGTTTTTTT
>NC_056500.1:49606490-49651047 GCF_014905685.2 Nematolebias whitei | reverse complement strand
ACCTTTTTTGTTGTTATATACCTGGATGACTGAGAAAACAAACTTTGAGCTGCAGCATAAGTTTAAATTGTGCTGAACGTTAAATTTCTGTCCATCAATTGCTATAGAAATGACAGCGCGCCACCTAGTGGACATGAGATGGCCTCCACGCCTTTCTCTGCGCACCAGCGCTGAAAAACTGTCCACTTGATGTGTACAGCATTGTAGTGGAAGCAGCTTGTGTGTCCTGAAATGTACGCACCACATCCTGTGGGAGGTCCATCTTTTTCTAAACGGATCCGTTCAGCAGCCAGACCCAAAGATGCTGACCTATTTTTGGGTATCTTCTGATCGCACTTCCTGCCTGGAGGAGAGCCCCCCCCCCCCCACACACACACACACAGCAGTTTCCACGGCCGACTCGATATCAGTCGCTGCAGATTCGGGAACCAAGGAGCGCTTATGCGTTTGGGAGCTACGAGGATGACTGACAGTTCTTCCTCCCGGACCCAGTCCAGGGTCCATGATATCAGCAGGACTGGAGAGAACGCATAAAGGAGCATTTTTGGCCACGGGCTGTGAGCGAAGGTGTCCACTCCTAACGGTGGGTCGTCTCGTGAGCTCAGTGAGAACCAATTGACACTGGGAGTTCTCCCGTGTGGCGAACAGATCCACTGCTGCTCGGCCGAACCTGCTCCAAAAACCGAGAGATCAGCTCGGGATAGAGGCTCTAGTCTTTATGGCGGGGGCCGCCCCTCAACATGATATCAGCTCGCCTGTTCAGGACACTGGGAATGTACACTGCACTGATGGGGAGCAGGTTTTTGTGTGCCCAACACAACAGCTGTTTCGCAATGCGTAACAGTTGGGCTGGGCGCACACTTCCCTGATGGTTTATGTAAACTGTCGTCACTTTGTTGTCTGTGTGGATCAGAAAATGCTGATCCCACAGCAGGGTGCAAAATGCTGAGTCACGTTTTAGACCGTGAAAACAATTCTAGCACATTATGTAAAGCGACATGTGGTCCAGCCACTGTGCTCCCACTGCTTGGGACAGACACATTCCTCCCAGCTTGACAGGAACGTGCCTGTGAACAACTGAGACACGTGACGAAGGCCTGCTGATGGGAACTCTCTCTGACAGAATGAGGGGGTTTCCCCAGTGATTCAGATCGGTTCTCACGGAGGGGGGCACAAAGATAATTCGCCCCTTCTGGCGTACAGGATCTATGTGCAGGCGGGTGAACAATCTCTGAAGGCATCTCATGTGAAGTAGGCCCAGCGGAACCATGATGTGGGCCGCTGACACCGTCCCAGGAGTTGCGTGACTGGTAGAGCTGTCATTACGCTGCCGGGTTTGACATGACAGAACTGAACTTACAGAGCTTCTGCTCTCGGCTGTGATAAACGGGCTCTCATTGTGGTTGAGTTTAGCTCCACTCCTAGATAAACAATCATCTGGGACAGGCGAAGGGAACTTTTCCCAGTTTATAGAAAACCCAGGTTTAGCAGGTGTAACGCTAGTGTTTGGTCTGTGCAGCTGCTTCCTGCCTGGACTGATCTAATAAAAGTAGATTGTCCAGATAAAAAAGAATTCTCATTCCTGCCATGTGTAATGGCTACAAAGCCGTCTCTACGCATTTTGAGAATGTGCGTGGGACGAGGGAATAACCTAACGGTAGCCTGTTGTACTGATACAGAATCCCCTGGAGGAGCAAAAGGCAGGAATTTCCTGTGTTTCAGAATGATGGAAATGTGAAATTATGCACCCTTCAGATCTATGGAGGTGAACTAGTCGTTCTGGTGAAGTTCTTCAGCAGCTGTTTGATTGTCAGCATGTGGAATTGTCTCTCCATGATCGAATTGTTGAACATGGACAGGTCGAGAATGGGTCTCATCCCTCTGGTTTTTTTCCGAACCAGGAAGTAGTGGGAAGAAAAAAAAACATATTTTCCTCTCCATTGGAAACTCTGGAAATCATGTTTTTCATCAGGAATTCCTGAACTTCTGACTGGAGAGACGAGCTCTGTTCTGGAGAAGACAGGACCGTCTCTATAATCCCTCTGAACGGTGGGGGTTGAACTGCAAACTGCAGCATGTAACCCCTGCTGATCAGACGGACCGTCCATCTGTCCAGGAAACACACTCGCTGTCACTCTGAGTAGTGCTTGGAGAGCGGGCACACATTTTGTGTGTCATGTTTCTCATGGACATTAACCAGGCTAAAAACCCTTACTGCCATCACCCGCTCCGGAGATTCTCTGGGGGGGGGGGGGGGGGGGGGCCAAGGTGGAGGCTCAGACAGAAAAATGTTGTATGTGTGCCTCTGTACTCTGTACTCTGTACCCAGGCTGCGGTATCACGTTAGAGCTGAGGTGGGCCAGCGTGCACTGAGAGGAGGCGTGAGCGCTTTCTGAGTGAAAACTCCGTTTCGGTGGAGGCTGGAGCTATCGTGGAGAAAAAGCGTTTACTCCCGCTGCGCAGTGAGATGACAGAAAATGGCAGAAAATAAAAATGGGCACAGGCTAAGAGCGAGGGATTTTACCGGACTCAGTCTGCTGAAAAAACATAATTTTTAGCTAACGTGGCAGACGAGTGTTTTGTGATATTTACAGAACTGCGGTGCCATTTAAAACGCTGTTTAGAAGTTACCGTCTCTTTCTGTGTGGGGAAAGTGTGAAGAGAGGTAGCTGTGAGCTCAGTTGATCTGACAGCCAGGCTGGAATCAGATGAAACTTTACTTTCAGAGATATTTCTGTTATATTTCAAAACATACCTCATCAAAAACACACACACATTCCCCTCAAGGAGCTGTTCTCTGGTGGAGGGGGCCGGCGGAGGAGCGCAGTGTGAAGTCGCTGCCACAGCTGTGGAGCACCTCTGCTGCTGTTGCTGGCCGCAGCAGTCCCTCCAGCAGCCGATAGGGGCAGTAGGAGGACTGTGGCATCACCAGATGGTGTACAGTCTCTAAGACCTCCTCGGACCTCTGCCATTTCTCAAGGATGGTCCTGAAGTTGGCCCCAAACAGCGCCTCTGGGGTGATGGGGCCCTCCAGCAGGTCTTTCTGCAGCCTCTCTGACAAGGATAGCGAGAGGCGGAGCCAAGTGGTCCTCTGGATCATGATGCGGGACAGGCAGACCGCAGAGGTGGCGCACATGTTTAAGATGACATCAGCAGCTTTACAGAGAGAGCTCTTTGTCTCCTCCAGCAGGTCTGCTTCCTCCAGCCTCTTAGAGATGCTGTAGGCCAGCAGGGCGATGTTGTTGTTTGCTGCGGCCGTCTGGAATGAGCACTGGTGAGCTCGGTTGGAGACCTTTGTCACCATCTGGTCATGCTTCCCTGGAGGGACAGGTTGCTGGTCCATCCTGGAAGCTTTTGCCCCAAGTGCCACCGCCAGGCTTGGCTTCAGGGGGGGACCTAGGGAAAAACACAGATCGGTAAAACCCTCCCCTCTGGAGATGGAGGCGAAGGTGGAGACGGATGTCTTCAGCTTGCAGGGCCCAGCTGCAGCCTCATTCCAGTGTGACCTCACAGCTGGACAGTGGCGCCAGATGGGGTCAGGGCGACGAGCTGGGACGGAAGGTCCCTTGTGTTAACATCCTTCTGGATTATAATAATAATAATAATAATGCATTTTATTTGTCAGCGCCTTTCAAAACACCCAAGGACACTTCACAGCATTAAAAACACAGTATTAAACAATATAAAATAACTATTAAAAACACTAAACCAAAAAGAAAATAACATTTAAAAATAACAGTTAAAGTGAAAAGGCTGGCTTGAACAGATGAGTTTTGAGTTTTGATTTGAAGGTGAAAAGGCAGTCAATGTTACGGATGTCCGGGGGAAGAGCATTCCAGAGCTGGGGAGCAGAGTGAGAAAAGGCTCTGTGTCCCATGGTGCTGAGGCGGACAAGAGGCACGTTAAGGTGGATTGAAGTGGAAGAACGAAGGGAGCGTGAATGGGTGGTAATGTGCAGGAGATCTAACAGGTAAGGAGGGGCGAGGTTGTGGATGGCCTTGAAAGTGAACAACAAGATTTTAAATTGAATTCTGAATGTGACTGGAAGCCAGTGAGGTTGCTAAAAAAACTGGGGTGATGTGGTGAAATGAGGGGGTTTTGGTGAAGATGCGGGCAGCTGAATTTTGAACCATTTGAAGCATATGGATTAATTTGTGAGGCAGACCAAAGAGGAGAGAGTTACAGTAATCGATTCGAGAAATGACCAGACTGTGGACCAGGATGGAAGCAGAGTGTGGAGATAGGGATGGATGGAGACGGTTGATATTTCAAAGGTGGAAATATGCAGACCGGGTAATACTATTGATGTGAGAGTGGAAAGAGAGAGTGCTGTCAAGAATGACACCCAGACTCTTGACGTGAGGGGAGGGAGAAACTAAGGAGTTGTCGATGGTGAGTGAGAAACTGTTAACTTTAGATAAGGTGGATTTAGTGCCAATGAGTAGAAACTCTGTTTTATCACTGTTTAATTTCAGGAAGTTAGACGTGAACCAGGATTTAATTTCAGCTAAGCAGGAAGTGAGGGAGGAGGGAGGAAGTGAAGAGTTAGGTGCAGTGGATAAAAAGAGCTGGGTGTCATCGGCAAAACAGTGGAAATGGATGTTAAATTTACGAAAGATATTACCATGGGGGAGAAGGTAGATGATGAAAAGAAGGGGCCCCAGGACAGAGCCTTGGGGCACACCTGAAGTCACAGGAGAGGAATGGGATCTGAATGATTTCAGTTGGATGAACTGAGTGCGGCTAGAGAGATATGACTGAAACCAAGCGAGGGGTGTGTGGGTGATGCCAATGGATGAAAGTCTGTGGAGGAGGATGTTGTGGGAGATGGTATCAAAAGCCGCACTGGGATCGAGGAGGATGAGGAGAGAAAGTAATCCAGAATCTGCTGCCATGAGAAGAGAGTTGGTGATAGTGAGGAGAGCAGATTCTGTGCTATGACCGGGGCGGAAACCAGACTGGAACTGTTCATATAGACTGTTATCGGTTAAATGAAGGTGGAGTTGAGAGGCGACTGTTTTTTCCAGAATTTTGGAGATGAATGGAAGGTTAGAAATAGGACGGAGATTATTGAAAGTATTGGAATCCAATCCAGGTTTTTTAAGGATTGGAGTGATAACTGCAGTTTTGAAAATAACTGGGACAGTTCCAGAGGAAAGAGAAGAGTGAATGATGGCAGAAATGAACGGAAGAAGTGACAAAATGCAAGATTTAACAAGCGCTGTAGGGAGAGGATCCAGTGAGCATGTAGAAGGCTTGGATTTATGGATAAGTTTGACTATTTCAGAGGCAGGAGGAAGCTGAAAGACAGAAAAAGGTTGACTAGGTGGATAAGGTTCAGAGGAGGGAGAAAGAGGGGAAACAGGACAAAGTTGCTGATGAATTTTACGATTCTATCGTTAAAAAAGAACATGAGAGAATTACATGTGTTGTCTGAGCAGAAGTGAGAGGGAAGACAGTCAGGGGGGTGAAAAGTATTGTTGAGCAATGAAAACAGGATCTTTGTGTTACCTTTGTTAGAGGAAATGAGGCCAGAGTAATAAGAATGTTTAGTTAGTGAGATCAAGTTCTTGTAGTGTGATGTATGAGAAATGTACATGTCCCTGTGTTAGGATTTGTGGTCGGAGCGAACCCAGAGTGCAGAACAGGGACTCAACTCGGCAGATATACAAAAATAGGTCTTTAATGATAAACGAAAAGTACAAAATAAACAAGCTGACGGGGCAGCAGAACTTACATAAACAAGGAGGGAGGCACGGGGAACTCAGGAGACACGGGGAACTCGAGGAACCAGGAAGACAAGGAGAGACTCAGGAGACTCAAGAAAGCGTACCCAACGAAGACGACCCGACAAAGGACAAGACAGAATAGGGTGACTTAAATACAAGGAGAAGACGAGACATGATAGCAAACAGCTGGGACGAGACACAGGTGGCACTAATGGAACTAATGAGGGAGCACGAGGGAAACAGACAAACCGGGCCACAGAAAACTAACATCCTTACACCCTGTGGATGGTAAGACCGGATTTTTTATAGAGTCGTTCAAGTTGACGACATTTGGCTTTGATGGTCCGAAGTTCAAAAGTAAACCAGGGGGCAGAATGAGTAAAGGTAACAGATCGAGTTTTAACAGGAGCAAGGGAGTTGAGAATATGGGTTAAGTGATAATTGTATTGAACAGTGACTTGATCCGGAGTCAGAAGTTGATCAGGGATCAGAGTGGAGGAAATATCAGTGGAAAGGGAATCCAAATTGATGTCTTTAATATTCCTGAACGAGATGAGCCGGGCTGTCTTGGTTGATGAAACACACAGAGGAATATGGAATGAAAGGAAAAAATGGTCAGAAAAGGTGAGTTCATCGGATTTGTAGTCAACAGGTGTAAGTCAAGAACAACAAACCAAGTCCAATGTATGTCCTTTAATATGGGTGGAAAAATCAACATGTTGATTTAATCCAGAACTCTCCAGGCAGGATAAAAAATCATTGGTGAGTAAAAGGTTAAGATTGTCAATATGGATATTAAAATCTCCCAATAAAATAATATTAGGTGACATGGCAGACAGTTGAGAAAGAAAAGCAGAAAATTCATTTTAAAAATCTTTGTGAGGTCTTGGGGGGCGATAAACAGTGGCAATGATGGTGGGTCCAGACAGTTTACACACAACGCTCTCAAAAGAGCTGACCTCAGGAACACTCACAGGCAAAACCTTCCAACTCTCGCGATGAATTATCGCGAGACCACCCCCGCGACCGGAGCTGCGGGGTTGAGAGATGTAAACAAAGCCAGGTGGAGTGGAGTCATTGAGTTGTGAAAAGTCCAGAGGTTGTTGCCAAGTTTCGGTCAAACAGAGAAAGTCAAGCTTACGGTCGGTGAGGAGATCTTAGATGTTTTGTCCTTTGTCCGTGAGAGAACGGATGTTGAGCAGACCAAAGTTGACAGACGTGGAGTTAGCAAATGGGTTAGCTGACCTCACTCGACGGTTGTTGGTCCAAAATGAGTGGATGGGTTTTGACCTGTCGAGCTGGAAGTTCCGGCGAGACCCACGGTGGATGTATCTCCGGCAGGGCAGGAAAGCGATGTCTGGGTGGAGACGCAGCATCACCGGCGAAGGATTGGGCTGGTGCCAACGCAGCCGAAGAAGTTCATCAGCGGAGTATTGTAGAGCTGCCACAGGTTCAGTGAGGAGTGACAGGAGAGTCCATACAAGTGGACCATACCAGGCGAAAAAATGACTGATCCACATCGTGAGGCTAAGGAGTCAAATGAGGGCATGAAGCTGGTCGGTGTTTGACAGGTAAGCCAATATCACTTGACTTGATAGCACACAATCAAAGTGTGGTAAAAGCTGGATTGAAGGCAGGCAAATGTAGTAGCCGTCGATTAGCGATCACAAGACGGTTAAAAAATTTGCAGAAAAGGAAATAAAATGTCTAAAGTTTACCGACGAGCAGCGGCAGCAAAACGCGCCAGCGTCCACTCATCAAGGATCACCTGAATGGAATGAGCACTGGTGAGCTCGGTTGGAGACCTTTGTCACCATCTGGTCATGCTTCCCTGGAGGGACAGGTTGCTGGTCCATCCTGGAAGCTTTTGCCCCAAGTGCCACCGCCAGGCTTGGCTTCAGGGGGGGACCTAGGGAAAAACACAGATCGGTAAAACCCTCCCCTCTGGAGATGGAGGCGAAGGTGGAGACGGATGTCTTCAGCTTGCAGGGCCCAGCTGCAGCCTCGTTCCAGTGTGACATCACAGCTGGGGTCAGGGCGACGAGCTGGGGCAGAGCCAACCTTGCTGCCAGATCATCCGATCAGGGCGGAGTGAGGCAAGGGACAGAAAGTCCCTTGTGTTAACATCCTTCTGGATTATGCCGGGCAGCTCCGAGAGGAGGGCGCCGACGGCTGGGAGCGGTGTGGTCGCCGACATAGGAAGATCCGAGGTGGCTGAGCATCTGCTCGGCCGCTCGTCTTCCGTCACTACGCTCTCCAAGAGGGAGAGGGTAGCTCCGCATCGCCTTTCTCAGAGGAATCATTCGATTCACTGTGTGACTGCATCAAAGAAGGCGGTGGCGTCGTCCCTCGCATGGCATCCCGCCACAGAAAAAAACACTCAGCGGAGCTGCTGCCAACAATGCTTTTTACGAGGGAATCATCCGATTCACCGTGAGAAAAAACATGTTAGAAAATGTGGTGGCGTTGTCCAGCGGGTAGTGGCCCGCCACGGAAAAGCACCCCTCAGCGCTTACCTTGAACAAGGCTGCTCGTCTCTGCTTCTCCTCTGGGAGGAAGAGCTCACCGGGACGGCAGGAGGTTGGTATGGCGGAGACCCAGGTATCCTTAGCAAAGGTTATGCCGGTCAAAGCTGGACAACTTTGCCTTCTTTGTTCTTCTTTGATAGAGAACTTTACTAATTTGTTTTTATGTATGTGAATGTTCCTGTAAAGTGCCCTGAGACAACTTTGTTGTGATTTGGCACTATATAAATAAACTGAATTGAATTCTGACAGTGCTAGCTAGCTGGCTGAAGAAAAAATGGGAGCCGATTACCCGGTCTCACCGTAATTTATACGGACCGGGGGTGAGGCCCACACAATAGGTGGGTGTGGACTAAAGTTTTCAGTGCTGCGTGTGAAGGGATAAACCCACTAGCGATAGCCTTAAAGGGCAAAGCCTATACGAAATAGAACCAGGACTTCTTCATGGCCTTATCTCAGTTGATGTTTGAGATTTTAGGACTGAAAAATAGTTTGTATCAATTTAAATATATTCTGTGTTCACCGCGCACAAACTACATTTCTGCATTTAAGAACTCACCATCCAACTTGAGAAAGCACACTGAGGTATGTAATAGGGATGGGGCAGATCCGATCCAGTATCGGTATTGGCCTCCGATACCAGCATAATTTACGTATCGGATTTTCTGATCCACCTGCCGATATTTCTGATCCATGATGCAAGTTGGCTTCAAACTATGGAATCGATTTCCAGTACGGCGGCGTGTCTCATGAGCCCAGAGTAATAAGACCCACCTCACATTCAGGAAATCCAGTTCGGAGTTTGCAGCCAGCTACAAAGTGAGGGCTGAGTTAGCAGCACTGTGGCTAACAGCTAACAAACTTTTCATCTAAACATGTCTGCTGTGTGGAAGTATTTTACACTAAAAACACCACAAGACAGCATTGTGCAATGTCTGCAGAGCCATAGCGCCACATTAAACAACGTTAAAGTTAGTTTTACGATGGACCTTCAAGCTCCGTGACTTCAGCGGGGCAGTACTCTTTGGTCAAACCGAAAGAGGCGACTTGACACCAGCCAGCCGCGTCCAATCTGCCCCGCTCAGTCTGCCTGTCTCTGAGGCGGGACAGACTGAGCGCTGCTGCCCCAAATCAGGCTGCCTGCTTCGGATTGAACAAGAAGACATAGCTGAAACTATCCATCCATCCATCCATTATCTTTACCCGTTTATTCCATTTTGGGTCACGGGGGTCACTGGTGCCCATGTCCAGCAATCACTGTGCGAGGGGCGGGGTACACCCTGGACGGGTCGCAAGTCCATCACAGGGCCACATAGAGACAAATGAGACAAACAACCATTCACTTTCTCACTCACACCTAGGGACAATTTAGAGTTACCAATCAGCTTAACATGCATGTTTTTGGACTGTGGGAGGAAACCGGAGTATCCGGAGAAAACCCACGCATGCACGGAGAGAACATGCAAACTCCACGCAGAAAGGCCCCTGGACCGGGGTTTGAACCAAGGACCTGCTCGCTGAGAGGCAGCAGCTCTACCAGTTGCTCCACCGTGCTGCCTTGCTGAAACTAGTGATGAGCAAATGAAGCTTTTATGAAGCACTGAACCAGTTGGGCCAATTGTTTCCAAAATGGGTTAATTTGTTGAAGCTTCAGTTACAGTGACCTCTTGTGGCAATTTGCAATGCTGCTGTCAAATTAGGCATTTTGCTTTTAGTGGCACACACCAAGAACTTCAATGACTAGTGTTAAAAAAACTACTTTACTGTGGTAAAATCAGATTTTTTAAATTCATCAACTTTCTATGTTGTCTGGTTTGAAAATTTATTCATGCTTACATGTTTTTGAAAAAAGATTGATAAATGTGCATTGAAGAGATTTAATAAAAATGTTGCAATGGTATTGTGCTTGTGTAACTGTGGCAGCATCAGAGTCTTTATCATTCTTAAAATATCAATAAAATGATGTCTCCAGCATCTCCATGTTTGGAGCTGACGTGTCTAGAGGAGGTATCATGATGCTTCAGTTGAACACACCAAACACTGCACCTGCAGAAATACACTAATGTAAATAAAAAAATTAATAATTTGATCCCATACTGATATATGATTATTAAAATCACATACATCATTTTACTGTAATTATTTTAAATACATGGGTTAAATAGGTTAGATAATATATTTTTTTTATTCAACCTTTATTTAGACAGGTAAATCCCATTGAGCCTCAAGGACTCATTTACAAGAGAGACCTGATTTCAACAAAGAATGATGACAACAATGGACAACAGCAACAATAGACAGTTATAAAAAGGCATACAGATTTTTTTTTTAATTAAAAAAAACAAATAGGATGGCTAAAAAAAGAAAAGTAACAAAAAACAGCTAGAATATCTTCACTGCTGAACTTTACTATAACATTTTTGACATTTAAATACCAAAACCACCTTATCATGAGCAGAATGAATTGTTCCCACATGTTAGAACGATCTATTTTCCTGCATGGCTCCATATTTACTCAATTTAAACTAACAGCAAAAACACATGCACTCTTCAACACATTGCAAACATTTTAGAGTTGTTTAATAGTGTTGAGCGCTCTCAATTCAAAACTGTCTCAACCTGTCACCTGTCAGAATTGAGATGAGGCGGTGCCAGGGAATCAGCTGTTTGGACTGCGAACCAGTCAAGCGATTCATTCTGACAAAGAAACAGTTTGTGTTTCGGACGTCACGTGTCACGTTACTTTTTCCGTACCGAAACAGGCTCCAAAGCAGTGGTTCGATATAATTTTACTGCAGAGTTGAAAGCGTGTTTTGAAGCTTTTGTTTCATTCTACCATCACTAGCTGAAACCACGGAGCTCAAATGTTTACCGAGAAGTTGCTAAACTTCATCATAATTAATGACCAACCACTATCAGTTGTAGAAAATGAAGGATTTCTCAGCTTGATACTTGCAGTCAAGATATAGTTTACCCTCCAGAGGTATTTATCAGTACAACAGTAGACAATCATAAAAAACATGATTTGAAAATTATATATATTAAAAACATAACAGCTACGTTATGAATTGTATTACAATTAAATGAAATAAATAATATACATTGGGGGAATGGTGGCGCAGAGGTTAGAGAGGTGGGCCTGTGATCCGAAGATCGCCAGTACACGCCCCGGCCCCGACAACATCAAAATTGTGGGTGGGGTGGGTGAAACCATAGATATCATATATGACTAGATACAGCATTGACCGCTATTGTCTATTGGCGCTGACGAGATTTAGGGCCGCCATCTTGAGACGGTCGACCGCTCCACTCAGTGTAACCTGTTTCTCAGGAGCAATGAAGTATTTGCGCGTTTAATCAGTCAGAGCTAAATACTAAACTCATTCTCACAATTTTTTCCTCTGTAAATCTCAGGAGTACAGCCATTAAAGCTGAACACATGGTTCAGTGTATTTAAATATTCTTGGTGGGGTTAATATTAACACTAATAAAATATTCTTATGACACGTTTGCAAAACTCACAGTCACTGATACATTTTTATTAAGATCTATATATATATATATATATATATATATATATATATATATATTATATAATATATAATACATATATAATTATATAATATATATTATATAATATATATATATACATACATACACACAATTCACACAATTATATCTATTTTATATATAACCACATATGGTGGTTATATATAAAATTGTGGGGGAGTGGTGGCGCAGAGGTTAGAGAGGTGGGCTTGTGATCCGAAGATCGCCGGTTCACGCCCCGGCCCCGACAACATCAAAATTGTGGGTGGGGTAGGTGAAACACACACACTTGCCCCCACCCTCATTCGCCCCACTCTGGGCCCATGAGCAAGGCCCTTAACCCCCACCATGTGCTCCCTAAAACAGGTCTCTCTTGAAAATGAGTTCTTGTGGCTCAATGAGACTAACCTGGATAAATAAAGGCTAAATGAAAAGAAAAAAAAAAAAGAAAAATATTGCCACCATATATATACACACACACATAATCTCTCTCTCTCTCTTTCATATATATATATATATATATATATATATATATATATATAATCTCTATCATTTTTACTGTAGTTTATCATTGCCATTGTTTACTGTTCTGTCTGGAGCAGGTCTCTTGTAAATGAGTCCTTGTGGCTCCATGAAGCTAACCTGTATAAATAAAAGGTTGAACAATAGGACTCATTTACAATAGAGACCTGGATTTTAACAAAGAGTGATGACAACAGTGGATAACAAACTGTTTTTCAATTGTAAAACAAACAAACAATTAAAAAAACTTAAATTTGTATGAATCATTTGTGAATATGTATTGTTGTCATTGTTATCAGTGTCTTATTATCTTGTGCTCTGGTCCAGTGTCTTCATGGACGATGTGTGTGAGGGTGGACATGTTTTGAGGTTGCTGTGTTGAAGCTCCATGAATCAGCCTCTCTGCAGCTCTCAGCACCTTCACTGAGCCTTGAGGGAATCGCTGAGCTGCTGATGTTCTTCAGTTAGAAGGTGGGAGCTCTCGTCAAATGATGATCTCCAGCATCATCTTGTTCATGCCAGGCTTTTCATCCACTGACCACAGACACCTGGAAACATCAGGGGGACCAGTAGCTGTTTAACACATCTGGAAGGAAACCAGTGAGATTTTAATATGACCATGACCATTATACGATGTTATGAGGGGGAGTGGTGGCGCAGAGGTTAGAAGATGGGCCTGTGATCGGAAAGTCGCAGGTTCAACTCCCGGTACCGTCAACATCAAAATGAGGTGGAAAAGGTGAAACACCCACACCTGCCTCCACCCTCATTGGCCCCACCCTGGTCCCCTGAGCAAGGCACTCAACCCCCACCATCTGCTCCTAAACAGGTCTCTCTAGAAAATGAGTTCTCTTGACTCAGTGAGACTTCCTGTATAAATAAAGGCTAAATGAAAAAATAAGTTAAATTTAAAATAGAAATACTCACATCATGAGGCCAAGGTTGTGTGTGTGACGTGCACGTTCCTGAGAGTGTGTGTGTGACATGCATGTTCCTGAGAGGACACAGACAGAGCAGCTCCAGCTTTTGTTGAGTTCCTGTAGTCCTGCAGTTTTCAAGCTGAAATGAAAAAACATAATGAATATGAACTTTACAGTCTATAGTTACCTGTTCATATAAACACATGGAGGTGTCTCACCTTGTGACTCACAATAAAATATGTAACTTTATGAACGTTAATGAACTTATAATGATGCTCCTACTCTTTCAAGGTGAACCGATGGTACCACACCATCTCTCAGTCGGACAGTTTGATCAGTTTTATTAAAATCCTCCAGTTTAAAATCTTCACTGCTCAGATGAATCCTCCTCAAAGATACTTCCTCCTCTTCCTCACATCTTGTTCTTTGGGAAACCTTCAAAATGAAAAAAGGAGATTTGTGTCTACACAAAAACATTGTACAAAGGAGGTCAATCTTATTTTCTATTTCCTATATTCTCCCAAGTTTTATTTTTTATTTCCTAGAACTTAAACAAAACTCCAGTTTTGATGCATATCTGTTGATAATGAACCAATGCTACTGAAATAGTGAGTATGCTTGTTAGAAAAATATTCCTGTCATCAGATCTGTCAGCTTCATTGCAGCTGAACACCGTGTTACACTGAACATCACATCAGCTGGTGGACATAAATACAGTACAGTAATATTATATTCTCAAAATACTAACAACAATATGTTCATCTTACTTGTGAAAAGTTATCCCACGAGACCTGACGTCAACAGTCCGTCGATCTGAACAGAAATAAGCTGCGAAGTGCTGAGACATCTGCTTTAACCAAATAAGGACGACCGTTTCAAGATGGCGGACGAAAATCCTGCGCCGCAGCAGCCAATGAGGCATCTAGTGTTTATATCTATGGGTGAAACACCCACACTTGCCCCCACCCTCATTCGCCCCACCCTGGGCCCATGAGCAAGGCCCTTAACCCCCACCATGTGCTCCCTAAACAGGTCTCTCTTAAAAATGAGTTCTCGTGGCTCAATGAGACTAACCTGGATAAATAAAGGCTAAATGAAAAAAAAAAAAAAAGAAGTGATGTAAAATTCTAAAAACAGGAACATATCTGTTGGTTTATGCCATGAACTTAGTAGGTGTTTGAAGCCATTTAACATTTAATTTAATTAATTTAAATGAAACAAAATAAAAAAAAATTTATTCAAAAAAATTCATTTTTGAATGAAAAGAGTGCAGGAAGAAGAAAAATTTCTTGTATCTGCCCCTTATAAAATATAAAACAACTTTAAACAATCACTTAAATTAATCACTTTAATATCCACTTTAAAGCTAGGAATAAAAAGAAACATGTTTTGTGTTAGCAGAATTTAAGTCTAACTTTAAAACTTATCCAACATTAATACAACTTACCTCAAGTTGCCTTTTTGGACATGCATGCATATATTTGTACAAATTGTACTTGAGATGAGATTATTACAGCCTCATATAAAATCAATGATGATCATGATATCGGAACTGGATCGGTATCGGCCGATACCCAGATCTAGGCATCGGGATTGGATCGGAATTTTAAAAAGTGGATCGGTGCATCCCTAGTATGTAAGTAAACTTTTTTCACTTACGATAAACACTTTCAATGAAGTTGACTGAGGTTTATTAGATTGTGGTACTGCCTCCACATTTTTGTTGTTTCCTCCATCGGCATCTTCTATTAACAGTAACCATCCCGGCTGAGAATTTTGAACCATTACTTCTTCTGTTGTTTTTAAAGAGCATGTTTTCTTGCTGCTGCTGTTTTTATGGTAACCACTAGGGGTTGAATGAGTATATAATTTTTAAACTCGACATTAACATAATAAAACCCGAGTAGAACTCGAGTATTTGTTGACGTCATAGATCTCAAGATACAAAAATAAATAAATAAATAAAACCGTAAAAAAAGGTAATTATTTACAAAAAAAGAGACCAACAAAACATTGGGAGCGTATATTATGCTCCTACCATTTATCATACTGCAAATAAGTCACAGGAAAAACTAAACTATTAGTTTGTATTATTAAACTGCAAACGTGAAGAAACATGCAGCACGTCAGAAACGAAACTTAAACCGAAACTGGTTCGGTGGATTGGACCCGGTGTTACACTCTGTGACCTGCAACAGTGCAACACCGCCCCCTACGGTCATACGGTGGTCACATAATATGACGTTACTACGGATACTCGACGTTACATTTTTAACCTCGATAGATGTTCTAGTAATCGATGTGTTGATTACTCGAGTACTCTGTTAATGCCCTAGTAACCACCGATGTCCTGGAATTTGTTAGCAGCTAGCAAACATGCTAATGGCTATGTGATATATTAGTTCCAGGTTTTGAAGATTTGCACCAAAAATATCAAATAAATAAAACAGATTGAACATCAAACCCAAAGTAAAAGCCTGTGTGGAAAACACAAAAAGGTATTCTATATGATATAACTTACTCCTGTTTGTATATTTATACGTCAATGTGTCACATGAAAACCATAATCTTTGGTAGGGGAAAAATACAGTTGTGTTGTGGAAAACAAATAAAGTGAAGTAGATTATTTATTTATTTTTTAATGTCATATATTCTTTCAAGTATATCCAAGAATGTTGTAAGGATGTCTGTATTACACTTTCAGTGGATATGTGACTAAATGACCTAATGGTGTTGCCCCAGTTGAACAACAAAGATATTTAGGGGTTTATTAGGCCAATATTAAAACAAATATCTTAATGGAAAAGTGGCTACACACATCATTTTACACTTAACTCGTTTTAAAACAGCAAAACATTTGTTTTAAACTTGGATACTGTTACACATTAGCTAAATTGAATCATGCACAACTATTGCACAGATGATATAAAACAACAAGAATGTCAAACTCTTTTTACCTGAAGTGCAGAGCTAACTATAATGGTTGTCCTCCACTGACTTGTGCTCACAGCCATGACTGAAAAAAGCAAAATTAATGTCTTGTTTTGGCGGGATCAGCCGCTAGATGTCGCTGTCGTGCCGCAAAAAACTCGTTTTGGCTGCAACTTTTTTTTGTTTGTTTTATAACGTAGCCAGAAACAAGGTCTTTTCCAAACATGAACAAAATACCGTTTATCCCGTTGTTTTACCAGTTTTAAAAGTTTTTATACATGCATGTCTTTTGTTTAAGGGGAAATCCTTTCAGAATAAGAGCTGAAAGTTTTTTATTGGTACCCTTTCATAATAAAGACAGACCAGGTGTGACTGGCAAAAACGCTTGTTTTCTTATCGGTTCCAGAAAGTCTGAGGTCAAAACGCATTTTGGTAAATTCCTGTTTTATTGTCTTTCTTTTTCTCTGTCAATAGTGGAGCGCTCTTTGAGGTTTTCATTATGATTCAGTGAGTTTTGCAAGATGTGACGTACCTTGACCTTGGAGTTCATTTTGAATGGTTTCCTGTGCTTTTTCTTCTGTTCATACTATTCGTTTGTTCAACCTGAGGTCATATTTCCTTGTGTCCACAGTGAGGTTGACAACAGCCTCATGAATTTTATACTTTGTATCATTATTTGTTGGCTGTGGTCAGACCATCAAGAAGCTGCTTAGAGATGGTATTTGAAGCCCCAGACAGACATATTAGGAATCAAAGCAGCTTCAATACTTCTGCTCCGTGTGAACAAAGAATACAGCAATATTAGTCCCTGATAAAGAATAAAATGCTGACAAATGTTGCATTTTCAAAAGCAGAATACCATTTCACTAGTCATGCTTTGGAGGGGCTTCTTGGCACTTGTGCTACGTCCACGGACACAGTTCTCGACTTTGACTCCCTTCTTTCTTGGCACCAAAAATCACCACCGCAAACCTTGTGAAAAACATAAAAACCACCCAGCGGCTTTGTTCCCTTTAAATAGTTTGGCTGATGAGCTGACAACACGGTGGCGCAGGTGGTAGAGCTGCTGCCTCACAGCGAACAGGTTACCCTGGATCAAATCCCAGTCCGGGGGCCTTTCTGGGTGAAGTTTGCATGTTCTCTCTGTGCATGCGTGGGTTTTCTCCAAGTACTCTGGTTTCCTCCCACAGACTAAAACATGATTAATAACTCTAAATTGTCTCTAGGTGTGAGTGAGAGCGTGAATGGTTGTCTCTATGTGTCCCTGTGATGCACTGGACCTGTCCTGGGTGTCCCCTGCCTCTAACACAGTGACTGCTGGACATGGGCACCGGCGACCCCCGTGACCCAAAAAGGAAGAAGCGGGTAAAGATAATGGATGGATGGATGGATGATCTGTAAGGGTAAACAAGTTACAGACACAGTCAGGCTTAGAAAATGCAGAAAAGGAAGCGGGCAGCGCAGTAGCTTAGTGGTTAGTACTGTTGCTTCACAGCAAGAAGGTCCTGAGTTGGGCCTGAGGTTTTCTCTGGGTACTACGGGTTCTTCCAATAATAATAATAATATTTTTTTAAAAACATACACATGTAGGCTGCCTTCAAGGCCAGACCCCCTTAAAAAAATTATTGTGATCTCAGTGGGATTTTCAGGGTAAATAAATGTTTTAATATAAATAATTCTCTTCTGACATGAACACATTTTCCCAGAAACAAACTTTTATTTGACACATTGCAAGTAAAACAATAGTTTTTTTCTTTAAGAAACTTCAGTAAACATTATCATAAGACTAAAAAAAATTATTTTTCCAGTTTTGAGTCTTTGTCACCGCTACACTTTGAAAATGACACTAATTGAACAAACGTACAAAACCATCTGCAGGAGTAATGGGCCAGTTGAGTCAACAGAGTTCTAAGGGAATGTCTTGAAAGTCCATGCATCTGTACTGTCCAGAAATCATTTGCTTTATAGACAGAAAAGATTAGAAATAAAATAAAGATCCAGTCAATGCAACGTTTAAACAGAAGGCATGGACTGTCCAATGGCCCCTCCTCTGTAGTCAGTGATGTGTTTCCAGCTCCACTATGGTCCACTCTCCCTGTGGAGATGCAGCATCTTCTGGAGAAAAGCTGGTTACTGTGATGCTGGTAGAGGAGTCATCCATGGGGGAGATCAGCTCGGCCCATCGTTTAAACGTCTCTCCCTCTGGTGACAGAAAGGCCTGCGAGTCCAGGTAGTCACGAGACAAAGACAGGGTCTGCTTGATGAGGTACTGGGCCAGGTTGAGCTCCTCGGGCACAGGGTTTATGACGCCCAGGTTGGACTTGTGATCTGAGAGAAGCTGCCGCAGCAGACTCCAGTCTCGCTTCACAAACTCACTGTTTCTGTCCTGGTCTTTCAGTTTGTCTTCATCCGCCTGTTGCTTACCACTGCTGTCCTTGTCTGAGCAGCACTCAAATGCTTCTCCGATGTCCGTCTCGTAAATGGGAGAGAGGACTTTAGATGGCCGGCGCTCAGGATTGCTGGTTTGATCCAATCTGACACAATCATTGTCGCCTAAAAACAATTAACAATACTGCTAAATGACAAACAGAAGCACTCGTCCACAGCTCCTTCAGTTCAGATGACTACAAACAACAAAAGGAAACTGAGAACTCCGTTTACCCTTAATGCAGCTGTGCCCTTTCAAATTTATCCAATAGTGATGTCATGTGGGACCAGTGAGGAAGAACATATATGACGGCTACAGTTAACAGGCAGCACCAAAATCAGTCACTTTGGCTAAATGTGCATGCTAAAGGGTAAACTGTTGCTTTAAAGGTAATAAATACAAAGGAACGCCTTTCTGGATGCATCTCTTTATCCACTTGTTAAAGTAAAAGAAGTCATGCACTGCCAGCACCGGTGAGCTTCGATATGTTGTAAAACCTACGTGCAGTTCTACACAACAGACTTGAATACGGTCACAAAAATGCATTAGCAAGCAATACTGAGAATACTTAGCACAAAACATGGTTAACAGCCAAGTTCTCTTTTGATGTCTTCTAATTTTTTAAACATTTATAAACTAGCAACTGATGTTAGCTAATATCTATCTGATGCTGAAAACAATAAATCACACATTTGCTTTGTAGGAACTGTAATGGTGCAGCATTATTGGTGCAAATATGGCAGTGAAAAGAGACATGGCAGAAGCTATGGCAGCAATCCCAGACAGACGTCACATACGTTAGAGGCTGCTGATGTTACAGGAGACAAAAGCTACTGAACAAAACTCAGAAACAATAAAAGGCTTTTCTTTAAACTCATGAATGCATCAGTTCTACACAACTCTACTGGGTATGACAAACGGAAATGAAAAAACGAAAAACAAAGGATGACATGGATGAATTACAAACTAAGCATGATAACTGCATGCATGTGCGCCATGCAAAAGAATAAAACAAATAAAACGATGACTCAGGAGCAGGTACATTGTTGAGTAGAAATAATGAAATTCAGATTCAACACTTTTTAAGCAACTTGTTGTTTTTGTACAAATATTCTAGATGTGTGAACTTTTTAAAATAAAAATGACAGAAGTTATAATGGTACTACTTTTACATTTCAAAACTAACAAATAATTTAAAATATTCTTTGAAGGTGACGGCGATGACTGAAAACAAAAACATTAGTACTAAAATAATAAATCAGTACCAGTGTAGTTTACACTATAAATCAACAGGTCTAGAACGGTTTGTTTTACGGTATGATGAAGAACGTTTTAGCTCAAAATACTAATACTATAAAGAACGATAAGCCAAGTGTAATTAGCCTGGCAACAAACCATGGCAACTAGTTCTTAAAAAAAATTCCAGTATGAAGTGGTGAATGTTGGTCATCTGTTGCTAGTGTCTCCCTGCAGGTAGGAGTTCCTACATGTTTGCATATGTTCATTCTGCTACGTACGGATTATATTTCAGTAGATTTATCAGAATGTACTGCAGATCCTCCAGTCATGAAGCCAAAAGGGGGAAGTGGAAATAGTCTTAGTCTGTGCATGTTGTGAGCATAACAAGTAGTACTGACCTCCATTTTGATTTGTGGCTGTGTAAGAAAGGTCACCATCAGAAATTAGGTTGCCACATCCAAATCCAAAAATGGCTGCTGCTATATATGTAGATATGTTGTTAACCTTGTAAACTGGATAACTTCAAAAATAAACAAAGTGCCGATGTCCATTTCTGTGCGTGGCTGCATCTAGACATAAGAAGTCTATTTGTTGATAACCACATGTAAACCAACCACCTCTATCATTTGAAAAAAACTATACTTTACAGTTTTTATATCGCTTAAAAGTATTTTCCTTAAATGACTGTGTTGACTGAGCGTTAATATTAATTTATGGTGGCCAAGGCCCCCATTGGCCACTCCCTGGCTCCTCCACTGCACCAGATCCTCCACTCATTTGTCTTGGACAAGCAAAAAATAAAAACCTCCCTCTGTTCTCCTCCACAGAGTAACTCCTGCCCATTAGAAAATCATGCACCTAAAGGTTTACTTGCAGTCCCTGCTCCAGTTCCAGTCCAGAAAAACACTCCTCTAGAAAACTACAAACATTCACTGTTCTAATCCCTCAGCGACGAGGACATCGACGTACCGCTTGTTTTGTTTGGACAAAACCTTCAGAACGTGCGTTCTGCAGAACAGAAGTGGGGGGTTTTTCTGTTGGGGGGAAACTGAAAGAGACCTGCAGTGACACTGAAGCTCATGACCAGTCCACCTCCGTGCTGCCAGATCAGCAGCTAACTGAAGCGCCGAGATGGCAACGAGAAATAAAACATGGCTGAGGACGAGTTTAGGCTGTTCTGTTATTACACAGCAGCTGTGTGCCGTTTGTGACCTGTGCAAATAGTTAGCTGATAATAACTGGCATGAAAAAACAAAAAGTGCAAATAAATGTGCAAGTAAATATAGCACCAATTGTTTTGTTGTTTTCAATAAGTTGATGTTAAAATGTCTGGAGCACCGTGAGGTTCAACATGACTTATGGCTTGTGAAGGCCACAGACTCCTTCACTGTATAAAGACAAATGACAAATAAATAAAATGTATTTCTATGTACAGAAAAGTGCTTTGGTATATTTACAACCCATGCAGTATTTATTTATTCAACAAATCCAACTTGTTCCATCTTGAAACCTACTGTTTGTTCTGACTTTAGTGATTTGTTTGTTGCAGGCTTAATGTCAGACAGGTGTGGCTGATTGTTAGAATGAACCGAGCTTTAAAAACAGATTAATGTGGTGAATCTCAACAATAACTTAATGAATGGCTGAAATGGAAGCAAGATTCTAGTTGTGAAACAATAATGAGCTTTTGTGATCGAGTCTGAACTTGCTTTTCTAATTTTTACCTAGCTACTTCCTTTTCTTTGAAAGATGAATAAAGTTTATGTTGGACAAAGCTTGTCCAAACAGAATGAATTTTGTGAGATCAGATTTTGGGGTACAAGGGTAGGTTTGGATCTGGGGTCTAGGTGGGGGCTATGGATCATACATTACCTGGCGGAGACTGTGTAGCGGGTACAGGAGAGCCCCCTGTCAGCTGAGGCTCATTTAGGTCAAGGTGCAAATCAACTTTCTTGCTTTCTGAGGGTTCAGGATGAGCTTTGGTCATTGCTCCATTGTACTGTTCAGCGTGCCGCAGATCCAGGTGGCTCGGGCGCTCCAGGTGGCTCGGGCGCTCCAGGGGAGGCTGGTCTCTGGTGTCTGAGTTCACCTCGTCTGCCTGGATACAATTACTCTCCTGCGCTGGATCAAGGATCTCCGTGAGGAACACAGACTGTTTTTTGAGTTCCTCCTTCAGAGTATCGTACTTTGGATTGGTGGCTTGGAGAGGGCGGGGCAGGTGGTCCTGTTTGTCACTGGAACTGAACAGAGGTGTAGGAGAGTCGCACTCGAAAACACAGGGAGTTACAGCTCCGTCTGGATGTTGAGGAGGCGGCGTTTGGGCACCGCCTTCTTCTGAGACCAGCTCCTCACACTCGTCGACCGAGAGCAACACGGACCGACGGAAGTTGGACGGCTGGTAGTCGGGCTGCTCATCCTCCTGGTCTGCGCCGTCGTCAAATGCTAGATTGATGATCCCCTGAAAGTGCGGCGACGGCTCGGCTGGTTGCAGCGAAGCCTCACCTGGAATCACTTCAACTTCAGACCTCTCGTCTTCTGTCTCCTCTTCATTGTCATCAACTTCCTCCTCCTCAGAAGACAAAGGCTGGCGGTCAGGAATGGACTTTCTAGTTGCAGGGACCTCATCTTCTTTGTACTCCTTTATTGGAACATCCTCTCTTTGCAACCAAGATGGAGGACGCCATCGTCCTCCTTCCTCCTCGCTTGTGGTTTCTGCCTCTTTGCTACGAAGCCGCACCTCCACTCTCAAGCCAGCCCCACATTCATACATCTTCAACTCCTCTGGGGTACTGGTATCGCTGCTGCTGTGACCCAGGAAGTCGTGGCAGAGCATGGTGCCGCACTTGGACACGCCCCTATCGTTGGAGCAGTCGTCATCCTGAGAGCCTCCAGCGTCGTAATCCTCGGAGCGGGGCTTGATGTCGTCTGAAGACGTGGTGTGTGTGCTGCCAGTCTCAGACTGCGGGCTGACCTGGTGGTTGACTCCGCTCCAGGAGTCCTCCAGGGGAGTGCCGGTGCTCCTCGTGCTACAAGGGTTGCTTACTGGGTGTTCCTTTGGGGAGCTAACGTTGACAGCTTGTCCTCCACTGATCCCACCACTTTGAAACGGTTTCACTTTAGTCTCGTTTGTCTGCTTGAATGAGTCATCAGAAAACGTAACGTGGTGGATGTTGTCAGCTGTTGGTGTGACGCTGCCCTCATCTTCAGGACTAGCGTTGATTCCTGAATCTGGTTCAGACTTGTGGAGAATCTGCTGGGGGCTGTTTTCCAGAGGATGAGGTGTCTCTACTCCTTGCTTTGTTGGTTGTGTCCTGTCTTTTTGCTCCACATGATCAGAACCTTCAACTGGACCAAGATCAGTTTTATATTCTGCTTTTTTACAGTTCAGTTTTTTTCTTTCTGGTACTATGGATGAAGCAGCAGTAGAAGTTTTGGTGGGTTTTGGTGGTGCTTTCTCTGTGGCTAATTCACAACCACTCTTTGGCTTTTTACCAGACTTGGCAGCTTCTACTAAAGGTAGCTTAAAGGGCGTCAAAGAGACTTTAGCTGGTTTAGGCTTAGCTGTGACTCCATTTGCAGAAGCAGGCTTTGTGATCTTTTTAGAAGTATCACTGACAGTTTTATCTGTTCCTGAGGATTTCGGAACATCCTTTTTGTCTTCTTTCCTGGGAGAAGCTGGCTTTTTCATAGAAGCTCCCAGCTTTGAGACTAAATCAAAGAAAAATTGAAAAACAAAACATTATTTGCTATAGTTCATAAGCAGACAGCACATTTATTAAGACTGAAGAGCTCACCATGATGGTCAGATGTTCCTCTTCCCTTGGTGTCTGGTCTCATCACTCCAGCTGGCTTCTCTGGAGGACCAGCTTTGGCTTTAGTGGGGTCTCTCATACTCGACTTATGGGTAAGACTGCTGAAACAAGCAAAATCACAGAGCAACAAAGTAACTACTAATGATTTTGCCACAATACCATATGTAGAAAAATGTTTTTTTTAAATCTTGTAAATTTGAAAACAGCTGAAGAGAAAGTTAATTATGCCAAGATGCATATGTTATATACAGTACCTATGCCAAGATGGCCACACCCAGCCAGGCTGCAGTTTGATTGGCTCCCAGTAAAAACCCAGTTTTTGTTAGTTTTGGAAACGACTCTGTGTCTGACTCTGCTCACCTTAAGCATATGAATTATAGCCAAACCAAACTTATGAGCAGAAGAGAGTGTTTAACTCTGGATGCAGCAGCTATCGACAACAATTTGAAAACTATGCTCGGCAGACTGCAGCTTCTGCGGACATCAGGGTGGAGGCAGCAGTGCTCTAATGGGAAGAGGAGGCGTTCTGCCTGGGGAAAAAGAGGAGAAGCCGTGTGGTGTACTAGGGAGACTGAAGACTAAGGCTAACAGACTACCAACTCCATCTCTCTTCCTGTCCAATGTTCACTCCTTTAAAAACAAGCTGGAGGAGATGAGGAAATGAGCTGTACTCTATCTCACAGAGACATGGCTTAATAATAACATGCTGACTCAGCGTTCCAGCTGGATGATAGACTTTTTTTTTTGGGTGGACTGTTACAGCAAGCTAACGAGCAAGACACATGGAGGCAGAGTGTATGTGTCTACGTAAACAAAGGTTGGTCCACAAACTGCGTTCTGATAAACAGCCCCTGCTCCGACGCTTTAGAACAACTGACTGAAATGTCGACCACATTCTTTACCTCGGGAGTTTACGGCGGTGTTTATCATTGTTGTTTATATAGTCAAGTCAAGTCAACTTTATTTATAGAGCACATTTAAAACAGAACCTGTTATCAAAGTGCTTAACAACAACAACAACATAGCCCAGGATGCTAACGCTAAAGACGCCCTACGAGAGCTACATGATAACATCAACTCACAGCAAAACAAACACCTGGAGGCTTTTTACGTGGTGGCTGGTGATTTTAATCACGTAAACCTGAAAGTCACTGTGCCATGACATTATCAGCATGTGACCATACCAACACGATGAAATAACACACTAGACCGTGTTCACACCGACATACAAGACGCATGCAAAGCTGTAACCTGCCCCCTACTCGGCCTCTGATCACATCTCCATCTTTCTGGACCCTGTCTACCTCCCCCTGCAAGACGTTCCAGACCAACACAGAAAATCAACATTGTGTGACCCAGCGACAGTGACTCTATTGCAGTACTGTTTTGCATGTGCAGACTGACAGGTCTTCAGGGAGGCCGCTGTAAATAAGGGAGAACAGGATCTGGAAGAATACACATCTGCTGTCTTCGGATACATCAGCAAGTGTGTTGATGATGCCACCACCACCAGGACTGTGAAGTGCTACCCTAACCAGAAACCCTGGCTGAATGCAGAGGTTCGTACCCTACTGAAAGCCAAGGATACTGCCTTCAGGTCTGGTGACTCACAGGAAATGGGGAGGGCAAGGAAAGAGCTGGCTGCTGGTATAAAGAGGGCCAAAGCAATGTATGCATAGAAGATCCAAGGATATTTCTCCTCAAAAGACCCACGAAGCATGTGGAGGGGCATTAAGTGCATCACAGACAATAAAAGTGGTGGTACACAATGGGGACCCATCACTGCCTGATGCTCTCATCAGGTTCTATGCCAACTTTGAAGACCCAAATAGACCACCCAGCACCAGACTCAGCTCATCATTGGAAGAGAAGTTCCTCAGCATGACCTCAGCAAAAGTAAGGAGCACTTTCAGGAGGATTAATCCTCACGAAGCAAATGGCCCAGACAACATTCCCGGGAAGGTGCTGAAAGACTGTGCTGATCAGCTCTGCGAGGTGCTAGCCGACATTTTAACTCCTCCCTCACCCTGGCAACAGTTCCCACCTGCCTGAAGACCACCACCATCATCCCATTTCCTAAGAGCTCTTCAGAGAAAGGTCTAAATGACTACCGGCCAGTAGCCCTCACCCCGATAAGTCAGTAAATGCTTCGAAAGACTGGTCATGGCCAACATCAAAGCTACCATCGACATCAGCCAGGACCCTCACCAGGATGCATACCGCAAGAATCGATCAACAGAAGACACCATCTCCTCTGTGGAGTTCTGCAGAGAGTGGTGAAGGCTGCAGTCAGCCTCCCCACAATCATAGACATTTACATCTCCAGATGCAAGAAAAGAGCCACATGCATCATGAAGGACCCCACTCATCCAGCACACACACTTTTTACCCCACTCCCCTCAGGCAGGAGGTTGTGGAGCATTAAGTGTAGAACCAATAAAACTGAGGAACAGCTTCTACCCTGAGGCTGTTAGACTCATGAATCTCTAACCAGAATTATCACAGTGGGGAGAAAAAAAAATCACTATAATGCCACGTTGATTGGTGACATGTGCTGCTGATTATTTCATGCTACTGTGTTCATCCGTACTCATCGTACTCACAAGACCCTCGGAGCATGTGGAGGGGTAATAAGTGCATAACAGATTATAAAGGAAGGAGTGAACAATGCCCCAAAGACTCATCTCTGCTTGATGCCCTCAACAAGTTCTATGCACGCTTTGAAGACCCGAACAGACCACCCAGCACCAGACTTACCTCCCCACCGGATGAAGAGCATCTCAGCGTGACCTCAGCCGAAGTAAGGAGTACTTTCAGGAGGATTAATCCGCACAAAGCAACTGGCCCAGACAACATCCCCGGAAAAGTGTTGAAGGAATGTGCTGATCAACTCTGAGAGGTGCTGGCAGACATCTTTAATACCTCACTTACCTTGGAGACAGTTCCCACCTGCCTGAAGACTGCCACCATCATCCCAGTCCCAAAAAGCTCTACAGTTACTGGTCTGAATGACTATCGGCCAGTGGCCCTCACCCCGATAGTTGCTAAATGCTTCGAAAAACTGGTCATGACTCACATCAAAACAACCATCAACATCAACGAGGACTCTCATCAGTATGCATACCGTGAGAACCGATCAACAGAGGATGCCATCTCCTCTGTGGTTCAGACTGCGCTCAACCACCAGGAGCAGAAAAACTCTTACGTCCGTATGCTCTTTATGGACTTCACATCCGCCTTCAACACCATGATCCCCCAAACCCTGATGGACAAACTATCCACACTAGGACTAAACCCCTCCATTTGCAACTGGGTACTAGACTTCTTAACAAGCAGACCACAGTTAGTGAGGATCCACAACTTCTCCTACTCCACCATAACTCTCAGCACTGGCTCTCCTCAGGGACATGTGTTGAGGCCCCTCCTGTTTACTCTGCTCACGTATGATTGTGCAGCTACCCATCCAGGCTGTCACATTGTAAAGTTTCCAGATGATACAGCGGTGGTGGGATGCATCACAAACAATGATGAGTCCAGCTACAGGCAAGAAGTGGAACACCTGGAGAGCTGGTGCAAAGAGAATAACCTTCACATCAATGTGAAGAAGACAAAGGAGATGATTGTGGACTTCAGAAGGAACAAAAACATTTACACCCCCCTCAACATAAGAGGATCTGCGGTGGAAGTGGTCTCCAGCTGCAATTACTTGGGTGTACACATGAATGACAACCTCAGCTGGAGCAACACCACCACCAGCCTGATCAAGAAAGCTCATCAGAGACTCTACTTCCTCAGGTGGCTGAGACAAGCTGGTCTGGGAAGCTCAGTCCTCACCTCCTTCTACAGGTGTGCAGTGGAGAGCATCCTGTGCTCCAGCATCAACGTGTGGCATGGAGGCTGCACAGCTGCAGAAAGAAAAGCTTTGCAGAGTGATGAAGGCTGCACAGAAGACTGTCGGAGTCAGCCTCCCCACCATCGCAGACATCTACGCCTCTAGATGCAGGAAGAGGGCTACCTGCATCATGAAGGACCTCACTCACCCAGCACACACACTTTTTGCCCCACTCCCCTCAGGAAGGAGGTTGAGGAGCATTAAGTGTAGAACCACTAGACTGAGGAACAGCTTCTACCCTGAGGCTGTTAGACTCATGAATCTCTAACTAGAATAATCACTGTGAAAAACCACATCATGTTGCTGCTGATCTGTTTCAATGTTGATGTGTTCATGCGTGCACATCAGCTCACACAGACTAATGTTCATGTTTGTGCTGATGTTCAATGTTTTTATGTTATGAGTGCTTAGTGTACATTTAGTTGATGTTTTTCTTAGTTCATATCTTAGATGTTATTACTGTTTTTCTTATACATTTTATTGTTGGATGTAACTGGGACCCTGTGTACATAATTTCGCTCCACCACATGTACCACATGAGGTGCGAATGACAATAAAGAGTCTCTGACTCTTGACTCTCTGATCTACTCAAGACTCATGTTCATGCTGCTGTTGTTTGGCGTATCGTTTTTGTACTATTAGTGTTTAGTGTATTTCTTAGTTTATGGTTTCTTTTTTTACTATTTATATTTTTGCTATTGTTGGATGTAACTGGGACCCTGTGTACATAATTTCGTTCCACCTCATGTAGCACATGTGATGCGAATGATAATAAAACCTACTTGAACTTCAACTTAATTCCGAACTAGTCAAATGTAATTTTCTGTGAAAGTGCAGTGGATGCTTTTTGCTAAAAACTCCTGAAGAAGCTGAAATTAAGATGATGAAAAAGGTTTCACCGCTAAACTGTTAATGCGAGCATACCGGTAATTTGAGCAGCTGGCATTTGATGGCAGGAAAATAAAAGCAGAAATGTGCCGAAAAAGCTGAACAGAAAATAAATAGTTAATTAACTGAAATAGGCGAAAAGACTTCTTTCGGCTGCTTCATTCTTCAGGGGTCTCCACAATGAACTAACTCACACGTCCAGATGAAATGATTAACCTTTTTGGTTATCTACCTGGATGATTGAGCCTACAAACCTTTTTCTGAACCATTTTGGCCTTGGTGTCCTCAGGCTGTTTCTGAGAGTAGCAAGTCGGCCATCTGGCCTAAAACATTTGATTGTTAATCATGATGATTGATTGTTTTGGACAGATGGGTCATTTTGCAGGGCAGCACGGTGGCACAACTGGTAGAGCTGCTGCCTCTCAGCGAGCAGGTCCTTGGTTCAAACCCCGGTCCAGGGGCCTTCTGGGTGGAGTTTGCATGTTCTCTCCGTGCATGCGTGGGTTTTCTCCGGGTACTCCGGTTTCCTCCCACAGTCCAAAAACATGCATGTTAGGCTGATTGGTAACTCTAAATTGTCTCTAGGTGTGAGTGAGAAAGTGAATGGTTGTTTGTCTCGTTTGTCTCTATGTGGCCCTGTGATGGACTTGCGACCCGTCCAGGGTGTACCCCGCCCCTCGCACAGTGATTGCTGGACATGGGCACCAGCGACCCCCGTGACCCAAAATGGAATAAACGGGTAAAGATAATGGATGGATGGATGGATGGATGGGTCATTTTGCATGTGTTAAAAGCCTGCTTCTGAGATTCCAACCGAAGGTTGGCTCTACACAGCAATGAAGGCTACTTATGGGACAGATCTTGTTGGCAGGCCACAGACAGATGAAGTCTTCTGGATGGAAGACGAAACGTGTCTCCCTTAAAGAAACTGGTCCAGATGAAATGATTTAATGGTTATATTATTATCTACCTGGATGACTGAGCCTACAAACCTTTTTCACACCAAGACTTGTAATTGTTTTTACACCAAATGCCCTTCCTGATCCTGACACAACCACAAACCACCGAGCTACCACAGCCCTCTGTGTGGAGCAGAGAGCTGCTGTTTAGAGCACACAGTGGAACAGATGGTGCAGGTTAAGAGTCTTGCTCAAGGGCTCAGAGTGGGCCAAATGAGGGTGGAGGAAAGGGTGAATGCTTCACCTGTTCAGTGTCTTGCCCAGGGACACTTCAGCATGTGACTGCTGGTGGAATAGAACCCCAAACTCTTGCATTGGAGGACCACTGATCTAACCACTTAGCCACGGCCAAAAAAAGCTGAACTTTTGCAGAAAATAGCTAAAAAACCCAGCAGAAATGGTCAGAAAGAAGCTGCAAGAAGCTGAAATCAGCTGAAGGAAAAAATTTTTTTCTATGAGAAAAGCATGGCTGAAAAGGCTAAATATTTCAAAAAGTACAAATTGCACAAATACCAAAAGTCTTAACAAGATGGAAAGTCCTGAATAAGCTGAACGTTTTGATTCAGGAATAATTGAAATATGAGTGAGTTACGGTCTGAAATACGAATAGAAAAAAAGTGGATTTCAGTCGTGAGAATGATTGAGAAACATTCACCACCACCAGGTGGCAACATTTGTTTTCAATTCCATTTTACTGAGGACAAGCTTCTGAAGCATGATAAAACTAAGTACTCCTCTTTGAACTCTGAAGATTGAGATATATTAAATACTTGTATGAGTCTTAAAATAGGGGAATACATGACATTTGACAAAACTAAAAAAGTCTAAAATCAATGTGAAAAAAGTAAATCTGCTGCTACTTAAGGCTGGAGCTGAAAAGTAGAATGGTTTTCCTTTCATCCATTTAGAAACTAATATCCAACGCCCCCAGCCCACATCAATTTAGCTTCATCGCAGACACTTAACTCTACTTACAGCCATTATAATCAGTGCAGGCTCCTCTGTTAAAGCGGGCACTTTGCTGATCTGAAGCATCCAGCTGCGTTAACACATCCAAGGAGAGAAGACGTTAGTGAGGATCGTAGAGAAACAACTGTTGTTGCTCATTCAACTGGTCTTAAGGTCATTTACAAACCACTGGTAGTCGATCCCAATAAATTTAACCCAAGGTCAGACTGTGCAAAGCTCCGAAAAAATGCAAAAACCTCAAAAGTTCCTTCTCAGACTTTACATGCTGGAACATGTTAAACATGATGGGGCGAACATCTTGGGTCCAGAAAGTCACAGGTTTAATTCCACACTGTACCCCTGTGTCGTGTTGTCCATGAGCAAGACACTGACTCCTCATCTGCTCTCCGGAGGCTTAAATCACTGACCCTAGCTACATCTGTGTGCATTTCACATGAGCGATGTCAAATTGTGTCATTGATGACAAAAATGACGACAACAAATTGCACTTTCTTCATGGCAAGTGCAATAAAAAAAGACTGCACAAGAAGGATTTGTTGTGTTGCATCAAACAAACAACAACATTTCTGGAACAATGATCTTTAAAAGGGACAAGATGAAAGTGCGGATTATTAGTTATAAAGCACAAAAACAAAGTTTGGTGAAAAACAAGAATTTGCTCCAACACCAAAACAAGAGTCAAGCACAGTGGTGGAGGGTTGATGATTCTGGCTCGTTTTGTAGCCTGAAGTCCTGGACCCCATTTCCAGCAGGACGGGTCATTTATCAACACAATGATCTCAAACACAGCAGCAAATCTACAACAGATTGGATGAAGAAGAAAAATACTGAAAGCTGCATTGACTCAAGGTGTTCAAGGTGAAATACTGCAGCTGAATCTTTGGAGAGCTGAAAGTGTAGAAGCAGCAGTTAAAGGACTTAAAGTAGTTTAAAGTTGCATTTTGGTGATGCTGTTGTTCATCTAAGGTTGTAGATAATACTGTTAAACCTTAGAATTGAAAGAATGTGGACCTGCTTATCATGACCACATGTTTTATCAAGAATGTTTTTCTGTGGATTTCAACTAATATCTGGGTTTTCAGTGACTATTGACAAAGTTCTCACTGTTCTTTGAGAGACAAATTAAACATTAATGTCTTTCATGGAAAGAGAGTTCAGATGATGCTAACTGTGAAACAGATATTTGTTTTAGCTTCTCTTAAGGACAAGAAGCTTGTCAGAACACAAAATGGTAGCCTTTGTCCTCCTAACAACAAAATGAAGTAAAAATACACACAAGTAACAATATATCGCATGTCCCATTTTACAAACATTTAGAAAACCAAAAACAATCTTGGGCGGCACGGTGGTGCAGTTGGTAAAGCTCTCAGCGAGAAGGTCGCTGGATGAAATCCTAGCCGGGGGGCTTTCAGGGTGGAGTTTGCATGTTCTCTCTGTGCATGCGTGGGTTTCCTCCGGGTACTCCAGTTTCCTCTCACAGACCAAAAACATGCATGTTAGTCTGATTAATAACTCTAAATTGTCCCTAGGTGTGAGTGAGAGAGTGAATAGTTGTTTGTCTCGTTTGTCTCTATGTGTCCCTGTGATGCTGTCCAGGGTATCCCCCGCCTCTCGCACAGTGACTGCTGGACATGGACACCAATGACCTCCCGTGAACCAAAAAGGAAGAAGCGAGTAAAAATGACGGATGGAAAAACAGTTTTATGCATCATTTCCTTAGTTCCTGTTAGTCAAAGTAAAACTGCAGGGACCTCTCAGAGAATTTAATATACAACAAAAACATCAAAAATACATGGATTCAGCTGTTCTTCCCTTTTATTTTACTGTATTTCTTTAGTTCAGCAGATGTATGGTAGAACCCATAACTCGGGGTCCCTGCAGCTTTGAGGACACCAAGTGTTGAGACTTCCACAGCACTGTTAGCCAAAATTACATAGACACTAAATTATAAGACTTAAAAACTTTATGGGGAGGAACACCCAACGACAAACTATTATACAACAATGCAGCAATCTACAGCAATGGCTTGGACAAGGAAAAACCTTGTATAATACTTGACCTTGATCTATGACTTTGACCTTGGAGCTTGGGTGATAAAAAGTGTACGCGATACAAATGATCTTGAACGGATCACAAGTTTTTTTATTGGGGCCGAGATGGTGTAGGGGCAGGGCAGCCGACTCGGGACCCAAAGGTCCTGGGTTCGATCCCCAGTCATTACACATCTCGTGGTGTCTCTGAGCAGGACACCCAATCCCGAAATGATCCCTGGGCAGCTTACATAGCTGCCCAATGCTCCACCTGGGTGTATCCCAGGTGCGAAGGGTTAAATGCAGAGAGACAATTTCGTCTTTGTATGGGAACATACAATGATGACAACACATAGCATTTTATTTTTTGGCTGGGACAAGAGAAAGTTTCTGTTTGTACTAATCAAATCCAGTGCATCTATACAGTTGTGTTGTTTGAAAAAAGTGCTTCTTCACTGAAATGTAAAAACAAACATTTTAAAAGTTTGCATCTAAAAAAAAAACCCACTGTGGAATCAGCCGACTCTTGAATTTTCTAATCAGACGTGCACGTCCTACAGACACATCGAGTCAACTTGTGGTTGGGCTGAGGAAAAAGTCTTCATGTTGACCTCAGACTGGTTCGAATATTTTAGTAAAAGTAAATCTCACCTGCTGGTCTTTGTTGGCTCTGATTTCTGAGGAGGTTTTGTCAGAGGAGATTTCTTCACTGCCTTGGCCTGAAGTTTGGGTTGTGGGCCTAAAACACACAACACAAATCACATAAAAAGTTACTGCAAGCTCAAGTTTTCATTTAGCTGCTCTACTTGATCAAAAGTTACAACACAAAACTATTTAATCGAACAGCAAACATTTGTGCCTTGTAAAACATGCAAAAAATAAAACAAAAGTATAAAAATATCAAATAAGTTATATAAAATAACTTTTTTTTACATGTAACTAAGGAAAAAATACAGAATCACTTTATTCTAAAGAAAATAAAAATGTGATTCGTATAAAATAAAACAACAACCAGTACATTAATACCAGTACATTAATACTCTTTGGGTTCGATAAAAAAGACAAACTTTAAGTCCAATTAAAATTTCAGGTCTCTCTTGTAAATGAGTCTTCGAGGCTCAATGGGATCGACTAACTTGTATAAATAAAGGTTGAATGAAAAAAGATGTGTAATATTTGCTGGCTTTATAATGGAGTCAATTTTTTAATAATGGAGTTAATTTTTGTTTTTAAGTTTTAATATTTTTTTCTGTCAGATGCGCCAATGATGCAATAAAGTATAATTTTACATTTATTTATTTATAAAATACTGACATGTTTTTTCCCTCAGCTTTATTTAGAAGAAATGTGTTGTTTTCCTTCTTCTTTTTAACTGCTTGTTTGATTTCCTGTAATATTGTAGCATTAGCCTGTTTTACATGTACAGTAGCATTATCATGTTTATATTGTAGATTAAGCCTGTTTATATTGTAGCATTAGCCTAATTTTGTACTTTTGTAGCCTTTTTAATGGTAGCATTAGCATGTTTATGTTGGAGCATTAGGCTGTTTATATTATAACATAAACCCGTTCTAATAACTGTAGCATTAGCCTGTTGATATTGTAGCAGTAGTTTGTATTGGGGACCAAGATGGGGTAGAGGCAGGGCAGCCGACCTGGGACCTGAAAGTCCCAGGCTCGATCCCCAGTCATTCCCACATGTCATGGAGTCTCTGAGCAAGATATTTAGTTAGCAAAGAATGTAGAAGAGGTTAAAAGAGTGTCAAAGTGATGTGCCTGAAGGTAGAAGTAGAAGGTCTGATGCAGGAGATAAAGGGACAAGAGGAAAATCTAGAATGTAGGACTGAGGGTTGCAACTCTAAATGTGGGGACAATGACAGGCAAAGGTAGAGAGCTGGCTGACATGATGCAGAGAAGAAAGGTAGATGTTTTATGTGTCCAAGAGACCAAGTGGAAGGGCAGCAAGGCTCACAGCATTGGAGCAGGGTTTAGACTGTTTTACCATGGTGTGGATAGAAAGAGAAATGGAGTATGGGCGGTCCTGAAGGAGGAGTTGGCAAATAATATAGTAGAGGTGAAAATAGTGTCAGATAGGGTGATGTGAGTGGTGGCGCAGAGGTTAGAAGATGGGCTTGTGATGGGAAAGTCGCAGGTTCACCTCCCGGTACCGTCAACATCAAAATGTGGGTGGAAAAGGTGAAACACCCACACCTCCCTCCACCCTCATTTGCCCCACTCTGGGCCCCTGAGCAAGGCCCTTAGCCCCCATCATCTGCTCCCTAAAACAAGTCTCTCTTGAAAATGAGTTCTCGTGACTCAATGAGACTACCTGGATAAATAAAGGGTAAATGAAAATGAAAAAAATGTGTCTGAAGGTAGAAGTAGAAGGTCTGATGCTAAATGTTGTCAGTGGTTATGCTCCACAGGTTGGATGTGATGTGGAGGAGAAAGATAAATTCTGGAAGGATCTGGATGAAGTGATAGAGAGTATCTCCAAGGAGAAGAGAGTGGTGATCAGAGAAGATCTGAATGGACATGTTGGTGAAGGAAACAGAGGGGATGAGGAAGTGATGGGTAGGCTTGGTGTCGAAGACAAAAAAAAACCAGGAAGGACAGATGGTGGTGGATTTTGCTAAGAGAATGGAAATGCTGTAGTCAACACTTAATTCCAAAAGAGGAAGGGACATAGAGTGACCTATAAGAGTGGAGGAAGGAGTACGCAGGTTGACTACATTCTGTGTAGAACACGTGTCAAACTCTAGGCCAAATGTGGCCCTCGTTGACATCTTGTCTGGCCCCCAAGATGATATGTGAAACATAAAATACTTCTATCGCTTGAATTTTTTTCAGTAATCTATGATGTCAAAAGCACAACAGAGAACATCAAATGAGACCAATCAAACTCTTACTGAGGAACCTGTGACCAAGAAAAGATGTTGAGTATCTGATTTAAGTTAATGTAGTTTCTGAAATTGGCCCTTAGTTTGAAAAATGTTTTAATTTTTGCTCCCTATTGTAAGTGAGTTTGACACCCCTGGTGTAGAAGAAGAAACCCGAGGGAGATTGGGGACTGCAGTGTTTCCCCTAGATAACTTACCATGGCGGTGAGACACACGTCTGAGCTGGGCAATGTTTGTACAAGAACGCGGAGTGGGGGTGTGACAGAGCCAGCTGAGCTGCACATTGTTTGTACTGACAGTTTTTGAGCAGGGTGTATGTGTGTGTGTTGGTTTGGGGGGGGGGGGGGGCAGCATGAGGGTTTAGTGTGAAGGAAGAGGCAGGTGAGTGCTGCCTTTAACATTTTAGCTTGCATGCCTGTACAGTAGTCCCTCGTTTATCTCAGGGGATCCGTACCTTGAAGACCTGCGATAAGTGAAAAACCACGAAATAGGATTAGTAGTACAAGTAGTAGTAGTAGTTTATTTTACTATTTATATGCAATATTCTAAACAATGTTTCTAAACTCTAAATTTTCTAAACAATGTTTCTAAACTCTCTAAAAGAGCACAGAATGTCATGATTTCAGCCCCCTGCCTCCTCTGCTCTTTGCTACTTGCAAGCGCTCTTGGCCACACCCATTTCTCCGCTGCACAGTGAACAGCTGATCAGCTGCAGCAGGAAGTTTATCCTGCAGTGTGAGCTGCAGAACGGTGCAGGAGGAAGCTTTTTCGGCAGCTCTGGGCTGCACAAATGTGCAGCGGGTGCTAAATAATTTAAAATTATTTATTTTAAATAAAAATTCCATGCCGATCGTGCGGCTCATCTATCAATGAGCCAACTGTGTGTCATGTCCAATCTTATTTGAAAAACTGCGATAGAGCTTGTCCGCAATAAACAAACTGCGAAGTAGCAAGGGAGTACTGTATTGCATGCAGCTAGCTTAGCACTATGTCAGTGCTGACGGGCGGAGGCGCGCGCAGTTCGGTTCAGTAGGTGGGGCGCTCGGTTCTGTTGACGGGGCGGGGCACCCTACTTGTGTAGTGGTAGAGGAAACACTGGACTGTAAGGCTGTGGCAGGGGAGAGCGTGGCCAGACAACATCGGATGGTTGTGTGTAGAATGACTGTTGTTGTGAAGAACAGCACAAGAGTAAAATCAGAGAAGAACAACAAATTATGGAAGCTGAAGAAGGAAGAATGTTGTGAGGAGTTCAGAAAGGTCTTGTTAAAGGTATAAACTGAATTATGTTTATATTGTGTCATTAGCTTGTTTTATCTGTAGCATTAGCATGCTTATGTTCTAGCATAAGTCGGTTTATATTGTAGCATTAGGCTATTTATTTTGTGTCCTGATGCATGCTCAATAATCCTCAATATTTATTTTGTGGTTAGCCTTTTTAATGGTAGCATTAGCCTGTTTAAGGACAGCCTGTTTATAGTTTAGCAATAGCTTTTACAGAAATATATATTATAATATAGGGCAGCACGGTGGCGCAACTGGTAGAGCTGCTGCCTCTCAGCGAGCAGGTCCTTGGTTCAAACCCCGGTCCAGGGGCCTTTCTGGGTGGAGTTTGTATGTTCTCTCCGTGCATGCGTGGATTTTCTCCGGGTACTCCGATTTCCTCCCACAGACCAAAAACATGCATGTTAGGCTGACTGGTAACTCTAAATTGTCCCTAGGTGTGAGTGAGAGAGTGAATGGTTGTTTGTGTCATTTGTCTCTATGTGGCCCTGTGACGGGACTTGCGACCCGTCCAGGGTGTACCCCGCCCCTCGCACAGTGATTGCTGGACATGGGCACCAGCGACCCCCGTGACCCAAAATGGAATAAGCGGGTAAAGATAATGGATGGATGGATATTATAATATAAGCCTACTTTAATAACTGTAGCATTAGCCTGTTAATAATGTATGTCATTCTGTGTCTGTTCCTCCTTCCTGTCTTCTCAAACCCCAGCCGGTCAAAGCAGATGTCCTGAGCCTGGTTCTGCTGGAGGTTTCTTCCTGTTAAAAGGAGTTTTTCCTTTCCACTGTCTCTTTGTGCTTGCTCAGGATGGGAGACTGTGATGAAGTGAAGCTTCAACACAATCTGCTGGCTTCCTTAGATAGAGAATTTTTACAGAATGGTTTTTATAATGTATGTTGATGTTTTTGTAGTGCCCTGGAACAACTTCTGTTCTGACTTGGTGCTAAATAAATAAACTGAACTGAATTCAGTTGAACATTTGTATCACTGTAAAGGCTCAGTACTCTGACACACCATTGCCCCATCTGTGTAAGACTTCAACCTCTGGTGTTTTTACGATTAGACAGACATAAACAAGCTGCTAAAGACAACTGCATGTTCTGTTGCCTTACAAAGCAACACTTGTACATAAAAAGGCTTTTATCTTCCAAAAATCCCTCTTAGTCATAGCACATCATTGGTTATACTAATTAAGCTGTGCTTCCTTTCTTTTTTGAGACACAGGCTTAGCTCTTAAGGTGCTGTTGACACTTCAGTTTGGCTGCTGTGATGCATTACATGGTAGTCAGTGTCAGCTACACTGAGAAAACATAAAGAAGTCAATAAAGAAAGTAAACCTGGAAAGGACTGAGTATCATTGTGAAGACTGCTGTCTCTGTTGTCCGGCGAGGTGCTGTCTGACGAGGCTGAAGCGCTGAGCTGCGTTTGGTTGGTGCTAGCGGACTTGCCACCCTTTCCTGCTGAGGTCATCTGAGTCTTTGTCGCCGCTGCTTGCCTAGTGGTTATACGGCTTGGGGGACAGATTTTAGGTCTTGCACCAGGGTTTAGCTTTGTTTCCTGCTCTTTCGCTCCATGAGAACCTCTGGGGCCGTTGGTGCTGGTTACATCTCGTTTGGCCCTCGCAGATCCTGTTCCATTAACAATTGGTGTGGCAGCTGATGAGGTCTTTGCTTTTGTTGCTACACTCTTATCTCCTGATTTCTTCACATTCTTTGCTTTGGATGCTTGACCATCTCCTGGTTTATTAACTGCACCCAGAGCATCAGATTTCATGGCTGACGTAGCAAAGTGAGAGGAAGAACTTCTGTTTTGAGACACCCTGTGGTTCCTGTGCACAGGACTCTCAGGCAGAGATGTGGAGCATTTTACAGCCTTTGACTGCAGGATAAAAATAAGCACAAGAGTCATGTAACTGCATTACAGTGCTGGGTTAGTCAACAAAGAAACAGCCCAGGAAATGGATAATATTAGATCAATTTACCAGACCATGAGAGACGAGGCTGTCATCTCGGACATCTGCTGAGGTTCTTTGGATCAGTGCTCCACAACTAAACCTACCTTCTGTTCTTTTTCATTTATTTTAAAACTTTCCATAATATTTTTTACTTTTAGACAGAACAAAAAGTACAAGCTAATCTTCTGACAGCATGCAGTGTATTTAGTATTTCATGTCTGATACTTTAGCTACAAATTAAGTCAGAGCACATCTGTTTGGAGAACCTCTGCTGCTCATTTTAATATTTACTAGTTTTGTGTACGGGTGGGGCATTTTTAACATATGACATTTAAACGCCACAGGCAGTAATTATAATGTACATGAAGCTAAAACTGACAGCTGTTGCTTTGTATCATCAGCTATTGTTACAGAATAAAATACATGTTTCTTTGTTTTGGTTCTTAAACAGCATGTCTTTAAATAAAAACAATTATTACCTGTGAGCTAGAGAATAATGGTTTTTTACAAAGTCTTCGATTGTCTCCTTTGTCAATAGCCTCTGTGAGAATAAGAAAAAAAGCAAATATGTATCAGCGATGAACTGATCAGTCCTTGACCTGCAAAATTAAAATATCCCAATCTGAGCCACTCTTTTTGTTCACAAAGGCCCTTATTTACAATATTCACCCCTCAATCACAACAAAATAAACATTAAAGCAATAAATGGATTAGTCATCTACACCTTGTAAGCACTCTCAGAAAGAAAGCATGGTTTCTAAAGAGTGAAACACAATCATCGTTATGTTAGCAATCTAGATCTGTAATCTAAACACATTGGCATGGCATGGATTGTAATGTAATTGATGCACACTGATACCAGTGAAGCAAATGATTCATGACGCGCATTTCACATCATTAGGTCAACACTGGCAGAATATCATTTGTATTTGTGAAAGCATCTTTCACAATCAGAACTACAGCAGCAGCAGTTCGAGCTTCATCCCATTAGAAACAAGCATGACACATCTGGTGCATTTGCCATGTCAGCGTGCACACATTAACCGCAGAGCTTCAGACACACAGGCAGAACCTCGCATTAAAGCTCGAGACATGTAAATGGGTCATCAGTTTCTGTTATCTCAATGCAGACACATTGCTTCAGTATCAGGCCGGGTTCTCAAGAAAATCAAAAAAATACATGTACATACATCAACATGACACATGAATACTGTGTGTGGGAGCAAAGCACTCCGAGATTAAAATAACTAGCTTTACCTGCAAGTATCCTCTCTCTGTGTTTGGTTGATAGTGTCTCCCATCCCTGTGTGTGGCGAATGGCATAAAAGGTCTGAAGCAGGAAGGTCCAGAGCCGCCCGTGTAGCATACGAACCTCTTGCCTGAATGGCTGGCAGTAACAGAGAGAGGCAGGAGAATGGAAGGGGTGAGCTATGGCATACATGAATCGGCAGCTGCTTCAAGAACCTTTCACCATGGCAACAAATACCCTCCCCTCCTCCCTTATTTCCATCCCTCCCCCCTGTCTGTGTTGCAGAATCCACCAGAGCTCCCTTGAGCACAATCTGTGACGTCATCAGCCGACGGGCACGTTCATGTTTCCTCACCTTGTTGTAAAAACAGGGCTGAAGGACAGGAAGGACCTACTTCTACTTTTGTGTGAACAACGCACACTTTTCAACAGCAGACCCAGATTAGTGAAGGCTGCTGGCAGACACCACTAGCTATGTTTACATGCGCAGAATTCTTTGACCGGATTGAAATGTGTTCTGTTTGAATAATTCAAATGTATTGTTTACATGGGCACAATCTGTTCATGATGAGCGTTTGCATGCAGCGGGCTTTGTTCTGAACAGCAGTACTGACATGCGCAGAGTGGTAAACTCTCCTTTAAAAAAACACCGAAGAAGAAGTTCTACTTCCGGGTGAACGTAAACAAACCTGAGCACCCAAAATGGACCCGCGACAGGTTTTAATGATGGTGGAGACGTTATTGCACTCCCTGACTGAGCTACAGGTAATAGAAATCATTTTGAGCTCTTTAAAAGTTTCTAGTAGAAATGTTGTGTCGCTCACCGACCAGTTTTACTTCCCTGACATGCTAATATTATTAGCGTTAGCCAGGCGGAAATGGCAAAGTCGCACATGCGCAGTCAGGTCAGTTTTTCACCATCAGATAAAAACGAACAGATCAAGCGTTTACATGCGCACCGATCAGGTTTCGGATCGGCGTAAACCACCCGTTTCGTTCTGATCAGAAATTATAACGGATCGCGCCGAATACACAAAAAATAACCCGAACGGAGTGTTTACATGACACACTTTTATTCCGACCGGCCATTTGATCCGGTTACTTATGTCCATGTAAACATACCCACTGTGTCCCTCAGCCTAATTAATCCATGTGGCCATTCAGCACACAGCTTACTGGGGTTATGTACTTTAACCTGTGCAGAAGAGACACCTTCTGCTGAAGGCTGTCTCACAAGCTCAACCTTCATAATACTGGTTTTTAAACCTGTCCTGTAGCTGTTAACAGAACATGGATAACACAAAGGTTGAAATCTTAAAGACTGATGATATGCAAATCTTAAAGAAACGCCAAAAACAAAACCTTAACATAACTTCTCTAAAAAAATTTAAATCTGGTACTCTGGACATTTAAAAAAAAAAAAAAAAATGTAGAAACGTTTCGTCTTTCATCCAAAAGACTTCCTCAGTCTGAGGTGCTGTATTCAGCTCAGTCTTATAAATAGCACCTTCTCAGAGTGGATCAACCAGTTTGCTGCTGACAACCAAAACCAGCTGCTCACATGATCAAGAAGGACCATCAGCCTAACAATGGATCATTAGCACACTGATGGCTGTTTACTATTCACAGAGTGTTGAGTGATACTGGCAATAACAGCATTGTAAGAGGGGGACAGTTGAACCTGGAGGCCTCCACCCCTGTTTAATGATGGACGATTTCTTTTCACAAAGATGGCCTCCTTTACTCCTCTCTCAAACCATCGTTCCTCTCTATCCAGGATGTGAACATCTTCATCCTGAAAGAGTGACCGCTGGCCTGGAGATGAGTGTAGACCGCAGAGTCCTGGCCTGATATTGTTGCTCTTCTGTGCTGGGCCATCCTTTTGGCCAGTGCCTGTTTAGTTTCCCTGATGTAAGACTGATCACAGCCCTCCTGACACTGAACAGCATACACAATATTACTCTGTTTGTGCCAGGGGACTGGATCTTTGGGATGAACCAGTCTTTGACGTAATGTATTTTGGGGTTTAAAAGCCACTGGGACGTTGTGTTTAGAAAATAAACATCTCAGTTTCTCTGATACTCCCTCAACATACGGAATGACCACTGGTCTGGGTCTGGGTTTCTCCTTTTCACCTGATGGCTGACTGGAGTCCTGTTTAGGTTTCTTCTCTGCTTTCAGGAAGGCCCAGTTAGGATATCCACATTGCTCTAGAGCCTGTCTTGTGTGGGATTTCTCCTTCTGCCTGGCTCCTGAGTTGCTATTGCTAGTATCACTCAGCCCTCTGTGAATAGTAAACAGCCATCAGGGTGCTAATGATCCATCGTTAGGCTGATGGTCCTTCTTGATCATGTGAGCAGCTGGTTTTGGTTGTCAGCAGCAAAACTGGTTGATCCACTCTGAGAAGGTGCTATTTATAAGACTGAGCTGAATATACAGCACCTCAGACTGAGGAAGTTTTTTGGATGAAAGACGAAACGTTTCTACATTTTTTTTATTGTTTTGTTTTGTTTTTTTTGAATGTCCAGAGGACCAGATTAAACTTTTTTAGATTGTTCTACCTGGATTATTGAGCATGCATCTGGATACTTAACATAACTTCTTTTTGCATTTTCAGTTTGATTTTTATATAAAACGTAAAACAATTAAACAAGTATAGAATCCATCTTTCTGGCTCCCCGTCTACCATCCCCTGCTGAGACGTTCCAGATCCACACAGAAAACCATCACTGTGTGGCCCAGTGACAGTGACTCTGTACTGCAGGACTGCTTTATACACACAGACTGACAGATCTTCAGGGAGGCTGTTGTAAATGAGGGAGAGCTGGATCTGGAGAATTACACATCTGCTGTCCTCGGATACATTAGTAAGTGTGTTGAAGATGCCAGCACCACCAGGACTGTGATGTGTTACCTGAACCAGAAAAACCTGACTGAAAGCAGAGGTCCATACTCTCCTGAAAGCCAGGGATGCTGTCTTCAGGTCTGGCCGGTCACAGGAACTGGGGAGGGCAAGGAAAGTGCTGGCTGCTGGAATTAAGAAGGCCAAAGCCACATATGCACAGAAAATTCAGGGAAAATTCTCCTTACAGGACCCACGGAGCGTGTGGAGGGGCATGAAGTGCATCACAGACTATAAAAGCAGAGGTGCACAATGCTCTCGGGACCCCTCACTGCCTGATGCTCTTAACAGGTTCTATGCACGCTTTGAAGACCCAAACAGACCACCCAGCACCAGACTCACCACCATCATAAGAGAAGTTCCTCAGTGTGACCTCAGCAGAAGTAAGGAGTACCTTCAGGAAGATTAATCCTCACAAAACAAATGGCCCCGACAACATCCCGGGAAGGGTGTTGAGACTGTGCTGATCAGCTCTGCGAGGTGCTGGTCGACACTTTAACTCCTTAATCACCCTGGCAACTGTTCCCACTTGCCTGAAGATTGCCACCATCATCCCAGCCCCAAAGAGCTCTACAGTGACTGGTCTGAATGATTACCGGCCAGTAGCCCTCACCCCAATAGTCGCTAAATGCATTGAAAGACTGGTCGTGACCCACATTAAAACAACCAGCAACATCAGCGAGGACCCTCACCAGTACACATACCGCGAGAATCAATCAACAGAGGACGCCATCTCCTCTGTGGTCCACACTGCTCTCACCCACCTGGAGCAGAAGGACTCCTACATCCTTATGGTGTTTGTGGACTTCATATCTGCCTTAAACACCCTCATTTCCCAGACCCTGGTTCACAAACTACTCATACTAGGACTAAGCACCTCCATTTGCAACTGGTTCATGGATTTCTTAACCAACAGACCGCAGTCTGTGATGATCCACAACTTCTCCTCCACCATAACACTCAGCACTGGCTCCCCTCAGGGCTGTGTGTTGAACCCCCTCCTGTTCACTCTGGTCACATATGACTGCACACCTACCCAGCCACGCTGTCATATTGTAAAGTTTGCAGACAATACAGCGGTGGTGGGATGCATCACAAATAAAGAGTCCAACTACAGGCAGGTGGTGGAACACCTGGAGAGCTGGTGCAAGAAGAACAACCTTCACATCAATGTGAATACAACAAAAGAGATGGTTGTGGATTTCAGAAGGAACAAACACACCTACCCCCCACCCACCCCGAACATAGGAGGATTGTGAAGGAAGTGGTCTCCAGCTACAAGTACTTGGGTGTGCACATGAATGACAACCTCAGCTGGGGCAACAACACCACCAGCCTGATCAAGAAAGCTCATCAGAGACTCTACTTCCTCAGACGGCTGAGACGAGCTGGTCTGGGAAGCTCAGTCCTCACCTCCTTCTACAGGTGTGCAGTGGAGAGCATCCTGTGCTCCAAGATCAAAGTGTGGCATGGAGACTGCACAGCTGCAAAAAGAAAAGCTTTGCAGAGAGTGGTGAAAGCTGCACAGACGTCTGTCGGTCAGTCTCCCCACCATCACAGACATCTACACCTCTAGATGCAGGAAGAGGGCCACCTGCATCATGAAAGACCCCACTCACCCAGCACACACACTTTTTGCCCCACTCCCCTGAGGAAGGAGGTTGAGGAGCATTAAGTGTAGAACCACTAGACTGAGGAACAGGTTTTACCTGAGGCTGTTAGACTCATGAATATCTGATAACCAGAATAATCACTGTGGGAAAAAAAACTGTAATGCCACTTGGTTACTTGGTTATTGATATGTGCTACTGACTATCCATGATGCTGATACTGTAGTGAACTAAGCCTCAGGTCAAATCTGGCCCTGAGGGCCTTC
>NC_056500.1:49566031-49581490 GCF_014905685.2 Nematolebias whitei | reverse complement strand
TGCCATAATCATCAGTATTAAAACAATTAAAGACCTGAAATATTTCACTTGGTGTGCAATGAATCTGAAATATATGAAAGTTTCATTTTTATCATTACATTATGGAAAATAATGACCTTTATCACAATATGCTAATTTTTTGAGAAGGACCTGTATCTATATATAAATGGAGGACATTTAAAATCACAGAGAAAAACGTTGTTCAGTTGTACTAAAACATGTTCATGGTACCTTGTGTATTTCCAGGTGGGTTGCTGAACATTATGTGAAAGCCTGGTATGAAAGAAACTTCTCCCTCTTATCCCCCGAGCTCCACAGAGCCTGTTTAACTGCTGTGACCAGCTCAATGGTGAGTTGACTCCCCCTAGGATCATATTTAGACTGCATTCACCAGTCAGTACACCAGCTTGTTTCTTCAGGAAGGAATTAACATGATCTAATAAAAAATGTGCCCACCGGTATGTAATTGTTCTGTAATCATCTACTGTGTACTTTGGGACTACACATAAATGAGGATTGATGTATGTTTGTGATTATCATAAAATTAAAAAGGGCAATTATGTTTTTGCTCGAGTCTGTGTAGGTTTAGCAAAATATAAAGCACCACTAGACGGATTATATTGAAACTAAGAAAATAATCACTGTAAATATATCTACAATTGATAAAGAAGTGAAGTCACCTCTGGTCAGGATGGTTGCCATACAAAGTGACCTTGGTAGATGCAAAAACATGAATAATCAAGCTAATTCAACAGATATTGAGCTAAAATTTGTTGTGGTTTTAGCTTAAAATCCACTCCAACCTACACTTTGAGCCAGTGCTGAAACTAAATTGAACAATGCTCAAATGCAAATAATGGTAGGAGGCCAGGGTTCACTGAGGCCAACACTGATACATGACCACACACATACACAAAATACAATGCTTAGGCGCATAAATGTCACAATACCCAATTTATATTTAAATATTACTTTTAAACACTTTATGCATGATTTTTAAATGTATTAATTAGAACCTAACCAATATATCGGTAGGGCTGACATTTGGGCCCATTGTGCGCTGATATAAACACTTCTAATTTTCACCCCTAAAATGTTGAGAATGAGCTGTGTCTTTGCAAATGGTGTAATTGTACAATGTACTCTGCAGATGATGATGGCAGAATCTAACGTAGAGTTAAAACACATCAGTGTTGGTAACATTATTTTTGTCATCCTCAATGAAAGGCATTGTTTGTCTGAAATATTTGTTCAAGGATACAAGGATGTTTTTTATTGTCATACCAGCTCACATATGTATGTTTATGGCACGAAATTTGGACTCAGGTCCCAGATCAAGCAGATCATTATTTCTCTGCAAAGAAAAAAAACATTGCTGCTATCAATACTAATTAGACCTTCACCATACGTGACTGACTGTTTAAAGTAAACAACGAACAGGGAAGGACATTTCTTTATTAATTTATATTTATGTAACACTCTTGATAACTTTATGGTGAATAGAGGAGGACAGAAAATGTGAATGCAGGTTAGGAAAACTGTTTCAAGACTTAAAGTGTAAAACAGGTTTAAAAGTAGCTGTTTATTTGGATTCTTGAGAGTGGACAAAGAAAAAAAATTTCAGCCAATATATCGGTTATCGGCATTAGCCTTTTCCTCCCAATATCGATATTGGCGATGGCAACATTTCCATATCGGTCAGGCTCTAGTATTAATTGCAGGATCATTTCTTACCAACCTTACTAGTTGTTAAGTATGCTGGTGTGACTCCTCATCTTCCTAGCACAGTAGCAGTCCTGTGTCCTATAACCACCCATGACCTCACATAAGGGACCGGATTGAACTTGGTCGAAGGAGGTCCGACAATATTGAGAAAAAGCAGGTCAGAGATGGTGGTATTGTGTAAAGCTCTGTTCGGGGTGCAGATCAGATTCATCTGGGAAAAGCCCCACTCACATTCTACGCTTGATATGGGGATTGTATTCACAGCCGTAAACTTCTTCTTCTTCTTCTTCTTCTTTTGGCTTTTCCCTCTTCAGGGGTTGCCACAGTGAGTCATCCTCTTCCAGCTCACTCAGGAGGAGTGAGCTGGAGGAGTAATGTGTCCTCTGTCCTCACTCCAACTCCCTTCATGTCCTTTCTAACCGCATCCATATATCTCCTCTTTGGCCTTCCTCTGTCTTTTTCCTGACAGATGCATTTCTAACATCCTTCTACCAATATATCCACTGTCTGTTAGGATTTGTGTCAGGAGCGAACCCAGAGTGCAGAACAGGGACTCAACTTGGCAGATATACAAAAATAGGTTTTTAATGATAAACGAAAAGTACAAAATAAACAAGCTGACGGGGCAGCAAAACTTACATGAACAAGGAAGGAGGCACGGGGAACTCAGGAGACACGAGAGACACGGGGAACTCGAGGGACCAGGAAGATTCAGGGAAAGACTCAGGAGACCCAAGGAAGAGTACCCAACGAAGACGACCCGACCAAGAACAAGACAGAATAGGACGGCTTAAATACAGGGACAAGATGAGACGTGATAACAAACAGCTGGGACGAGACACAGGTGGCAACAATGGAAACTAATGAGGGAGCACGAGGGAAACAGACACAAACCGGGCCACAGAAAAGTACCATCCTTACACTGTCCCTCCTCTGGACATGTCCAAACCTTCTCAGTCTGGTCTCTAACTATCTCCCAGTTGGTCAACCTGTGCTGTACCTCTGATCTCATTTCTAATCTTATCCATCTTGTCACTCCTAAGGAGAACCTTAAGATCTTCATTTCTGCCACTTCCAGTTCTTTCTTTTGTCTTTTTGCCCATGTATCTGTCTCCAGACCATACAACATTGCTGGTCTCACCACTGTCTTGTAAACTTTTCCTTTGACCTTTGCTGACACCCTTTTGTCACGAATCACTCCTGAAAATTTTCTCAATCCACTCCATCCTGCCTGGACTCTATTTTTCACCTCTTTGCCACATTCCCCATTTTCCTGGAAGGTGGACACCAAGTACTTCTGAAGTCCTACACCTTTGTGACCTCTGCTCCTTGTAGCCTCACTGTTCCAGCAGCCTCCCTCTCATTCATACGTCTTACTACGGCTGACTTTCATTCCTCTTCTTTCAAGTGCATAACTCCACCTCGCCAAGTTCTCTTCCACCTGATCTCTGTTCTCACTACAGATCACAATGTCATCTGCAAATATCATAGTCCACAAGGATTCTTGCCTGACCTCATCTGTTAGTCAGTCCATCACCAGAGCAAACAAGAAGGGGCTCAGAGCCGATCCTTGATGCAATCCCACCTTCACCTTGAAGCTATCTGTCACTCCTACAGCACATCTCACCACTGCCCTGCTGTCCTCATGCATGTCCTGTACCAGTCTAACATACTTTTCTGCAACTCCAAATTTCCTTATGCAATACCACACCTCCTCCTTTGGCACTCGATTTCATATGCTTTTTGTAAATCCACAAAGACGCAATGTAGTTCTTTCTGACTCTCTCTGTACTTCTCCATTAGCATCCTCAAAGCAACAATGGCATCTGTGGTGCTCTTTCTTGGCATGAAACATACTGCTGCTCACAAATAGTCACCTCTCATTTAAGTCTTGCTTCCACAACTCTTTCCCAGATCTTCATTGTGTGACTCATCAACTTAATTCCCCTGTAGCTGCTACAACTCTGTACATCACCCTTGTTCTTAAAAATGGGCACCAGCACACTTCTTCTCAATAGAACTTTTTCACGACAACCGGAAGTAGCGTCTCATGGTGCTGGGTTACTTCCGGCTTTCGCGAGTCTATGCAAATGCAAGGCTTTTCTTTCGCTGATGTGGAGGAAATCGCAGCGGTGAATTCTCGAACCAGTAAACTTGAGAAAGGATAAAAGTTCTTCCATGAAGAATATATCAACAGCTATCAAGGTAAGAAAAGACGTAGCTTAGCGAGCTAATCGTTAGCTGCAATATATGAAGTACATAAACATCGTAATAAAGCCTAATTTAGTGTGCTAAATTATTTGGAATATTTGAGACAGACGTGGTATAACCTTTTAACTGATATTTTAACATTCTGATATGTGTTTGCCGTTACAATTTGTGAAAGAAAACGTACTAGATGTTAGATGCTATGATGCTTGATGTTCAAATTGTGCTTTACTTCTGCATAACTATAGGTCAAATATTGTCGAGGGACAGGTAGTTGTCAGAACTAGATGCTTCAGGTCCATGAAGAAAAATGAGGAACCACAGACTGCAGGTTTGTAACAGTCAGAAAGCCGGTTGGCTCATGTTCATTAGAGTTCCTGTTCATTTATGACAGTTGAAGAACTTTGACATATGATGGACAACTTCTGTACTACTGAGAGCTTACAGTAACATCTTCCTGCTCAGTGGTTACTGTTTGTGGTAGCAGCAAAGTCTGTTTTGTTCTGCTGATGTTTCAGCTCATCTTCAAACTAGAATCTATTACTTGTTTAAAGCTAAATATGTTATAACAAGTATCATATGTATGTGCTAAAAACAATTATCTGTTTTAGATCTTACTGGGTGACAGCAGGAGAAAAACTACATCAGCTAGAGTCCCAACCACTTATCACTCTTGTCCTAGATGGTCCCTAAACTTTGGAGCTGGTACCATCCAGGTTTGGGCCTGTGCCACAGGGCTCACTGATGTCTTACCATTGCCCACCTAAGAAGTCCTGCGTAGCATCATTCTGCTCCACACTTCCCTGCTCTTCCTCTGATGCTGCAGTCTTTCCGTGTTTTGTGTCCACACTTCACACATCTTCAGTCTCTGCAAGTGTCACTGGAAACGTCTTATGAAACAGAGACCAGAACCAAGGAGCAGTCCAGATGTTCTGCAGGAGTACATCTTCTACAACCAAGGCTTACTGCGAGCTATTTTCGTGTTACAGAAGAAGTGTGGAGTCTGCTGACATGTTTTACTTCAACACCTTCATCGATGTGTTTATATCAATGCAGTAAGAATCATTAAATGTACAAATCACACTTTTGTTCCTTCATATTTTTAATATTCAGTCTCAAGCTGTGTGAATTACTGTTGTTGCGCTTTCCCGAGTGAGGTAGGTACAGGACACGTGCCACGCCCTCACCGCAGCCTCTCCTCTAATGGGTCTCAAAACTAATCCTATGGCTCAGGTATTACCCGCAGCCGTTTCCTAGGACAGTTCTAGTTTTAAGGCTGTGTTGAGATGATTCACCCAGACTGTTAACTACCTCCGATCCTTGCACCACACCCAACTTTCACCTCGTGCCTCGCCCGACCTAGCAGCCGGAGTGGGGACGTTTGGCAGATGAGGGAGCGCAAGTTAACGGTAGCTCATCTCCTGATTTAGCGTTGCAATTGTTAATCGATCTGGCGATTTTTAGAGCCTAGGAAAAAGATTCATGGGTGTTGTTTTATAATCAAAAGCTAATAAAACCGTTTAAAACCTCCCACATGCTTCTGTTGTTTCATTGAACCAAGTTTTCCACTTCCAAGAACAAAAGGTGTGTTTGAAATAAGAATCCAGAATTTTACGTTTTGCTTTGCTTTTAATCAATAACTTTTGCAGGGGAACAGCGGTATAGCACAATAATGATTACACTGGATTACACAGAGATTACATGATGAATAATTCTCACTCCTTAGTTCCTTTTTTAGTTGTTGACCTTCCCTGGGTGAGGTAGGTTTCAGTCCCTGTGGATGGGTTTGAAACAGGCACTTGGACTCCTCCCTGCCCGGCGTCGGACTTCACTCAGTCCAGCTGGCCACGCCCGGTTTCCCTCAGGAACACAAGTACCCACACAATTTACCTACTCTCTCTACCTGCCCCAACAGATTATTCCTCACCACAAAGAAGACCCTTCTACAAATCTGATCAACCAGGTTTTTAATATAATTAATTTTTTTGCTTGTCAATTCATACACCACTGCTAAAATTTGGGACAAGGTTTTAGTAAGGATCGATTTTGAGGAGCGTCCCCTTACCATGTTTTCTGAATCCGGTAAGGAGCAGATTTCCCAATCCCATTTGGTTGGATTTGGGCCACTCCCTGGTCCTTGTTCTGGTTCAGTTTGAAGAAAAAGGGTTTCAGGTTTAATCCGGGCTGTTGAGTTTTGGAGAAATAGTTCCAAGAGAAACTTATTCCATCGGATTCCACCCCAGTTCTTCTCCAGCTAAAACCATCCAAAATTGCCCTTTTAATCCACAATTCGTCCAAAGGTTCTTCGGATCTTGTCCTGAGCTCCTTCGCTTTGTGAAGTGGGTCCCCAAACAGCAGAGCCTTCTCTAAAACCCTCTGTTTATAAAGCCTGAAATTTTGACTGACATCTCTCGGCCAGTCACCCCATCAGGCTTAACCCACCCTTTTAGGCGGGACCTTGGTCCGACTTCACTGACTTATGAGATTTTGCCAGTCATTCCTAATGCATATTAAAATCGGGGTGTATTTTGTTCAATAATGCACCGTCATTCTGTACTGTCTTATGCTGATTGGCTCAGAGCTGTATTTTAGGGTTTTTCCCCTTGCAAAACACTCTTACTCATAACGTTCTTTCCAGAACATTCACGAAGCTACAGGTTTCTTCCATCCAACATTCATCATGAACAAGCTTAAACACAGATTACATTGTAAAATCATAAGATTACATTCTAAAATCACAGAGTTTATAATATCACTTGATTATCTTCTTGTTTATTGACTTTATTATAACCACATATCTCTCATTCGTCTGAAACTGGTACTTTTTATTGAAAAGAACATTCTTTGCTCTGCTTTCTTCCCTTCCGCGTGTGTGTGCCTCAAACGGGCCTGTGTGTGTGTGTTCCTTCAAGCGGGCCTGTATGTGTGTGTGTGTGTGTGTTCATGCTGTTTTACACATGGCCCTGATCTTTCAAGGCATTGAGGCCTACAAACCATGACTTAACAGAATAACACAAATTAACATGCTCTGACTCTTTCCCATAAGATCAGTCTGAGCTCCGTACTTATTTGACACTGTAAATACTGTAAATAGTTGTTACTCATGAAAAGTACATAAATGTGCCAGTTTCTTTAAAATAGCATAATTTTGGGAAAATATCTATAATCCACTATCAATTTATAGTGTAAAGTTAAAATGTTAAATAGTTTTTAACATTTTAGTTTGTTAGTTTTTAACTAACAAAAAAACTTAACTGTTAAAGTTTTTTGTTGTTATTTTTTTTACTAGATATTGTAAATTACACTTGTTTTCCTTTCAGTACAACTGAATCAATCTACAAATTAAATGAAAAAACATTACAGTATTCTGCTCAAGTGTGTTTTAATTGAAGAATGTTTAAAATAATTCAAAACCTTTACATAACACTAGAACAATATGTAACAAGCTTGGGTATGGATGTTATTTTTATTTTATTATTTATTATTATTATTTTTATTTTATAAACTTACTGCAACACGACCTTAGGACTTTCACCCAAGGACATAATTTATACACAGAAAAGACATTTGGGTTTGTTTATAAGTAAGCAGGAGACTGTTCCAAGATACAATATAAATTTTATTAACAGTTAAAAACCTATTGTAATGGAGGCAATAATGATTCTTAAAATTAATATTCAGCCAAGACTGAAGCTTTCCAGTGGTCAGTCAACTAAAAGACAAAAGGATGGTTCAAGGTAACACATGAGCAGAAATTCACCCACAAGCTGTGATGCACGAGACACGAGTGGAACGGAACCTATATGAGACTGGACTGGCACCTTCTACCTGGAACATAAATATTAAATTAAGTAAACAAAAATAAATATGAATAATATTTAAGAATTACAAAACAAACAAACATGGGCCTCACATTCATATATAAAAATAGTTGAAAATGGCCCCAGCTTTTAGTTCAGTCAGCCAATCTCTCAGGTAAGACACTGCCTAATTATGGTGACTCAAGCAGGAGTGAGAGTCCACCAACGCAGGACTGAACAGAATGAGGACAGCTGGGAGTGCACCTGTAAAACCACAAAATAAAATACGATTAGCAAGATCGTTTCAATTATTGAGCTTATTGACATTAGTATTATTATTGTCGACATTATTTCCGTGAAGATCAATACATTTTGTGAATCAGTGCATGTAACTTGATCTCTCCATGACTTACATGACAAGTTTATAGTGTACCATCTTAATTTGATATTTACCTGTGTGTGGATGTGCCACCAGGTGAAGTGAGTTTCACGAGTTTCACATGGACTCCAGTAGCAGCTTCAGCCTGGCTAGCTTTCTGTGAGAGGACAAGTTACTGTTTCTGAGCCCTCTAAAAGCAGACTCCCTCTTAGCTGGTGCGGTGAAATTATTCCAGGTGAAGAGAAAGAAACAGCTCAACTTTTAAAGCAGCTGGTGGTGGATCCACAGACAAAATCCTCCTGAGTGAAATGCAGACTACAAGTGCTCCCTGGCTTTATGCAGAAGTCGGGACCCTCATCTCTTCTGATCACTTGGATCCACTGCCTCCTTTGGCCTGGGTACGTCGTGAAAAGCATGGTAGGACAGATATGGTTGTTTTCTTGCCCCACAAGAACAGCCAGGAACTGAACAAAAGAAACCGTGCTGAGACTGAGCCATTTTCGTCACAGTCTAATGCTAATGCTATAGACACCGGAAGTTGTTTAACACCACATCCGCTTTAAAACCCAGAAGCATGACAAAGGTCTATTCCTCAGACATTTTCTCACTCAAATAGGCCATTGAATATTTGAATCAAAAACCTCACTGCCATCTCTCCAAGACTTTTCCAAACCTCCACTGGTATGCCATCAGGTCCTACTGCCTTCTCCTTCATTCTTTTCAGAGCTTTCTGGACTTCACCCTCATTAATTTTTCCCACTTCCTGGTCCACAGCTTCTATGACCTCTACTCTTCTTTATCTTTCATTATCTTCATTCATTAGCTTCTCAAAGTACTCCTTCCATCTTCCAGTCACACTCTCCTCACTTGTTAGAACATTACCATTCCTATTTTTAACAAGCCTAACTTGTTGCATATCCTTTCCAGACTGATCCCTCTGTCTTGCCAATCGGTACAAGTCCTTCTCGCCCTCTTTAGTGTCCAGTCTCCCATACAACTCATCAAACGCCTTCTGCTTTGCTTTAGCTACTTCCCTCTTTGTTCTACGTCCCATCTCCTTATATTCATGTCTCCTCTTGCTGTCATATTTCTTCTTGGCTAACCTCTTTCTCTGAATAACTTCCTGCACTTCACTATTCCACCACCAGGCTTCCTTATCGTCCATTCTCTGTCCAGATGACACACCAAGTACCTTCCTACCTGTCTCTAATTACTATTGCTGTAGTAGCCCAATCATTTGGAAGCTCTTTCTTACCACCCAGAGCCTTTAACAGCTCATCTCTGAATTTCCCACAACATTCTTCCTTCTTCAGCTTCCACCATTTGGTGTTCTTCTCTGATTTTACTCTTTTTCTCTTCTTCACAACAACAGTCATTCTACACACAACCATCCAATGCTGTCTGGCCACAGTCTTCCCTGCCACAACCTTACAGTCTCCAATCTCCCTCAGGTTTCCTCTTCTGCACAGAATGTAGTCAACCTGCATACTCCTTCCTCCACTCTTATAGGTCACTCTGTGTTTCTCCCTATTTTGGAAATAAGTGTTGACAACAGCCATTTCCATTCTCTTGGCAAAATCTTCCACCATCTGTCCTTCCTGTTTTTTTTTTTTCCTAGACGCAAAATATACCCATCACTTCCTCATCCCCTCTGTTTCCTTCACAAACATGTCCATTCAGGTCTGCTCCAATCACCACTCTCTCCTCCTTGGGGATAATCTCTATCACTTCATCCAGATATTTCCAAAATGCGTCTTTCTCCTCCCCATCACATTCAACCTGTGGAACATAACCACTGACAACATGTAGCATCTGACCTTCTACTTTTACCTTCAGATACATCACTCTAGCAGACATTGTTTTCACCTTCACTACATTCTTTGCCAACTCCTCCTTCAGGACAACTCCTACTCCTACTCCATTTCTCTTTTTATCCACACCATGGTAAAACAGTTTTAACCCTGCTCCAATGCTGTGAGCCTTGCTGCCCTTCCACTTGGTCTCTTGGACACATAAAACATCTACCTTCCTTCTCTGCATCATGTCAGCCAGCTCCCTACCGTTGCCTGTCATTGTCCCAACATTTAGAGTTGTAACCCTCAGTCCTACATTCTTGACTTTCCTCTTCTCCCTTTGCCTCCTGACACGTTTTCCTCCTCATTGTCTTCAACTAACAGTAGCACAATTTCCGCCGGCACCCTGTTTGCCAACAGCACCTGTGGCGGTCGTTATTAACCTTGGCCTCGACCAATCCAGTATGGTTTCGCTTTTGATGAACTCGCATTATGGTTTTGGCAAAAGTGTTGTACAAACCGGATTCCAAAAAAGTTGGGACACTAAACAAATTGTGAATAAAAACTGAATGCAATGATGTGGAGGTGCTAACATCTAATATTTTATTCAGAATAGAACACAAATCACAGATCAAACGTTTAAACTGAGAGAATGTATCATTTTAAGGGAAAAATCTGTTATTTTCAAATTTCATGGCGTCAACAAATCCCAAAAAAGTTGGGACAAGTCCATTTTTACCACTGTGTGGCATCACCCCTTCTTCTTACAACACTCAACAGACATCTGGGGACAGAGGAGACCAGTTTCTCAAGTTTAGAAATAGAAATGCTCTCCCATTCATGTCTTATACAGGCCTGTAACTGTTCAATCATTTTGGGCCTTCTTTGTTGCACCTTCCTCTAGGGCTGGGCGATGTATCGAATATACTCGATGTATCTCGAGTTTTTCAATTTACGATGGTTAAAATGGCTCTATCGCAACCATCGAGTATAAATTGCCATTCAAATAATAAGCTTTCCGCATCTAATTCACTGTGAGTTTCGTTTATCCGACACGCAATGAATGCATCACTACTCCCTGCCCCCTCCCAACCTGAAAATGTTCCGCATGACACGCTGTGCGGAGCATGCGCATATGGACTTGGAGAGAGGAAAAAAATATGGCGACAGTGGGAGATTCAGGTGAGCGGGTGAATGAGACGATAACTGAAGAGTCCGATGAACTAGTTCCGAAGAAAAACAGCACTGGATCAATAATCTGGCAGTGGTTTGGATTTTACAAGGAGGATGTCGAACAAAATGCGGTAATTTGCAAAACATGTAAAACCATTGCCACGAAAGGAAGCAGTACCACAAATTTATTTCACCACCTAAGAAGTCATCCACTGCAAAATGAAGAATGTTGTAAACTCTGTATGTCCACGTCTCCCCACACAGCAAAGAAAACGTTAAATGATACAGCTGTGAAGCAGATGACACTAGCTTCTTCGTTTGCCAAAGCCATCCCGTATGACAGAAAAAGTACAAAGTGGAGAGAAATCACTGACGCAGTAACAAAATATATCGCCAAAGACATGGCTCCTGTCAGTGTTGTGGAAAAGCCTGGATTCAAAAATCTCATTAAGACTCTTGATGCAAAATACGACTTGCCAGGTTGCAAGTTCTTTGCAGAAAAAGCGCTGCCAGAGTTGTACATTTCAGTAAGAGAAAACGTAGGCCAGCAGCTAACAAACGTGAACTTCTTCTCAACAACCACAGACCTGTAGACCAGCCGTACTTGTGAGCCGTATCTTAGCCTAACTCTACACTACATCGACCAGTGGGAGTTAAAAAGCTTCTGCCTCCAAACAAGTTTTTTCCCTGAAGACCACACAGCAGAGCTAATTGCCCAAGGACTGCAAGATGCGCTCACATCATGGAATTTATCAGAAAGTCGTCAGGTGTGCATCACGACAGACAATGGGAGTAACATAATCAAAGCAACGAGGCTGAATGGGTGGACCAGGCTACAGTGTTTTGGCCATCGGCTGCACCTTGCAATTGGTGAGTATGTTGTACCTTCTTTTATATAGAATATACTCTGAGCATCAGTAGATGTTGGTAGGATTTCATTTTATTTCCCCATTAAATGAACTTTAGATTAAATTGATCTGAAGATTTGAATATCTGAAGATATCAAATTGATATTTGATTTAATAAATTAAATTTTGGTTTAAATTTAAATTTGATTTAATTAAATTTGATTTAATAAATGAAATTGAATTTATTTATTTATTATTGTTTACATAAAAAATGAAAAGCATTTCTTTAGTTTTCATACCTCTAAGACATTGGGTAGCATGTTTTTCCTCCTGTAATTGTGTTATGCATCTGCTTAATTAATTTACTGAGCATAAAATGTGAATTGATGTGAAATCTGATATTGCATACATATAAACAACTATGTTTTTGTGATATTATTTATTTACAGCATTATATAGTAATTATTGTTTTTTTTTCCCCTTTATTTTCAGAGAGAAGCATGAAAGACCCCCGCATTGAGCGTGCTGTTGCTGTTTGTAAAAAGATTGTAAGCAGTTTTTCATTCAGTTGGAAGAAGAGGAGGGATCTGGCTACTGCACAGAAAGAACTTAAGATCTCTGCACATCAGCTGATCAGCGAGTCGCCAACTAGATGGGGATCCCGTTACAAAATGATTGACCGGGTGCTGGAACAGGAGCGAGCTATTTCTCAGGTCTTGACCACAGACAAAAAAAACACGACATCTTGTCCTGACTTGGCAATACCTGGAAGTCCTTGAGTCAGTGCACAAGGCTCTGAAACCCCTTGTGGATTTCACTGATGCCCTTTCAGGGGAGGACTATTTCACAGTGTCATATGTCAAACCTGTGCTACATCTCTTCCATACAAGCATCTTGGCAGTTCATGAAGATGACACTCCACTGACCCAGTCCATCAAAGTCTCCATCCTGGACTATCTTCATGAGAAATTTGATGACCCTTCCACTGACACCCTTCTGGACATGGCATCATTAGTTGATCCCAGATTTAAAACAACGTACATTACCACAGAGAAGTTGGAGGAAATTAAGACCAGAGCCATAAAGGAGATGGAGGCAGATGTCATGCTGTCTGATCAAGGTGCTCCAGGTTTGCTTGCTTCACAGCCCAGTGAAATGGAAGTGGTATGAGAGCAAGATGCACCAAAAAAGAATACACTTGGAAGTTTAAAAAGGCCAAAACATCCTCTTCCAAAACTGCGTGAATCTGATCCACTGCTGTGGTGGAAAGGCCATGAAGAAATATTCCCAAATGTGAAACAGCTGGCAAAAAAGTATCTGTGTGTACCTGCTACTCGCTCCCCATCAGAAAGGGTATTTAGTACTAGTGGAAATGTGGTGACATGTCACCGGGCCTCCCTCAAACCTGAAGCTGTTGACAGGCTTGTGTTTTTGGCACAGAATCTCAAAAAAACAATGAACCTTTTGCATTGATGAGACCTATTCAAGGGTATTAATGTCACCATTTGGACATAAGCTTCTTTTATTTCAACTTAGCATCATTTCCTTTTTTACCACTTTGTGTGGTGTGTGTTTAAAATCTAGCACACAAAGAGTAATTATTATTTAAATTATTTTAAGATGCTCTAACACCTGTGATAAAACTGTTCTTGTACAGGGATTGTGCAGATATTGCCTGAACTTGGCACCATTTACCAGTTTAGCACTTTTTGTGTTTTGTTGTTCAAAATTTTCAGCATATGTAAATTGTTTAGAGAAGCTCTGATACCTGTGGCTGTTCTGGGTGAGTTGATTATATAGTCACTATTTAAACTTTTATTTTTGTAATCTGGACTCATCAGGTTTTTTGATTTTACAATTTTTATGCAAAAGCACTAACAAGCACCTTTTTTTCAGACAGCTGGTTTATTTTTCATTGTGGATTTGTGCTTGGTGTACTTTTTTTGCTTGTTTATCTTGTTTATTAAAGGTATAGTGTTGACCACAGTAAGAGACAGTGGTACCAATTTCATTACTGAAGAAGATTTGTGTGCAACTGATGGTTACAATAAAACATTTTAAACTTATTCTGATTTTGTATTCAATTTCAAAAAAACATCAATGGTCTGTTTGAATAGAGTACACCAGTGACATTTTAAATACTAGTTTAAAGTAACACTGGAGATTATTTATTAATATTGTGATATACAGGTCCTTCTAAAAAAATTAGCATATTGTGATAAAGGTCATTATTTTCCATAATGTAATGATAAAAATGAAACTTTCATATATTTCAGATTCATTGCACACCAACTGAAATATTTCAGGTCTTTAATTGTTTTAATACTGATGATTATGGCATACAGCTCATGAAAACCCAAAATGCCTGTCCCAAAAAATTAGCATATTTCATCCCACCAATGAAAGACAAGTGTTTTTAATTCAAAAAACGCCAACCTTCAAATAATCATGTTCAGTTATGCACTCAATACTTGGTCGGGAATCCTTATGCATGAATGACTGCTTCAATTTGGCGTGGCATGGAGGCAATCAGCCTGTGGCACTGCTGAGGTGTTATGGAGGCCCAGGATGCTTTGATAGCGGCCTTAAGCTCATCCAGAGTGTTGGGCCTTGCGTCTCTCAACTTTCTCTTCACAATATCCCACAGGTTCTCTATGGGGTTAAGGTCAGGAGAGTTGGCAGGCCAATTGAGCACAGTAATACCATGGTCAGTAAACCATTTACCAGTGGTTTTGGCACTGTGAGCAGGTGCCAGGTCGTGCTGAAAAATGAAATCTTCATCTCCATAAAGCTTTTCAGCAGATGGAAGCATGAAGTGCTCCAAAATCTCCTGATAGCTGCATTGACCCTGCCCTTGATAAAACACAGTGGACCAACACCAGCAGCTGACATGGCACCCCAGACCATCACTGACTGTGGGTGCTTCACACTGGACTTCTGGCATTTTGGCATTTCCTTCTCCCCAGTCTTCCTCCAGACTCTGGCACCTTGATTTCCGAATGACATGCAAAATTTGCTTTCATCCGAAAAAAGTACTTTGGACCACTGAGCAACAGTCCAGTGCTGCTTCTCTGTAGCCCAGGTCAGGCGCTTCTGCCGCTGTTTCTGGTTCAAAAGTGGCTTGACCTGGGGAATGCGGCACCTGTAGCCCATTTCCTGCACACGCCTGTGCACGGTGGCTCTGGATGTTTCTACTCCAGACTCAGTCCACTGCTTCCGCAGGTCCCCCAAGGTCTGGAATCGCCCCTTCTCCACAATCCTCCTCAGGGTCCGGTCACCTCTTCTTGTTGTGCAGCGTTTTCTGCCACACTTTTCCCTTCCCACAGACTTCCCACTGAGGTGCCTTGATACAGCACTCTGGGAACAGCCTATTCGTTCAGCAATTTCTTTCTGTGTCTTACCCTCTTGCTTGAGGGTGTCAATGATGGCCTTCTGGACAGCAGTCAGGTCGGCAGTCTTACCCATGATTGCGGTTTTGAGTAATGAACAAGGCTGGGAGTTTTTAAAAGCCTCAGGAATCTTTTGCAGGTGTT
>NC_056500.1:49564349-49565931 GCF_014905685.2 Nematolebias whitei | reverse complement strand
AATCCGTTTAATTTATGAATAATATCAACAGATATATGTTCATTACAGCTGTATGCCATAATCATCAGTATTAAAACAATTAAAGACCTGAAATATTTCAGTTGGTGTGCAATGAATCTGAAATATATGAAAGTTTCATTTTTATCATTACATTATGGAAAATAATCACCTTTATCACAATATGCTAATTTTTTGAGAAGGACCTGTATGTCTACCTCACGTATTTCCGCCTGGCTAGATACTAATAATATTAGCATGTCGGAGAAGCACAACTGGTCGGTGAGCGACAAATTTCTTCTAGAAACTTTGAAAGAGCTCCAAATGATCTGTATTACCTGAAGCTCAGTCAGAGAGTGCAGTAACTACTCCGTCGTCATTAAAACCTGTCGCGGGTCTTTTTTGGGAGCGCAGGTTTGTTTACGTTCATCACGGAAGTAAAACAGAAGTAGAACTACTTCTGTTTTTTTTAAGGAGAGTTTACAACTCTACGCATGTCAGTACTTCTTTTCAGAATCAAGCCCGCTGCATGTAAATGCTCGTCGTGAACGGATTGCATCCACGATCCATGTAAATGATTCATTTGAAATTTTGGATTATTTAATCTGAAAACATTTCAATCCGGTCAAAGAATTTTGCGCATGTAAACGTAGCTACTCTGTGTTGACAAGCAAAACAATAAAAGCCTCTGTTCTTATGTGTAACTCCTACCAACTTGAATATCTTGCACCCAGCACTGACATATCACTAAGCTAGCGGCGCAAAATAAGGCTCTCTAGCTAAAAAGCCAAAGGCAGCACTCACATTGCCTCTTCCCTCATGGTGAACACCCACCGCCCCCGCTCAAAAACTGTTAGTACAAGCTGCGCTCAGACATGTCTCCGTCCCCCCCATCAGCAAAAATCATGGATGAGATGTCACCCCACTATGGCAAGCTAACTAGGGGAAACACTGACAATTATTAGGAATGATTGCCCTATGCACGTACCACAGGCTACAGTATACTTTCTGTCATCTCTGAATGTGACTGCTGAGCATTTTGTGTGACTGAAATGTCTCCTGGAATTTCAGGATTTACTCTGGTAAAAATCAGGGAATTATTTTTTGTTTTCATGATAATCTGGGGACACTGATTAAGAGTCAGAGTCAGAGAGATTTATTTGTCATACACACCACATGTGGTACATGAAGTGGGATGAAACTATGTACACAGTGTCCCAGTTACATCCAATAATAACACAAATTGTAAAGAAAAACATTAGTAAGATCAGAGTCATGAACTAAGAATATATTACATTCACTAAACTAAGAATACACAAGACTAAGAATATATTAAGCACTAATAGTACAAAAACAATGCGCCAAAAGAACAGCAGCACAAACATGAGTCTCTGTGAGCAGATCAGGACTAATGAACACAGCAACATGAAATAATCAGCAGCATGAGATTGTAAATGAACATATATCTGTTGATATTATCCATAAATTAAACGGATTCTTTCATTTTTCTGGACTGAATAATATCGTGCATTGAATGATTAAATGTGACGTGAGACGTTAATTTTCTTTGACCCATCAAAATGAA
>NC_056500.1:49562839-49564249 GCF_014905685.2 Nematolebias whitei | reverse complement strand
AGAGTTACGTCGTTGATTCAGATGGTTAGGTTAATAGCTTGTTTAGAGAACCTTTTCATGATATGCTAATTTTTTGGGACAGGCATTTTGGGTTTTCATGAGCTGTATGCCATAATCATCAGTATTAAAACAATCAAAGACCTGAAATATTTCAGTTGGTGTGCAATGAATCTGAAATATATGAAAGTTTATTTTTTATCATTACATTATGGAAAATAATGACCTTTATCACAATATGCTAATTTTTTTAGAAGGACCTGTATATCGTGTATCGTGATATAGCAAAATAATTTTGGGATATTAGATTTTCCTCATATCGCACAGCCCTACCTTCCTCTTTATGATGCGCCAAATGTTCTCTATAGGTGACAGATCTGGACTGCAGGCTGGCCATTTCAGTACCCAGATCCTGCTCTTACGTAGCTATGATGTTGTGATTGCTGCAGAATGTGGTCTGGCATTATCGTGTTGAAAAATGCAGGGTCTTCCCTGAAAGAGATGACGTCTAGATGGGAGCATATGTTGTTCTAGAACCTGAACATAGTTCTTTGCATTAATGGTGCCTTTCCAGACATGCAAGCTGCCCTTGCCACAACCGCTCATGCAACCCCATACCATCAGTGATGCAGGCTTCTGAACGGAGCGTTGATAACAATTTGTGCTATCCTTGTCCTCTCTGGTCCGGATGACATGGCGTCCCAGTGTTCCATAAAGAACTTCATATCTTGACTCATCTGACCACAGAACAGTCTTCCATTTTGCCACACTACATTTTAAATGACCCCTGGCCCAGTGCAAACGTCTGAGCTTGTGGAGCTTGCTTAGAAATGGCTTCCTCTCTGCACTGTAGAGTTTCAGCTGGCAACGGCGGATGGCACAGTGGATTGTGTTCACTGTCAATGCTTTCTGGAAGTATTCCTGAGCCCATTCTGTTCTTTCCTTGACAGTGGCATTCCTGTTTGAGGTGCAGTGACCTTTAAGGGCCCGGAGATCACGAGCATCCAGTAGAGTTTTACGGCCTTGACCCTTACGCACAGCGATTGTTCCTGATTTTCTGAATCTTTTGATTATGTTATGCACGGTTGATGATGATAACTTAAAGGTCTTTGCTATTTTACACTGGGTAACACCATTCTGGTATTGCTGCACTATCTTTCTGCTCAATAATGGTGGAATTGGTGATCCTCTTACCATCTTGGCTTCTGAGAGACACTGACACTCTGAGAAGCTCTTTTTATACCCAATCATGTTGTCAATTGACCTAATTAGTGTTAATTGGTCTTCCAGCTGTTCATTATATGCACAATTTCCTTTTGCCAGCCACTTATTGCTACTTGTCCCAACTTTTTGGGGATTTGTTGACACGTTGAAATTTTGAATCAACATATGTTTCCTTTAAAATGTTACATT
>NC_056500.1:49546841-49562739 GCF_014905685.2 Nematolebias whitei | reverse complement strand
GGGTGGGGGCTCTCGTGTGGGGGGCTCAGTGCTGTGGGACCGGGGGAGTCTGGGCTCGCTGGGTGTGTGCCTTCACTTGCATGGGGCGCTCTCGCTGTGGGTGTTGTTATGGGTGGACTGGTCTTTTGCTTTTTTGGGGTGGGGGGGGCGCTCTTGGTCGCCGTGGTGCTCTATCTCTGACTGTTTGGGCACTCCTGACTGACTGTCCCAGTTGGGGTTTGGTGGCCTCTCTGGTTTGGGGGCTGGGTGTTGGGCTGGGAATCGGGTTGGGGCGTCTGGACGGTTTCGGGATGGGTCTGGGTTGCTGGCCCTGGTTGTGGTTGGTCCTCGGGGGCTATGTGCCGGTCCATGGCCTTGATCCCTGGTGGTGCGGCTGCCACCTCCTCCTAGGTATCTGCATATATAGGATCTGGAGTGGGCACATGATCGCACTTAGGTGGTGGGATGTACAACCATTTCCACCTCCCCGGACCTGTGCCCACTCTCATATGTAGCATGTAGACATTTAGGGTTCTGGGCGGAGATGAGGGGTGAACGGGCGCCACCTGCTCTCTGGGCAAGAGGTGGGTCTGTGCCGGTCGCCACCTCATCCCCCCATTTTAAACGCACTGTATAACAACATGCATCAACACCATATTCGAGTGGGAGGAGGAGGAAGTGGGTCTGTTCATAATTTATTTATGCATATATAGATTTTTTTTTTTTCCCTTTCACAAACACCTCCTTTCTCCGTGTGACATTAGGGGTTGGGAATGGAGGGGGGGGCGCATTGTTGGGGTATGGGCTGTGGGTGGGCTTTGGGCCTTGGGGGCGGTTAGTGATGGGGCCGGTGCTTCGGTTCCTCCTGGGCTGTTCCGATTCTTTTAATCTAGGTTCCTGGTTGCGATGGCCGGCACTTTGACCGGGGTGGCTGCCGGCTTTCGGCGGGGGGTCGGCTATGGTAGTGTACGTGTGGTCATTGGTGGTGTAGGGCGGCGGTTGGGGGCGTGGCTTCGCCTCATCAGGGCACTGGCTGGTCTTCCTGTGTGGCATTTGCAGTGGGGGTGCTATGTGTGGGGGGGGGTGCGTAGATGGCGTGCTGGGGTGTCTCCGGGCCTATGGTGCGGAGCTCTTGATGTGAGAGCCGGCCCTCCTCAGCTGCAGCTCCCTGCTGCTCTGCCCCTTGGGCTGGGGCTGGCCTGTGGTCACTGTCAGGTAGATGGTGCATGCGGTCGGCCCGACAGAGATTCTGTCAGGCTATCTGTGTGTGCCTGTTGGTTGCTCAGGTTGGGTTTTTGGTGGTCCCCCCTCTCTTAGATCAATTTGGGCCCAGCGTTTGGTGTGGGGCCGACTCCCCCCGGTCGTGCCCCCCTTTGGCGGGGGGCCCCCTTGCCGCCGGTGCATTGGTGGCTCTCGGCGTCTGAGCTGGGTGGTGGGGTGTACGTCGGTCCGCCCTGGTTGCTGCTTGGAGGGGCCTGGGTGCCCTGGCTCTGTCAGGGCTCTGCTGGGGGGTGGTATGGCCTCGGGGCTTGGGGCTCGGTGTCCATGGCCGGATCTACTTGGGGGGGGGGGGGGCATGGGTGGCCGGCCGGACCTGGGGGCTCGTCGCTGCAGCTTCCTGGAGGCTCTGCATTGTGGTGGCTGGGGTCACCCAGTTCTTTCCTCTGCTCCTCTCTGGGGGGGGGGGGGGGGGGTGCGGTTCTCCCTGTTGGGAGACTCCTGGGGCTACGGGCCTGTGGGCTGCTGTGTGTCTGTGGCTCCGGTCCTCCCTATGTTGCCATTGTGACCTGGGGGGGCGGGTCTGTGGGCCCCCGCGTCCACTATTGGGCATTCTTTTGGAGAAATCTGGTGGTGGCGGGCGTGCTTGCGCGGGTGTTTGGATTCAGGTGCTTTGACAGATGCACGCTAGGTTGGGTAGTAGTGGAAGCTAGATGATTCCTTGTGCGATGTCGAATGCTTCATGGTGATATTGTGGGTGGCATTGTGCTGTGCATGTTGTTTTGTCATGGTGGTCTCTCGTTTTATCTATTTCTCTTATTTATTTATTTATTTATTATTCTTTCTTCTTTTTCTTAAAAAAAAAGAGCAATGATGATAAGTTCATTGAAACACTTCACAAGGTTTCTACACTTAAACTGAGCTCAAGAAAAAAAAAAGAAAAAAAAGAGCCTTGACGTCCTTTTCAGGGACACCACCAAGTCATTGGTTCAGGTATGTTGACGACACCTGGGTTAAAATTAAATCTCAGGAAGTCCAACATTTTACTGACCACATCAACTCTGTGGATAAATACATCAAGTTCACACGAGAAGATGAAAAAAATGGCAAGTTGGCTTTCTTGGACTGTGAGGTCTCAGTCTCTGATAGAGGACATTTGCAAACCGAGGTGTACCGCAAACCCACCCACACAGACCAGTATTTGCAGTTTGACTCCAATCACCCTTTGGAGCACAAGTTAGGAGTCATCAGGACTCTGTGTCACAGAGCAGAAAGCATCCCCACTAACTCAGGAGCCAGGCAGAAGGAGAAATCCCACACAAGACTGGCTCTAGAGCAATGTAGATATCCTAACTGGGCCTTCCTGAAAGCAGAGAAGAAACCCAAACAGGACTCCAGTCAGCCAACAGGTGGAAAGGAAAAACCCAAACCCAGACCAGTCATTTATTTTCTAAACACAACGTTCCAGTGGCTTTTAAACCCCAAAATACATTACGGCAAAGACTGGTTCATCCCAAAGATCCAGTCCCCTGGCACAAACAGAGTAATGTTGTGTATGCTGTTCAGTGTCAGGAGGGCTGTGATCAGTCTTACATCGGGGAAACAAAACAACCACTGGCCAAAAGGATGGCCCAGCACAGAAGATCAACATCATCAGGCCAGGACTCTGCGGTCTACACTCATCTCCAGGCCAGCGGTCACTCTTTCAGTGATGAAGATGTGCACATCCTGGATAGAGAGGAACGATGGTTTGAGAAAGGAGTAAAGGAGGCCATCTTTGTGAAAAGAAACCGTCCATCGTTAAACAGGGGTGGAGGCCTACGTGTTCAATTGTCCCCCTCTTACAATGCTGTGATTGCTAGTATCACTCAGCCCTCTGTGAATAGTAAACAGCCATCAGTGTGCTAATGATCCAATGTTTGGCTGATGGTCCTCCTTGAGCATGTGATCAGCTGGTTTTGGTTGTCAGCAGCAAAACTGGTTGATCCACTCTGAGAAGGTGCTATTTAAGAGACTGAGCTGAATACAGCACCTCAGACTGAGGAAGTCTCTCGGATGAGAGACGAAACGTTTCTACATTTTTTTTGTTGTTTTGCTTTGTTTAATTTTTTTGAATGTCCAGAGGACCAGATTTAACTTTTTTAGACAATACCAATAAACATGCCCAAATTCCCTCTGGCTGAAACCCTTAAACCCTTACCCGAGGAAACACAAATCGTGCCATTCCAGAATGGGGTCCGAGTAGGTAGGCTGAAAGGAAGTGTTGGATTTCATGTTTTATTATTTTTTGTCAAGCTTGAAATGTCATGTTATACAATGTGTGCACGTGTCGTTTTTTAAAGGGTTTCACTACACTTATAGTCCTACAATCATTTAAATGTTAATCAATTACTTTGCATGAGTATCTACTTTATATATAATCTTACACTAGCTGGAGACAATCTTATAAATTCACAATCTTATAAATTTACATTTTGATATAATTACAAGCGAATCACAGCGGGCCAGGAAGCAGGTAAGATACTGACACAGGAGAGAGAAGTCTTCTTTCTGTGAACTGAGTAAATAGGGTACAGGTAGAAGACCTAAAACCCTCAGGTCCTAATGATAATAATAATTAACATTTAATCGTTTAATCATTGTTTGACACAGGTTCAGTTTAGATGAGAGGACACAGGTTTAATCTTCACAGTAAATTACAAGAGAATTTTACTAGATGTGGGGGCAGGGTGACTTCAACTGAACTGAAACACAAGTATAAGAAGAGTGATCAATTAAGAACACATAAACATGAGTTAGTTAATAATTAATAGTTATTAATTATTCCTAGAAAGAAACAACTTTAACTCAAATCATTTGGTATCAATAAGGTATAATCAAGTTAAACTGAAACAGAGCTAAACAAAGAACCGATTTCAGTGAGCCATAAAAATCCTCATCTATGGAATGTGGACATTAATGTCCTTGGCAGAGCAGCACCGTATCCATAGCAACCGAGGGTCTAAACCAATCAGAGGACTAGCCTTCTCAAACTTTGATAAAACCCAGAAACAACAAGCAGGAAGCAGCATTTGCTTGGGTGAACTCATCTGATCAGGTTGGTTCGGTAAAATGCTCCTTGTATGCATACATTGTTATTTTGATCATATGTTCTCTGAATACTTGTAACCCATTGTCAAATAAATCTTTTGAACTAAGGTGACCGTCTCAGCAGTCTTGAACATGATTGTGGTAAAAGCCACAACAGATGGTGACCCCGACGTACAGCTGGCGGACACACGGATTGGATCGAGTGGTGCTGGACACCCGCAAAGCGAATTGGGCCCATCATATATTCTACTAACAGGTAAGCGGGTTACCTAAGTTGGCCGAAAGGCCCAAAAACTCCGCTATTCGGCCGTAAACCAAATTCAATCTTCCTCTTTGGGTGTTTAATACCATCTCCGGAAATAAAGATGGTTGTTAAGCTAATTTATGGTGATTAGTGGTACTTCTGACGAACGGGGTACGCATATTCAGACACGTTGGGCGTTACACGCGGCGTGCATGTGCGTGCGTGTCCTTTGCACGGCTTAGTTTAACATTTAAGTGTATTTTGTAGATAGTTACACAATCTAGAATCGTTAAGACATTCCCTTTTTCCAGCGGTGGTGGCGTACAAACCGTCCCTCTGACGAGAGGGACGGGAACCGGGTCGGGGACCCGCAGCTACGTTCGTGTCTTACGTGGTGGAGTGTGGACTGCCCATTAAAAAGACACCATTAATAATTTAGTTCAAAGTGGAATGTCAAGTCTGGGACTTTTAGTTAGTTTTGCCAAATTTCCTGTGATCAGGGATCACATTAGGGTTAGGACTTGTAATAACTATTGTTGTGCCGTGTTTTGAATACTTGGTGGCAGTGAGTCTGACGGGGTGTGTGCGTGCTGTGCGTGACTCGGTGTGGGGGTCGTGGTGAAACTATGTGTGAAGAATTTGTTTTTATTTTTTCCTTCGTGGTGAAACTGTGTGTGTGAAGAATTTGTTTTTATTTTTTCCTTCTCTGTGAAACTGTGTGTGTGAAGAATTTGTTTTTATTTTTTCCTTCTCTGTGAAACTGTGTGTGTGAAGAATTTGTTTTTTCTTTTTCGCTTCTCTGTGAGACTGCGTGTGGGTGAAGGGTTAGCCTTTTTCTTTTTTTCTCTTTCCTTCTAGGTGAAACTGTGTGTGAAGGGTTATTTTTCTGTGGGTGTCAGGTGACACGGAGTGAGTGGAGCATCCATATCCTGACCGCAAGGGGGCGCTGTTGTATAAAGCAATTACAAGTCTTGACTCACTGAGTTTTCAGACTTGTGAATTGTTTGGTCACAACGGGGGCCTGAGGAGCATGACAATAAAAAGAATTGAATGCCAGATTGTGTGAATTGTGTCAGCAGATATGGAGCTCATAAATAAGAAATCTGTAACTCCTGTGGAGACTCTACAGGAACAATCAAAAAGGGTAAAAGCTGTAATTAATGTTATACATGCAGCAAATGCAGGAAAATGTAAGGAACTGGACAGTCTTCTGAGTCAGCTGGTCCAGGCTGAGGAGAAATCATCAGACACACTCACACAACTAGCTTGGGACAAGGTTAAAGATCAAAACAAACAAATTCAGGAGCTTAACGAAGGTTTGCTGACCTGCAAATCATTTATAACACGTCAGAAGCTACAGAAGAAATTAGAGAAACGCAGACAAATACAGGGTATGTATAAACAATTAGCATTATTGTGTCAGAGTGTACAAAACTTGGGTGTGACAGACAAGAGTGACCCGCCGCCTTATGTAACGGACATGACTTTACCAACAGCGCCACCTGCTGGAAATTATACGGTGTTGCAGGCTCATAAAGGCAAACTGTCATTTGAGAAGACTGATTCTGAGGAAGGTGGTACTCAGGATAGTGAGTTAGGGGGAATTAGTAGCAGAATGACTGCACAGAGGCGACAGCGGTTTCTTAATGAGTTAGCTGTACGTGAGGAGGAGGAAGATAGACGTGCTCGGTGGAAACACACTCCACGTGGAAATGTGAGAGGAGAAGGATGGACGGATGGTGCAGGGACTAGTGTGAAACGCAGCTGTAAGACTAAACACCGGAGAGAGAGCAGGGACACCAGTAGCCTGATGGATAAACAAACCACACTGTTTATTGAGGGTTCATTGACTGGAATAGTAGAGGAAGATGAGGGGGTGCTAACACGGGGGACAACGTCAGGCAGGTTGAGGAGGCAGCCCGACAGATGGGGATATGTTGCTCCAGGTAAGCCAGAGGTGACATCAGCTCAGGTTCATGAGGAGGTGGAGTCAGAATTAGATATGGATAGGTGTTACACTGTTGTTTCTCAACTTCCATTACTGAGTACTCAGGGAGTGATAAGTGAGGTATCACGCTATAAGACGTTTCATATACGTGATTTGGAGTCGATAACAAGAGAAGTTGCCACCGTTGGTGCAAGGAGGAGGCCGCTGGTTGGAAAAATTTAATGCCCTTACTTTAGGAGTGACCCTGGCAGTGGGGGATCTGAACGCCATTTTTGCTCGCTGTGCTAATCACGCCACCGTCCAGACATACCTGAACTCTCCTATATATATATATATATATATATATATATATATATATATATATATCTCCACGGCCTATAGCGACTGCTCAGGGCCGGTATAGGATCTTAGAACTACCTGATGAGACTCCGTTGTGCGAGGTGTTTGTGCAAATCGCGCCGATCATAAGAACGCTGTACCCATTGCCAGCTGGAGTAGCGGTCCCCGAATTCAGATGGGATAGGACTATAGACCCGTGGGAGTTTATGGAACAATGTAAAGACACTTGGGAGAGGGTCACAGGTGTACATGCGCAATCAATCTAACAGCGCCCGTATTTCAGAAAAGCCATTCTTGACTCCCTGCCTAGAGAAGTAGTAGACGAGTTGGAGAAGAATGTTGATTTGCTAACAGCATCTCCTGAACGCTGGGAGAAACACGTAGTACACCGTTTAAAATATGAGGAAAAAACAGGGAGACAAGGAGGCGGCTAAATTAGAGACTATGCGGACGCAGCTGCTTAAACTACATTTGTCGGATGCCAGACATAAACAGACTGATGATAAAAAGAACAAAGATAAAAAACAAATGTCTGTAAAAATGTCACTACAAACCTAGTGAGTAAAGGGGAGTCGGCTCAAAGCCAATATGAGAAATTAGTCCTTGAAGACATGGACGACAAGGACTCTCAGATTCAACGGGCAAGAGTGCGTATGGATCAAGGGCATTGCCTCACACCAGTATCAACTCAAACAAGTAATTCCACCTAACAGATATGTTAAAGCCCTGAGAAGCATAACAAAAGGGAGAAGGGGAGAAATCACATTCGCTAAAATGCCCCAACATGAGACCACAGTCGCCAAGTCATACGACCTAGAACAGCCGTTCTGGGATGAGCGAAAGAAAAGTGAGGCAAAAAAGAGCCCAAAACAACCGAAGGCAGCTGAGAGGGCCCCCCAGCAACCACAGTACAGTATTATAAATAATAATAATTTTTATTACTAAAAGCCCCATCCAGGCAGTAAAGAAACCTGAGTCTGCTGGAGGAGGATGGCGACCGGTAATCAATTTTAAAGCACTTAACAGACGAACAGTGGCCAACCGAGCTAGCCTAATCAACCCACAAGGTACTTTAAAAACTCTGCAAGTGAAAAAGTACAAATCCTGCATCGACTTGGCAAATGGGTTCTTCTCACTCAGACTAGCCAAACAATCACAAGGGAAAACAGCTTTCACCCATCACGGGAGAAGCTATGTTTGGCAGCGATTGCCACAAGGATACAAAAATTATCCAAATGTGTTTCAATCAGCCGTAATAGATGTGCTTAAAGACTTGGGTGCCACAGTTTACATCGATGATGTGTTTATCGCAGATGACACAGAAGAAGAACATCTAGAAAGATTGGCAAAGGTGGTACAGTGAGTCACAGAAGCAGGGCTGAAATTGAATCTGAAGAAAAGTCAGTTTGGACAGTTTAGAGTAAACTATCTAGGGTTTCAAGTAACAGCCGATCTGGGACCCTCAGAAGGCTACAGAGAGAAACTCGGAACAGATTCAGCCCCCCCGAGTCCGAAAACGAACTGCAAAAAATCTTAGGTTTATGCAACTATGTGAGGGACCATGTCCCCAACTATCAGAAATATGCCAAACCCTTGTATGCTTGCCTGAAGAAAAGGGAAATAGAAAACGAACAGAAAGGTAAAAAAGCTTGGATTTGGACTGCCAAAAACCAAAATGACTTGGAAGAACTGAGAACAAAAATAAAGGAAGCGGTACGCTTAGAACCAAGAAGCCTTATGACAAAACTCATAGCTGAAGTTAGCTGTGAGGGAGATGATGCCATGATAACAGTTAAAAATGAAAATGGAGGTTTAGTTACTCTTTGGAGTTACACATTAACCTCAGTTGAGAAAAAATTTCCTCAGGAAGAAAAAGAATTAGCAGTACTTGCTAGATACTGGGGAACACTGAAAGATCTGGCTCAAGGACAGCCTATTAAAGTCATAACACAAAGCCAAGTGCACAAATATCTCAGAAAAGGAACAATTGAAAGTACCAAAGTTACCAACACAAGATGGGGTAGATGGGAAGACATTTTGTTAGACCCGGATCTAGAGATAGGACCGGCACAGCGGGCAAGCAAAAAAATAACAAAAGAGACACCTGAGCAACAACAAATGCATGATTGGACTCTCTACACGGACAGATCCAAGAAGGGATCTGATCAAGTGGCACAGTGGGGATTTATCCTCAAATATCAGGGGAACGAGTGCTGCCGTAGGAGGAGGAGAGTGCCAGGAAGTGCGCAAACAGGAGAAAATACGGCAGTACTCGAAGGACTGCTAGAACTGACAAATAAAAAAGTGAAAAGAGCAAAAGTAGTGACTGACAGTCATTACTGTGCACAAGCTTTAAATGAGGACTTATCCATATGGGAAGAAAATGGATTTGAAAGTGCCAAGGGAAAAGTGGTGGTTCACCAAGACTTGTGGAAGAAAATAGCTGAACTCAGGCTAAATCTGCAGTTAGAGGTAGAGCACCAAAACTCCCACACTAGAGAAGGAAAATACTGGCAGGGTAACGAAGAAGTCGATCGTTATGTCCAGCAGAGAAAACTAGTTTTTGTCGGGAACGAGAAGTGGGACAGAACCTCCGAAGGTCGGAGGCTCCCAGAAGAGTACGTGGTAGAGGTTGTACGGGGCGTGCATGAAGGCCTAGGTCATGCGGGCGTACAACCTACACGTAAGGAGTTGGAGAGTCAGGAACTCTGGGTCCCTTTAAAACAAGTCTGCAAGGTGCTACAGGACTGCGAAGTATGTGGTCAATACAACGCAGGACTGCCAGGGCACCGAGTGGGTGGGCAAACTATCAAAAGCACCTTACCCTGGGGCTCAGTGTGCATGGATGTAGTTGGACCTATGGGAGTCACGGGCAAGAAGGGAGAGAAATACCTTCTAGTGCTAGCAGACTCAATGTCAGGGTATGTGGTAGTAAAGCCAGCAAAAAAAGCTAATGGCTACAGTGTTGTTAGCATGTTAAAGCAAGTCTGTGGGTCATTAGGCGTTCCAAAGGAACTGAGAAATGATAATGGAACGCATTTTCGCAATGCACAAGTGGATCACTGGTGTCAGACTTTTGGGGTAATGCGTGTGTATTCACCTCCCTACACACCTCAGGCCAACGGGGTGGCCGAAAGAGCCATAGGTTTAGTCAAAAATTGGATAGCTAAAAATGCTAATACCAAAGAATGGAGCACTAAAGCTGTGGAAATAGGACAGGCCTTGAATGACAGGCGTCGAGATGGTAGACCCTCCCCTTCAGAGGAGCTTAACCAACGACAGTTCACCACGCAGGAAACTGGGCGGGGCCCCGATGATAAGGAGAAACAACCAGATCCTGAAACCTCATTCAAGGTGGGGCAGAAGGTGTGGGTCAGAGCACAGGATCACACGTCAGGAGTGGCAGTGAGGCCCAAATACAACACCACAGACAGAGTAAAGAGACTGTTGGACAAAAACACAGTCGAGTTAGAAAAGAAAGGGATCCAAGGAATAGAGCAACTAAAGCCAATTCCTAGCTAAGTTAAAACCAGAAACCGGAGTATGGCCAAAGAACCAAGTACCACACTCCCCTTTATTAGAATTGCCACTATCTGTGGGGGAGTCATCCTAAGAAGAACAGCTTCAGAGCTTTGGGCAGGTAGGGCTCTGAAAACATTGGAATATGCTAAAAAAAGGATACCTGTTGACAGAAGAAGAAGCCCTCAGATGGAACAAGGTGGAAAACAACTGCGTGATCTGCGTGGACCCAAGCGGTCTACCCCTTCTCTGGGAGGGACCAGGGAAGAAGAAACCCCTCAAACCTAAAGCAAGTAAGCAACATGTCCGAGATTTCCAAGTGAAACCTGTAAAAGTAATGGATGCATTTATTTGTGGGAAGTGCAGAGTTTCTGTTTTGTCTCGGATGATTATAATAACACAATGGGATCTGAATGGCAAAGGCCCAAGAGACTGTACTTGTGAGTGGAACGGAACCGTCGTGAAATATTGCGGGAGCTGCCAAGAAGAAATGCAAAATGGTCAGCTGTTGCACTCAGAAAGGGCAATGGGTTGGCAAGTAAGAAGATACTATGACCCCCTCAAGTCCTTTAAAAACCAGTTAGATGAAAGAAAATCCAAGGCCCCAAAAGAAACCACATGGATGCAGCATTATGACCAAGGGCCGAACGCTACACCCTCGGCCCCACCATTATATCCAGGGATAGTTAAATCCAACGAGGGGGAAGAGGCTAAAAAGAAAGGGAAATGTTGGAACCCTCAGGAATTGCTCGAACAATCAGTACAGCAAGCCTGGCCCTATAATCCAGCAATGTGAAAAGCGAGAAACGCACCTCTCAGCACTAATCAGTTTCCACAGGTCTTCAGGGTGTTCAGGGACCTGCCGGGAACAGATGGAGGTGAAAGAAACCAGCTACCTGACGAAGTGAACGAAGAAGCTCAAAAAGGCGGCTGGAAGGGCCCCTGGGAGCCAACAACGTGGGCTCTACTGGTAGCGGAGGTAATCTTAAACCAAGATCTCCCATTAATCGACCTGCTGGAGGTTCCTCGAGAGGCAGGGACCAGGCACACAAATCTGTACTACCACACCACCAGCCTGGATGCATGGGCTATACACGGGGCTAGACCCAAGCAAAAAACAGCTGAGTATCTAGTGACCCCAGAAGCTTGGGAGAGAAAAGGAGTGCTGCAGATACCCGGAACGGCTGCACAACGGGTAGACACTCCCATAAGGCCAGACTCCACCCAGAGGGTTAGAGTTTCCATGCAGATGATCATTGCACCATACAGGGAAGTGTACTCCGTTGGGGCAACAATCCAGCCGATCGAAGACAGTAAGAACGACGCTGAAAAGCCTAAACTAAGTAAAACGGACAAAAGACGAAGTGTGCTGAAAGCCTGGGCCAGCAAGACGTTCCAGAGGAGATGGAAACTCACGGACAAGAAAATGAACGAGTAAAAAGCAACCCAAGGGGCGCTAGACTCATCAATGGATCTCATTGCAAAAGAAGGTTAGAAAGACAAACGATAATAGGTATTATAAGATGCCCTAGCCCCATTTGGGAAGGAAGAGATAACATAAAATTCCCTGAAATCATCGAAGAAAGTTGGACATGGGACGCGACCACGTTAAGAACTGCACCGGACTGTTGGCCTTGTGAAATGGACCTCCTCCCAAGAACCAAGGAACAGCCCTGTGAGTACGTATGGAACACGTTATTTCAAAGATCTAGAACTGGGCCATACGAACCAGCCTTGATTGTCAGAAAACAACTGGTAAAATTAGACCAACCCAGAAAAGACTACTCAATTTATACAAATAAAACAAAGAATTATTACAGCTCGAGTGTAAGAACCTTCTGCAAACCAGACCTCACCAGGATGGCTCCAAAGATGGTTGCCTTCATGTTAATAAGCGATCAGTGGGGGCTACCATACAACCCAAGGACTATTTCTATAAAAATACCCAGTACATCAGGAAGCCTCGCCTGGATGAACCTCAAAAGAAATATGACCAGAGCCTGGCAATGCTCCCCCATTACAGGACCCCTATCTGCTCTTGCCCACCAGAGTCCCCATGGATATTCAATGTGGTATATTTGACTATATCGGGACTAAGAATCAAACTCAGGTGGGGACCCAACTATAGGGAGTCATACCAGAGTCAGTTCTTCGAAATTTCAGTAGAAAAAATGGTAATCTGGGCCACAAGCTCACCTATGTTGAAAGCCATCCACAAAAAGGTATGTAAATCGGAGCGGTATATATTAGAAAACCAGCGCCTGCCCCTTAGAATGGTAGGGGATCGAATAATGGCCCGCTACAATCATTTGATAAGTTCAAGAGCAAGATTAGGATACAGGGTACAGGTGCTGTACAAAGGTCAGCCACTTATAACTCAAGTAGAAGTATTAGCCGAAGAGGGCCAGAAAGAAATGGAGTATTATTCACTGATTACCCAATTCGGACCAAGAAAAAGAAGAGATTTGGCAGCCACTTTTAGACCAATGTGGAGTAAGTGAGCGAGTGACTACAGTCAACAGACACGCCGAGAGAAGGGCAAGAGCTAGGAGCAACATAAGCTCTTTTCCATAATGATTCCACTGAAAACTAGAGACCCAAAAAGTGATGAATCAAACAACGAAGATTCAGATGATGAAGCGACCCCCAACCGACCTAAGGACTGTCCAAGGATTACGATTAAGGATAAAGCGGCTTGTCTACGTACCCTGATGCGGGGACTCATAGTGTTAATAGGCTTTGTAATGTTGTTGGTTATTTTGTATCAAGCAGGAATTAGACCATGGAGCCTCACACATGTAACAGTCTCCCACGGGAGATCCAAATATGCAAACATGACCTGCTGGGATATCACTCGAAGCAACATCTTTATGCCATGGAACCAAAATGAGACCATTCAAAATCAAACTTTGACTTGGAATCGAGTGAAATGAGCGGGCTATCGAGCCTGGAGGAAAAAGCTGAATCTCACACCTGAATGGATGGCAGCTATTGACGCTGGGAATCTGACCGGAATAGCATGGATCATCACCGACCTGTTAGTCCTGCAGGATGGAGTTGTAGTTTGGATAGCAGAATTAAAGAAACAAGTTAAAAGAACAACAAGATGTAATTGGATTCACCCTGACAAAGAACCACCTGAATGGCAATGTGATCGGGCCTGCCGACCACTGCCAGGGTTGGCCCACCAAGGCCACTGGGATAAAGAAGTGACCTCTCCCGCGCCGCCAAAAGACGAAAGCTGTCGGGCAATCCTCCCACGTTGGGAGTTCTGGGGCAATATCCATTTAGACTGTGACAAAATACCCCCACTCATTCAAAGAAATCACACTGGAGCGTATCGGAACCGTACTGGAATTAAAACCATTCACACTGTAAGACACAAGAAGATACTCAAACCCAATGCGACCGACATAAAGCCTCATCAACGACCAACTGAGACCTATGATGATATAATAGTCCCACCGGCCAATGTAATATACATGGTGAAGATAGAGTCCAATGATAACTGGGTAGATAAGGCCGGGGTGGATAAGGCTGCAACAGAATATTGTAAGAAAAACAAATTAAAGAAGCTCCCAATCTGCTATTGGAACCTGTATGGTGAGTGTAAATCTCAAAATTATTTACCAATAACCCCAGTAGCAAATCAAAGATATTATTACTTGAGCTGGGCAGCTATATTTCATCCTGTTAACGCCTGGCATGAAGATTGGCTGAACATGACATTGCCATGGGTATGGGTGGTCCCTGGTTTGCCCCACTTCGAAGGTGACTTTGTAGAGGGGTATACCAGGACTCACGCAGGCCTGATGGGGCCGTATTACTCAGATATGTATGTGCAGAGACTGCCCAAACTAGACAAGCTATTTAGCGCACCAAAAGGTGATTTTAACAAAATTGATGAATGTGTAGCCAAACATATCTTTCTTAGCCTTAATAACTCAGTGTGGGAGAGTAGTGGGGTGTCACCTAGATGCAGATTATGGGAAACAGAAGTAGCAGTCATGTCTACCTGGCGTTATGACTGTACGGAACTAAAGAAAGAAAAGACGATCAAAATATTGCTCCAAGCCTGGCACGAGTATCACCATAGAGATGACTCACGTACTTGGTGGGGATTTCAAGAGGAAGAAATAAGAGAATGGGTGGTCCCTTGTTTAAAATACTCCACTAATTATTGGATCAGATATCAAATCTTAGCTACAGTTTACTCCAAAGAGCAGGACATATGGTCAAATGCTTTATATCGTCCCGACAGATATGTCAGCCCAAGGCCATGGCAAATGTTTTGTAATGGGAAAAAAGATATGTGTACAATTAGCTTGGCCCGCAGGCCTTGTTACGAGTTACCCGGTTGGGATAATTACTGTCGAAATCACTATAATAATGAATTCGTAACTCATGCAGCTGAGGTAGTGTGGAAAAAGTATAGTGACGGAAAGTGGAGAAGATCTGTACCTGATGGTACAAGTTGCACTAACGTCATATTAGGACATAAACTGAAAACTAGAAAGAGTTTTCAGGGAGTGAATGTCCCCTTCGTCTCAGATTCTATGATTGCTCTGGCCGAAGGACATGCACTGAGGCGACGCCTATGTTTTGGTGATGAGTTGCATGGCTACGATTGGGTAGGCCCAAATAAAATCTACTCTAATCTCACATGTCAATATCCAGAAGAAAGTTGGAAAAAATGTGGCAAGGGAGAGGAAGAACATGACTGTGCTTGGTATGAAACTGTTAGTTACACAGTAGGCCGTAAAGTCACGGAAGTAGTGCATGAAATAGGTGAAGTGATCAAGGAAGGCGTTAGAACTATTGAAGGATGGATAGTTGATCTTTTCCTTCAGATCTGGCCTTATTTGGCAAGCTTAGTTGGAGTGATAGCTGTTGCCTTATTAGGACGTGTGGTCCTACAAGAAGGCATCAAGGCCATGTGCCGCCCATGTGGGAGGAACTACAAGCCACTCCCACCAGAACCGGGCGCTGGCTCGGCTTAAAACCAAGAGAGTACGGAAACAGTCTCACATCCGCCCCGGAGCAGCAGAGAGCAGAACTCAAGAGAGCCTCGGAGTCAAGAACATCATGGATTGCCCAACAACCAGTGCTCCAACTGATGTGAGTACATTTTATGCAGACTCAGATAGCACTACGGGCCCCACGCAGACCTCTTGGCCAAGATGCCCATTCCAGCTTAAGGGGAGCACGACAGAATATTTTCTAATAATGATTGCATGGATGTGCTATTGCCACACGGGCAAGTGGGGTAAAGGGCAACTGATGCAATTCCCCGTGGCCTTCCAGGCCTACGCCAAGATAATCGTGACCCATGTTATCATAAAGAGGGCTGAAATAATGCCACACTTATTTGTTACCTATGTCTTGGGAAGGGTCCAGACTTCATTCCGGCAGAGAGTAGTGATTTCATCTTAGCTATAGGCAGATTCCATCGTAGTGACCCTTGAGTGTGTGGCCACACTCACCCCTCTGTCTATACCCATCACAAACTGTGGGAGCACAGCTGGAAGAATCGTGATGGCGGTGATGGAAGGAGCTATAAC
>NC_056500.1:49546355-49546741 GCF_014905685.2 Nematolebias whitei | reverse complement strand
TTCCCTCGTCTCCTGCTGCAGCTTCCAAGGTTCCCTCGTCTCCTGCTGCAGCTTCCAAGGTTCCCTCGTCTCCTGCTGCAGCTTCCAAGGTTCCCTCGTCTCCTGCTCAGCTTCCAAGGTTCCCTCGTCTCCTGCTGCAGCTTCCAAGGTTCCCTCGTCTCCTGCTGCAGCACTCCAGGCTTCCACGCCGCCCGCTGCAGCTCCCCAGGTCTCCTCGTCGCATGCTGCAGCTCCCCAGGTCTCCTCGTCGCATGCTGCAGCTCCCCAGGTCTCCTCGTCGCAAGCTGCAGCTCCCCCAGGTCTCCTCGTCGCATGCTGCAGCTCCCCAGGTCTCCTCGACGCATGCTGCAGCTCCCCAGGTCTCCTCGTCGCATGCTGCAGCTCCC
>NC_056500.1:49545438-49546255 GCF_014905685.2 Nematolebias whitei | reverse complement strand
CTCGTCGCATGCTGCAGTTCCCCAGGTCTCCTCGTCGCATGCTGCAGTTCCCCAGGTCTCCTCGTCGCATGCTGCAGTTCCCCAGGTCTCCTCGTCGCATGCTGCAGCTCCCCAGGTCTCCTCGTCGCATGCTGCAGCTCCCCAGGTCTCCTTGTCACATGCTGCAGCTCCCCAGGTCTCCTTGTCGCAAGCCGTGTTCCCTTTGGCTCTGTGTTTTGGACGGCCTCCCGACCGCCCCCCTGACCTGGCCCGGTTTGATGGACAGCCTCCCGGCCACCCCCCTGACCTGGCCCGGTTTGATGGACAGCCTCCCGGCCGCCCGCCGGAACAATGACTCTTTGGGACGATCCCTTGACCTTCCAAATCCCTTGTGATCCCTCGTGTATTTTCTCTGGTCCCTCGTGTCCCTTTCTCTGTGGTTCCTCGTGTCCCTTTCTCTGTGGTTCCTCGTGTCCCTTTCTCTGTGGTTCCTCGTGTCCCTTTCTCTGTTGTTCCTCGTGTCCCTTTCTCTGTGGTTCCTCGTGTCCCTTTCTCTGTGGTTCCTCGTGTCCCTTTCTCTGTGGTTCCTCGTGTCCCTTTTCTCTGGCTCCTCGTGTCCCTTTTCTCTGGCTTCTCGTGTCCCTTTTCTCTGTGGTCCCTCGTGTCCCTTTTCTCTGGCTCCTCGTGTCCTTTCTCTGTGGTCCCTCGTGTCCTTTCTCTGGTCCTCGTGCTTTCCTCGGGCCCTCCACCCTTGCAGTGCCACCCTCCACCCACCCTAGTCCTTCGGGAGGGGGGTTTTTTGGGGACGCCTGGAGGCGTCCTGGGGGGGGGGGGGGGG
>NC_056500.1:49537577-49545338 GCF_014905685.2 Nematolebias whitei | reverse complement strand
GGTTTTGAGTAATGAACAAGGCTGGGAGTTTTTAAAAGCCTCAGGAATCTTTTGCAGGTGTTTAGAGTTACGTCGTTGATTCAGATGGTTAGGTTAATAGCTTGTTTAGAGAACCTTTTCATGATATGCTAATTTTTTGGGACAGGCATTTTGGGTTTTCATGAGCTGTATGCCATGATCATCAGTATTAAAACAATTAAAGACCTGAAATATTTCAGTTGGTGTGCAATGAATCTGAAATATAAGAAAGTTTCATTTTTATCATTACATTATGGAAAATAATGACCTTTATCACAATATGCTAATTTTTTGAGAAGGACCTGTACAACACTACATCTGTGATGAAACTGACAGGTCAGTATGAGTAGGGTAACGTAAATGCGGGGGTGCAGTTCACACTTAAGGAAACCACAAAATATGTGAGGATGAGAAACGTTCTGCTTCAGACGACGGTGCTGCTTGGATTACCATCAGAGCACCCCCCCCCCCCCACACACACACAGACCCACACACACACACACACATATACACACACACACACACACACACACACACACACACACACACACACAAAGCACTTTGTTGGAACCATTAGAACCAGCTCCTCTTCTAATCCAGTGCGTTCCTTTGTCCTGACTATTCATTTGCTCGCTACAGTTAACAACTCGCTCATAGCTTGTTGTCTTATCAGCTACAGAAGAAACCAAAGGAACAAAACAGTACACTGGGTTTGGTTTACAAGAATAAAAAAATGTTAAGAACAAAAAGAAAAACGCATTGCTGGACATGAAAACATTCATAATTCTAGGATCAGTGATTAAAAGGATTTTAAAACATCTCACACATGAACAAGCCTATCATTTGTCATGTGACAGCTACTGAGGAGAAAATAAACAAGTCAGCTGGTGCCAAATGCAGATTCACCTTTTACACAGTGTGTAGAGGTTCTCGAGGCCAAGGACATGTGTGAGCGACAGGCATTCAATGATTGTTTTCTGAACACCATCAACTGGCTGCAAATAGAGAGAAATAAAAACAGGTATTTTCAAAGACGTAGTCAAGAGACACTAGCACAGGCACATAAGATGGTGTGAAAAGGAGTCTTGAGACAAGAAACATGTACATTTATCAAATAAGTTCAGTAGATTAATGTGAGTTGTAGTTGGGCATTATTTTGTAAAGAAAATAAGGTAAAAAGTCAAAGTTTTCTTTTTTTCTTCTCCAAAACATCCAAATTCTACCACTTCTACAACTACATAAATAAAAAAATGAAAAAAAAAAAAAACTTTAGCACGTTCAGTACATATGCAACACCAACCTTGGGGAAGAAGCGGCAGTAATCCCGGGTAAGAACCATCTCCACAACGTCTTTGAGTCCTTCCAGTCCCAACATATCTGCAGCCAGCACCACTTGGCTGGAAGAAGGGAGACATTACAAACAGCTCAGCTCATTTTTTCCTCCTGCCTCGCACGTACAGTACCTGGCGTTAGCTCCACTGGGCAGATCCACGATGGCTCCGTACATGAACTGGAGCAAGATTTCCATTTCCTCCGGTCCTAAGCTGAAAAAGTTAAAATAAAATGTTTACAAGCTGTGAATGCTGTGTGCTAAATTTTAAAGAAGCTGAAACCAAATTGTTAAAGCTAAATCATTCAGAACATGAGATAAAATTGGCAGAACAGCGAAAAAATAAAACCAGCCAAACAGCTTCCTAAAGCCTAAATAAAGAGCAAAATTGTAGCAAAATTTTAAAATCAAACCCATAACTAAAGGTTGAAATCATCAAAACATTAGCTAAATGCTAAAATAATCAAAACTATAACTAAAAGATAACTCTATAAAACCACAGTTGAAGTCTTTAAAATCAAGACCAACGGCTAAAATCATCAAAACTGAAGACAAAAAAACCCCAAACTATTGTTGAAGGCAAAAAAATCATCAAAATCATAACTGAAGGCTAAAAATAAAACTGTAGCTAAAGGCTAAAATCATCAAAACCATAGCCGAAAGCTAAAATCATCAAAACCATAGCCGAAAGCTAAAATCATCAAAACCATAGCCGAAAGCTAAAATCATCACAACCATAGCTGAAGGCTAAAATCATCAAAACCATTAAAAAAAAGCATATGGAAGAAATTATAAACATAAAAACTGTATGGATGCTGCTAAATGACAATCAAACTTTTACAGTTCCACCTTTTTGTTACTCTCAGTATAAATTGCATTGTTATGGTTTATTTTTTCCTGAAGGGGCTCAGACTAAGAACCCTGTATACAAAGCCCACATTTTATTGAATGCAGCCTAAGGACCATCTCTGAGGATTCCCTGACCATTCTGACAGTCATGTCTTCCTCCATTACCCTCAGATCAAAGACGATGGAAAGAGTGACGCTTTTCTCCCTGGAGGAAATAAATATATATATATATATATATATTATTTTTTTTTTTTTTAAACTGCCTTTGCTGTGCTGAAAGAAAGAAACTGTGGGTGGTAGTGATGGGATCTTCAACAGGCAGTGAATACAGAGGAAATACTTTGCTTGGCAGGAATCCATACATACTCTGAGATTCCACTAGCAGAAAGAGGCTGTGTTTAAATGTGTTTGGAGATATAAAATAAAACCTGATAGAGTTGGCGAAACCCCACCGAGCCAGGTCTGTGGGAAGGTATCAATTATTCATACAGTGCATGTTGCACATCAGCTTTATTGTTCTGAATTGATTTGTGGAAGAGTTAGACCACGAGGATGAGGAGTGTTACTGACTTCTGCTTCCTGCTGTTGGATGATGATGGTGTGCCTGTCTTACCCTTGCAGAGTGATGCACTGTCTAGAGCTCTCCATCCAGCTTCCACTGAGCATAGCGCGGAAGTACTGAGACCGTGCACACAGGATTGCCCTAGAAACCCAGTAAAGCACATATCTGCATGTAAAAAACAACTCGCCCACAATTTAATATTTCATGTCACCTACTGGAAGTGTCAACAGTGAAGCTGTTTTGAAGAAACAAGCATGAGGAAAAAGGAAAAAAAATACACACTTTTATTCTGAAAATGTTTTTCATATCCTCTCAGATCCCATATAGCATCATGTGTTCAGAATACTTAATTTTATTACTGTGCACTGTTAAGTCCACTGATAAGACAAAAGAAAAATAGGTGTAGATTTGTCTATGTTCCATTGCTGCTGTCAGCAAAATATATGTCAGTGGAAAGATTTTAATGAAACTCTCAGAAAGAAATCATTGGATGCACAGTGCATTATTTACAGCGCTTCACTTTTTCCACATTTTGTTACATTACAGCCTTATTCAAAATTGTATTACAGTAATCTTTTCCTCAAAATTCTACACACAATACACAATTATGACAATGTGGAAAAAAATAATTTTACGCTGGATGTCCTTCCTGATGCAACCACAGACCATCGAGTTACCACAGCCTTCTGTGTGGAGCAGAGCTATGTAGGTCAACCAGGGAAGCAGATGGTGGGGGTTAAGGGCCTTGCCCTAAAGGACCCAGAGTGGAGCAAATGGTAGTGGAGTCAGGTGTGGGTGCTTCACCTTTCTCACTCACGTTTGATGTTACCAGTACGAGGACTTGAAGTGGCGACCTTCCGATCACAGGCCTATCTTCTCTAACCTCTGTGCCACCACTCCCACTTCATAGTCTTTGCCATGAAGCTACAAATGGAGCTCAGATGCCTCCTGTTTCCAAGGTCAAGGTGTCTTTGTCATTCGCATCACATGTGGTACATGAGGTGGAACAAAACTATGTACAAAACTATGATGGTCCCAGTAACATCCAACAAAAATACAAAATGTAAAGGAAAACAGTAATAAGATCTAAGCTATGAACTAAGAAATATGCTAAACTAAGAATTTACTGAACACTAATAGTACAAAACAATGTTTCAAACAACAGCAGCACGAACACTGATTAATCTACTGATCGTCCGTGAGATGTTTCTACAAGTTAAATGGAGTCCACCTGTGGTAAATTCAGTTGACTGGATTTGATTTAGAAAGGCCCTCACCTGTCTATAGAAGGTCCCACAGCTGACAATGATGTCAGAGCACAAACACAAAGCATGAAGTCAGAAGAATTGTCTGTAGACCTCCGAGACAGAATTGTGTTGAGGAACAAATCTGGGGAAGGATACAGAAACATTTCTTCTGCTTTGAAGGTCTCAATGAGCTCAGTGGCCTCCATTATTCATGAATGGAAGAAGTATGGAACCACCAGGACTCTTCCTAGAGCTGGTTGGCCAGCTAAACTGAGTGATTGGGGGAGAAGGGCCTTAGTCAGGGAGGTGACCAAGAGCCCGATGATCACTTTGTCAGAGCTCCAGCGTTCCTCTGTGGAGAGAAAAGAACCTTCCAGAAGGTCAAACATCTCTGCATTAATCCACCAGTCAGGCCTGTATGGTAGAGTGTCCAGATGAAAGCCACTCCTTAATAAAAGGCTCATGGCAGCTCATCTGGAGTTTACCAAAAGCCACCTGAAGGACTCTCAGACCATGAGAAACTAAATTCTCTGGTCTGATGAGACAAAGATTGAACTCTTTGGTGTGAAGGTCAGGCATCATGTTTGGAGGAAACCAGGCACCACTCATCACCAGAACAACACCATCTCTACAGTGAAGCATGGTAGTGGCAGCATCATGCTATGGGATGTTACTGTCGGTTTTAATAAATGGGGGAGGGGCGTGGATGCGGAGCGGTATGCCAGTAGCATATTTACTAGTGCATTTCAACTTCAATTCAATTCAGTTTATTTATATAGCGCCAAATCACAACAAAGTAGTCTCAGGGCACTTTACAGAAACATTCACATACATAAAAGCCAATTAGTAAAGTTCTCTATCTAAGGAATCCAGCAGACAATATGAATATTGGCTTTGTTGCAGTCTCCCATCCTGAGCAAGCACAGTGGCAACAGTGGAAAGGAAAAACTCCCTTTTAAAAGGAAGAAACCTCCAGCAGAACCAGGCTCAGGACAAGCGGCCATCTGCTTTGACCGGCTGGCTGAGAGGACAGGAAGGAGACAGACGAACATAGAATGGTAGGTCCAGGTATAGGTCCAGGTGTACCTGAAAGACAAAAAGAACACACGTTAAGGATAGAAAAAATAATTACAAATACAAAACAGGTTGAGCAGAGTAAGTAAAGACGGTAGTAGAGTGAAAATTGTGGTCAGTTTGTCCTCCAGCAGTCTAAGCCTATAGCAGCCTAACTAAGGGACGGCTCAGGAAACCCAAGCCAACCCTAACTATAGGATTTAGCAAAAAGGAAAGTCTTAAGCCTAGTTTTAAAACTGGATAATGTGTCAGCCTCACGGACAGAGATTGGAAGTTGGTTCCACAAGACAGGAGCCTGATAACTAAAAGATCTGCCTCCCATTCTGTTTTTGTAAATTCTAGGAACCACAAGTAAACCTGCAGTCTGAGAGCAAAGTGCTCTGTTAGGAAAATATGGAAAAATAAGATGGAGCCAGGTTGTTGCGAGCTTTGTAGGTTAGAAGTAAGATTTTAAATTCTATTCTGGACTTGACAGGGAGCCAATGGAGAGAAACTAAAACTGGAGAAATATGATATCTCCTGCATTGCGCCCTGTGCTACATCAATACCGGCAGTTGTTGACAGGAGGGGGGAGGGAGCTCGGTAGGCAGGGCACTCTGTTCTGTTGACAGGGTGGGGCGCCCCTCTTGTATAATGGTAGGATCTCTGGAGATAACTGAAAATGGCTGCACATACCTCTCCCATCCAACCTGATGGAGTTTGAAAAGTACTGCAAAGAAGAATGGGACAAACTGCCTAAAGATAGGTGTGCTCAGCTGGTAGCATCATTTTCAAACAGACTGGAGGCTGTGACTGCTGCCAGAGGTGGATCAACAAAGTATGAAGCAAAGACTGTGAATACTTATGGAAATGTAATTTCTTAGTTTTCCATTTTTAATAAATTTGCAAAAATCTTAAATATTTTTCATATTGTCTTAAATCTGTGTAGAATGTTGAGAAAAGAGATTAACTTAATACAATTTGAAATAAGGGTGTACCATAAAATGTGGAAAAACTGAAGCGCTCTGAATACGTTCCAGATGCACTAAATCTACAACCAAATTCAAGACAGCCACCACAGCTAACAGACCATCGGAAACACACAGGTGTGGTAGTAGCTGAAAGTCATTCGCAACGCATACAGTGAGTTTAAAACTCAGGTAATTGATGGTATCAACACTTTTAGCAAAATATTTCATGATAAATTGGACAGAATAAATGAAATTCTCAGAAAACTGGTATGAACGATATTCATTCCTTTAAAGAACGGTATGATTTTTTTTCTGTCTTTAGAGAAATAAATTGATGTGTTCAATCTAGTGATGTCCCAATACAGCCTCAAGTACTCATACTGTAATCATATAAACACCCCAATATTCAAACAGATACCACTTTTATGCTTGGTCATGTCAATTCCTCTTCCACTTCGCAAGTAACGAAGGACAAAAAAATAAGTCCAGTTTAGAGACATTTTTTAAAAACACAGGTGATGGTTAGAGAGTAGACTCTTTGCTGTGTTCTTAACAAAACAAATGTGTTTCCAAAAGACATTGTGTAATGTTTATGCACACATTCATTAATTACTCAGTACTGGTACTGTTAAAGACGGGAGCTGGCCGTGGGCCACCGGATCCGGAAACCCCCTCCAGCCCACGTCTTTACCCCCGGCTCGAACCTCCCTCAGAAGTGGCAACTCATGCTAACAAATAAATCAAGGAAACGTCCATTAAGTTTTATCAATTATATTAAAAAAAAAAAGGCAGAAGATTACAGCTTTACAACGCTGGACTCTCCGGACTGTGACGTGTACACTGACCCGGAAGAGCCTCGATGTCTCGTCTCATTACTCACACTCAGCTGCTATGGAGATCAAAGCTGCACAGAATCCACCTTCTTCTGTCTAAATAGCTCTGCTGCCCTGTAGAAGAGCTGAGGGAAACCTGTATCCATGGTTATTACTACATCTGAATCACCGAGCAAACACCAACCGCTGGTCCGCATTCATACAAGTCCACAACACATGTTCAGCCTCCGTTTCAACATTTCATCTTTAGTCTCATGTAGTTCCTTTAACTGAGCAATATCCAACTTTATTTATTTTAGTCCCACCACTTCTAATAAAGATATAAAAAACAGTAAAGATTTTTTAGTTACTGTGTTGTTCATTTTCATAACACTTCAATAATATTCAATCGTTAAGGATGCTGATCAATGAAGCACTTGAGATCAGGTTTTGTTCTTCCAGTGAATACATCTTAAGGTGTACAATGCAGGCATGCATTTCCTGGTTTAAATTTCTCCTCGTATTATTTAAGCTAAATGCCTATTTGCTGAAGCTGTACAGGTCCTTCTCAAAAAATTAGCATATTGTGATAAAGGTCATTATTTTCCATAATGTAATGATAAAAATTAAACTTTCATATATTTCAGATTCATTGCACACCAACTGAAATATTTCAGGTCTTTAATTGTTTTAATACTGATGATTATCAGTATTAAAACAATTAAATTGTTTTAATACTGATAATCAGCTCATGAAAACCCAAAATGCCTGTCCCAAAAAATTAGCATATCATGAAAAGGTTCTCTAAACAAGCTATTAAACTAACCATCTGAATCAACGACGTAACTCTAAACACCTGCAAAAGATTCCTAAGGCTTTTAAAAACTCCCAGCCTTGTTCATTACTCAAAACCGCAATC
>NC_056500.1:49525984-49537477 GCF_014905685.2 Nematolebias whitei | reverse complement strand
CAATCATGGGTAAGACTGCCGACCTGACTGCTGTCCAGAAGGCCATCATTGACACCCTCAAGCAAGAGGGTAAGACACAGAAAGAAATTGCTGAATGAATAGGCTGTTCCCAGAGTGCTGTATCAAGGCACCTCAGTGGGAAGTCTGTGGGAAGGGAAAAGTGTGGCAGAAAACGCTGCACAACGAGAAGAGGTGACCGGACCCTGAGGAGGATTGTGGAGAAGGGCCGATTCCAGAACTTGGGGGACCTGCGGAAGCAGTGGACTGAGTCTGGAGTAGAAACACCCAGAGCCACCATGCACAGGCGTGTGCAGGAAATGGGCTACCGGTGCCGCATTCCCCAGGTCAAGCCACTTTTGAACAAGAGACTGCGTCAGAAGCATCTCGCCTGGGACTGCTGCTGAGTGGTCCAAAGTTATGTTCTCTGATTACAGTAAATTTTGCATTTCCTTTGGAAATCAAGGTCCCAGAGTCTGGAGGAAGAGAGGAGACACAGAGTTCACATTGCTTGAGGTCCAGTGTCAAGTTTCCACAGTCACTGGGGTGCCATGTCATCTGCTGGTGTTGGTCCACTGTGTTTTATCAAGCGCAGGGTCAATGCAGCTAGCTATCAGGAGATTTTGGAGCACTTCATGCTTCCATCTGCTGAAAAGCTTTATGGAGATGAAGATTTCCTTTTTCAGCATGACCTGGCACCTGCTCACAGTGCCAAAACCACTGGTAAATGGTTTACTGACCATGGTATTACTGTGCTCAATTGGCCGGCCAACTCTCCTGACCAGAACCCCATAGAGAACCTGTGGGATATTGTGAAGAGAAAGTTGAGAGACGCAAGACCCAACACTCTGGATGAGCTTAAGGCCGCTATCGAAGCATCCTGGGCCTCCATAACACCTCAGCAGTGCCACAGGCTGATTGCCTCCATGCCACGCCGCATTGAAGCAGTCATTCATGCAAAAGGATCCCCGACCAAGTATTGAGTGCATAACTGAACATGATTATTTCAAGGTTGGCGTTTTTTGTATTAAAAACACTTGTCTTTCATTGGTGGGATGAAATATGCTAATTTTTTGGGACAGGCATTTTGGGTTTTCATGAGCTGTATGCCATAATCATCAGTATTAAAACAATTAAAGACCTGAAATATTTCAGTTGGTGTGCAATGAATCTGAAATATATGAAAGTTTCATTTTTATCATTACATTATGGAAAATAATGACCTTTATCACAATATGCTAATTTTTTGAGAAGGACCTGTATAAGGAGCACAGGTCAGAACTGTAGGCAGCTCACTCCCGTCTTCTTCTTTTCCCTCTTCAGGGTCTCTACAGTGAATCAAGCTCGTCCATCTCTGTCCTCTGCATCCTCTGTCCTCACTCCAACTACCTCCATGCCCTCTCTAACATCCATTCTCAGGTGATCTAGAACTCAAGTAGTAGATGTTTATTTTCAGATGATGGAGGAGTTGGGAGGAGGAATATCTGGTATTTGTTAAGTAGTTGTAAAATGAGGTCAGTGTACTGCAGCCGCTTTCCTGCACAGACTCATTCACAAAGTTTTGTCTAATCACACAACACCTGGTGCATGCCCCTGCAAGAACAAAAGCTCTGCTAGAGGTTCATGCAAAGAATAGATTCTCGGAGGCAGTGCGAGAACAAAAAGACGCAGTTTTCGTCACGCAACCATGTTAGAGAGAGCAAATTTGAGTATGTCTGATGAAGTTTAAATCTGCCTTTAACATTGATGAGGTTAAAAACTCCCCCAATTCTTCCCCACACCTTACCTAAACACAAGTCTGCCATGCCATCACAAATATTTCTACCTGTGGCAGAAGAAGAGCTGCTTTGCCACTTGGATGGTGATGTCACACTGTTCTTTCCTTTGGTACAGATCCAGCAAATCAGCACCGAGGCCAGAGGCCTGATCAGGAACAGCAGCTCCTGGACACAACGATGAGATGAATGATGTAGAAGAACAAGAAGGTGTCAAAGGCTTTGGGTGCACTACAATCTGCAGAGTCTCATTTGTCTGAATGTAACAGAAAAACAGCACTGACTCAGCTTTATGAACTAAAAACAACAAAAGTACTGCATACAGCACATTATAAACTCATTAACAAACTATTATGCAGAAACAACAATTTATAGCAATGGCTTGGACAAGCAAAGACCTTGTTTAACATTTGACCTTGAATTTGTGACCTTGAATTTTTGAATACGAGTATTTTTGAATTGATTGAATTAAAGCTGTGGTGATGAAAAGTGTATGTGACACTCCATCTAGTGATGGTGCATGTGTGTATGAAGTTTCATTAAATTATCTTGAGAGGATCAGAAGTTTTACTGCACGGTGGCGCAGTTCACTTCACCACTTGCTCTTGCCGAGATCGGAGACTTCTCCCTTCCCCTCCCTCTCTGCTTTGCTGCTCTGTCTGTTTGTGAAATTGCTCTGAGCCTCTCTTGAATATCTTCCGAACCATAATTATGGACTTGTTTTGATCAGTTGGTCCCTCAACTCAATTTACAACATTTCTTCGAAGAGAAGACAGGCTTTAGGTGAGACGATTTGCCCTGTTGGCACGCGTGCAGCTGGATATCTCATCGACTGGAAGACTTTATGACGTGTCTATCTCTGCTGCCACTTGTGGATTTTAAGGACGCATATTTAATTGGATTTACGATAACTGGTTCCTGCTTTTTGGATTTGGCTGGTTGCTGGTTTTATCTAAAATCAAGGAAGTCATCGGCAGCAAATTTGGACCCGATCAAGTTGCTTGCCTTTATGATGGCTTGGTTCATGTCTCGAGTACCCAGACTCAAATACTTTGAGCAGAATGGATCAGATCTTGGGGATTTTACTCAGACACGTTCCTTTGATGTGGCCATGTAATTTGGACATTTCGGAACCGAGTGGACCAACACAGACTCAAGGTAGATGTCATTAAGTTCTGCCTGTCCCCAAAACAACTGTGTGTTTATCTGAATTCGGCTCCCTTGGCTGGTCTTGAAGGCCATCTTATCTGAATTCGCCTGGAGAAAATGTGATCCAACGCTCACCACCCCCTCCCTGAGGAATTTCCAACTGATAACCAGATGAAACCAGCTGAATAAACTTTGTGTCATCATTTCAGGACTCTTGGATTCTCATAGTCGTTATTCTTGGCCATTCCTCAACATACCTTGAGAATGTTTATGGATCTCACCAGAGGACATTGGCTGATTATTACATATTTATCAGAACTCTTACAGTGTCCTTGAGAGCATCTATGAACATTGCTCACCGCTCTCGTCATCCCTCTGCCGAATGTCTACGTCACTATGTGCTTGTTTGTGCGAGGTGTTTTTTAATATCAGTTTTTCTTCTCAGGCAGAAAAAAAAAGTCTGATCGGAATTTTTTCGCCTCCAATTCCTACATGTGTCCAGTTTATCACTTTTATTGTCTGTCCAAACAGGTCTCACTTGTAAATGAGTCTTTGAGGCTCAATGTGACTTATCTGTTTAAATAAAGGTTGAATGAAAAAAAAAAAAAGTTGGTAGAGTTGCTGCCTCTCAGTGAGGTCGCCAGTTCAAATCCCTGCCCGGGACTTTTCTGGGTGGAGTTTGCATGTTCTCTCCATGCATATATGGGTTTTCTCCGAGTACTCCAGTTTCTTCCTACAGACCAAAAACATGCATGTTAGTCTGCTTGGTAACTGTAAATTGTCCCTAGGCGTGAGTGAGAGAGTGAATGGTTGTCTCGTTTGTCTCTTTGTGTCCCTGTGATGGACTGGAGACCTGTCCAGGGTGTCTCCCGCCTCTTACACAGTGACTGCTGGATATGGGCACCAGAAAACCCCATGACCCATAAAGGTTTAGAAGCAGGTAAAAGATAATGGATGGATGGATGGATGGATGGATGGATCAGAAGTTTTGAGCAGGACAAGAGAACAGATGGAGACTATGACATAATATAATATATACAAATAAAAACAGAATAAAGAAAGTTATTCTAATCTTGAATTATTTGTAGCTCGCCCATGCTGTCATTAGCAGGAACAGGCATCCAAACACGATTAGCTCCTAAGCAGATTATAATTTGAGGAGAGTGGATTAAGGAGTGCAGCTTCATAGTCACACGATGAACAAACCTTTCAGAGTTCATGTGTTCACCTGAGTCAGAGGACCCCTGACGAGGAGTCAGGTTTGGAGTGTTGTTTTCTGGCAGGGAGCTGTGTGGGTCTGAGTGTCGGTCAGCTGTTCTCATGCTCTCCTCTGATGTGTACACTCGCCTGCAGGGAGAACACTTGAAAGTTAATCAAAATGTATTTTATACCAATTTAAATCACAATCTGCTACACAAACAGTTGATGCCTGGGTTGTGCAGTTCTAGAAGGTTGAATCCAATATACAGTAGGTGACATCATTTATAGGACAAGGATTGACCAAAATGACTTCTTCCTTGCTCAACATTACAACATTACAACATCTTAGTCTAAAACTCTGGAATGGAAGGGGATGAGTAATCCTTCAAGGAGTGCCCAGTCCAGCATTAGAACATATAAACAGTTTGGAGATGATTTGTTGCCAACACTGCAATGAAAACATCTCCAGTGATGCACCAAACAGAAAGCCTTGCAGCAGCACAGCGCCCTCTGCCAGACAGACGCTGAATCATCCTCAGCTGGACGGTTAAGGCTTCAGTGAAGCTAACTGAAGGTGGGAGTATTTAAGAAATCTATAAAAGTCATTCTCTGTAGAGGAAACAGAAGTGCCTACCTCAGGAAACATTTCAGTGCAGGGAGGTCGTAGTCTGGTAGGTGGACAATGATGGGATCTTTGTGCGTCTGTCCCTGAAGGATGTGAGGAGTTCTGGCCAGCAGCACGGCTTGGTGCGCTCGGACCGAACCTGAACCTGCATACAGGGAAACATCTGCCTCCAGCTCCTCCAGCAGCAGCCTGGAGAAAAGGAGCACAGGTTTCTGTGTCAGGGGTTTGTCCTGTCAACTTAAAATCCAAACACAGACTTTTATTCACTGTGTTAAGATATACGCTTTGAAACCATCAGTAAAGAAAAATCCAGTCAAGAACTCATCTAATGGCCTATTTCTTCATTTCAGGATTATGAGACAAGTCCTGGGGCAGTCCAGTTCTTCCTCACAATCATCTCATCTCATCCTGCCAAGATGACTGATCTGGGTGACCCAGAACATGCTCAGCTCCAGGCCAAGCAGGCGCCAGGATTACAAACACTGCCGTTTTATTTCTGTAACATTTAAAACTGGATTAAGTTAGAAAGACTTGAGTATCTGTTTCGGGTCATGTTTTGTAGTGTTTGTTTAAGATGATAACTAAGACACATCTTAAAAAGGTCTTCATTGTTCCTTTATAAATCAGATCTGTTATCATAAGTTTATTGCATGCCCGACAAGAGAAGGAAACACGCTGGATCACTGTTACACCACAGTGAGCGGTGCTTATCGTGCTGTGCCTCGTGCTGCCCTGGGTCTCTCAGATCATGAGATGATTCACCTCATACCTGCATACAGACAGAGACTGAAGCTCTCAAAACCTGTGGTGAGGACATCCAAAGTGGACCAGTGAAGCTGTGGAGGAGCTACGCACGTGTTTGGACACCACAGACTGGGACCTGTTCAGGGCTTCTACAGACAGTCTAGACGAACACACAAACACTGTGACGTCATATATACATTTCTGTGAGGACAGCATCATCCCATCACGCTCCAGAGTCATTTTCAATAATGATAAACCCTGGTTCACATCCAAACTAAGACAGCTTTGTCAGCAGAAGGAGGCTGCTTTCAGAGAGGGGGACAGAGACAACTACAGACGTGCGAAGTATGGATTTAGCAGGGAGGTGTCGAAGGCTAAATCCAGGTACAATGCACGGCTGCAACAACAGTTCTCTGCAAACAACTCTGCCTCTGTCTGGAGGGGGCTGAAAGAGATAACTAATTACAAGCCCAGAGCACCTCATTCTACAGACAATCTCAAACTGGCAAACGATCTGAACGACTTCTATTCACGCTTTGAAGTCATGGACTCACATTCCTCCATCCTCCACACCAACCCCAGCTCAACTGGTTTAACCACTTGGGACTGCCCCCGACAACCCCCTGCTATCTCTGTACAAGAGGATGAAGTAAGGAGGCTTTTTAAAAGGCTGAATATAGATAAGGCTGCAGGCCCAGACCTTGTGTCACCCTCCACGCTGAGACATTGTGCTGGAGAGTTGGCTCCGGTCTTCACAGGGATCTTCAACTCTTCACTGGAGTCATGCCACGTCCCAGCCTGTTTCAAGTCCTCCATCATCGTCCCTGTCCCCAAGAAGCCACGTGTCACAGGACCAAATGACTACAGACCTGTAGCTCTCACGTCTGTAGTCATGAAAACCTTTGAACGCTTGGTTTCATCTCACCTCAAGTCCATCACCAACCCCCTCCTGGACCCCCTGCGGTTTGCCTACAGGGCCAACAGGTCTGTAGATGACGCAATAAACCTGGCTCTTCACTTCATCCTGCAGCACCTGGACTCCCCAGGAACCTACGCCAGGATCCTGTTCGTGGACTTCAGCTCCGCATTTAACACCATCCTCCCTGCTCTGCTCCAAGACAAGCTCTCCCTGCTCCATGTACCTGACTCCACCTGCAGGTGGATCACAGACTTCCTGACAGACCGGAGTCAGTGCGTGCGGCTGGGGAGAGCTGTCTCGGACACTCGGACTATAAGCACAGGATCTCCACAGGGCTGTGTGCTTTCCCCCCTGCTTTTCTCCCTGTACACCAACTGCTGCACCTCCAGCCATGACTCTGTGAAACTTATTAAGTTTGCAGATGACACCACCCTCATCGGGCTCATCTCGGACGGTGATGAGTCTGCATACAGGAGGGAGGTGGACCGGCTGGTGACCTGGTGCAGTAGCAACAACTTGGAACTCAATGCCCAGAAGACAGTGGAGATGATTGTGGATTTCAGGAAAGCCACAGCCCCTCTGCCCCCCCTCACCTGTAATGATACCCCCATCACCACTGCAAATTCTTATCGGTTCCTCGGCACCACCATCACCCAGGACCTCAAGTGGGAGCCGACCATCAGCTCCCTCATCAAGAAGGCCCAGCAGAGACTGTACTTCCTGCGACAGCTGAAGAAGGCCAAGCTGCCGGCCAAGCTGATGGTGCAGTTCTACACAGCCATCATCGAGTCCATCCTCAGCTCCTCCATCACGGTGTGGTACGCCGGGGCCACTGCCAGGGACAGACTCAGACTGCAGCGCGTTGTGCTCTCAACTGAGAAGGTGATCGGCTGCAGCCTTCCATCCCTCCACGACCTGTACGTCTCCAGGACTGTGAGGCGAGCAGGTCGGATCACAGCTGACCCTGCTCACCCTGCACACGGACTGTTTGAACCACTCCCCTCAGGCAGGAGGCTTCGGTCCATTCGGACCAGAACCTCCCGCCATAAGAACAGTTTCTTCCCCTCTGCTGTTGGACTCCTGAACACTCATAATGCTACCTCATAATTTCTGCTTTGGTCACATTACATCTGTATTATAATTGAATACTCCATCTGTACTGTTCTCTAAGCTTTTTTATTGTTTTCTATTGTATGGGTGTACATATGGTTATGTTATGTTTTTAATTTTACTTTATTTGTGGGTGTACACAGGCTTATGTCTTATGTAATGTTCTCATTTTTACTTAATTTTTACTTTATTTTTACTTTATTTTACTTTATTACTATTCGCACCTTATGTCGAAGCAAATTCCTAGTTTGTGAACCTCGTTCATTGACATGGCGATAATAAACTGATTCTGATAAACACTTTAAACAATATATTTTATAATAAACTAAAAGTGTTAAATGCTATTAATAGCATTACAGAAGAGGATTTAATGAACCATTTCAGATAAAACCCATTAACACCTGACTATGATAAGATTCAAAGTTTAAATCATTTAAATAAGACATTATTAAAGTTAAAAAAAAAAAAACTTCTCTCAAGAGGTCTTTTCTTTCCTTAGTTAAATTACTTGGATTTCTTAAAAAGGTAAACTCATCTAGAATTTGATGCGAGGAAAATGAGAGAAGGATGTTCATTGTGTTGCTACGTTTCTTTTGTCATTTTTGGTGTTTGGAAACAAAGAATATTAAAGACAGTATCTCCAAATGTGATCAGAAAAATAAACAGTGAACAGCGTTCAAGCAGTTTTCAAAAAAGGTCTGTAGGGATTTTGAGCATCCATCCATCCATCCATCATCTTTATCCGCTTCTTTCTTTTTGAGTCACGGGGTCACTGGTGCCCATATCCAGCAGTTACTGTGCGAGAGGTGGGGGACATCTGGACAGGTCTCCAGTCCATCACAGGGACACATAGAGACAAACGAGACAAACAACAATTCACTCTCACTCACACCTAGGGACAATTTAGAGTTACAATCAGCCTAACATGCATGTTTTTGGTCTGTAGGAGGAAACTGGAGTACTCGGAGAAAACCCACACATGCACACATGCATGGAGAGAACATGCAAACTCCACCCAGGAAGGCTCCTGGACAGGATTCGATTCGACGACCTTCTCGCTAAACTTGAACTTCTACTCTAAATTGTCTAGGTGTGAGTGAGAGAGTGAATGGTTGGTTGTCTCATTTGTCTCTATGTGTCCTTGTGATGGACTGGAGACCTGTCCAGGGTGTCCCCCACCTCTCACGCAGTGACTGCTGGATATGGGCACCAGTGACCCCCAAGACCCAAACAGGAAGCGGATAAAGGTGATTGATGGATGGTCATGGGTGTCTCCATCCCATCTCAATTTAACTTCTTTAATTCTGAAACTTTGCAGCTGTACCTTTTGTAAATTTCCACTTGTCTATGTGTTGCTCCTGTATTGTAACATGTACGTTTATTATGTGTATAGCATTGTTTGCACTTGCAAAATAAAATGTGCGCACACACACAACCTTTTTGAAAAAAATTATCACACTGTTTTCAATAGTGGAAGTTTTCTCATGACTCGAGCAGTGGTGAATCTTAAAGCTCTTGACATTTAAAGATCTGCTCCAGTCGCAGGTTTTCAGATCAGGGGACTCTGTCGTGTCTTACCTGTCCAGCTCTGCAGACAAAGCAGCCGACAGACATCTACTAAGCTGCTCTTTGTGTTTGCACTCCTTGCTCTGAAACTCTCTTGCAGCCTCACTGTGCATCATGGTTTATAATACTCTGAAACAGAAACAAGATGAACTGTGAACTAAATAGGCTGCTGTGGCTGAACATGACTTAAATTTAATGACATGAATTAAGGAAACAGAAAAGAAGTAAGACAATTCATCTAGACATTTGAACAAGTCAACCTGTGTCTAACTCAGCTTGTTTCACAATAAAAGCATATTACCTTGTGTTTAGTTGTGTGGTACTTTGTCTGACTGTTTGATCATACTTTAGCTAACGTAACCATATGTGGCTCTTTAGGGGCCTCATGTACAAAGACTTGCATGGATTTTCTACTGAAACATGGCGTATGCTTAATTAAGACAAAGAACCTACTCACAAATCAATCCCGATGTAAGAAACTGTGTGTCTGCACGATTCCAAACATACTTCCTTATTTCATACCAATCAACGAGGAATTGAACACACATGAAGGAACACCTGACTCCCCCCTTGACACGCCTCTATTTCTTCTTCTTTCGGCTGCTCCCTGCGTTAGGGGTCACCAGTGACAGTCACAGCAAACTAAGTCGCACAAAGACTTGGCAGTTATTTTTACGCCATATGTCCTTTCTGATGCAACCACAGACCACCGATCTACCACAGCCCTCTGTGTGGAGCAGAGAGCTGCTATCTAGGACACCCGGAGGAGCAGATGGTGGGGGTTATGGGCCTTGCTCAAGGGCCCAGAGTGGGACGAATGAGGGTGGTGGCAGGTGTGGGTGCTTCACCTACCCCACCCACATTTTTTATGTTGTCGGTACTGGGGCTTGAACCGTCAATCTTCCGATCACAGGCCCACCTTCTCTAACCTCTGCGCCACCACTCCCCCTCCTTGACATGCCTCCATTTAAATATGTAAAATAGATGTAAATATGTTTTGCATGGGGCAGCACGGTGGCGCAACTGGTAGAGCTGCTGCCTCTCAGCGAGCAGGTCCCTGGTTCAAACCCCGGTCCAGGGGCCCTCTGGGTGGAGTTTGCATGTTCTCTCCGTGCATGGGTGGGTTTTCTCCGGGTACTCCGGTTTCCTCCCACAGACCAAAAACATGCATGTTAGGCTGATTGGTAACTCTAAATTGTCCCTAGGTGTGAGTGAGGGAGTGAATGATTGTTTGTCTCGTTTGTCTCTATGTGGCCCTGTGATGGACTTGCGACCTGTCCAGGGTGTACCCCGCCCCTCGCACAGTGATTGCTGGACATGGGCACCAGCGACCCCCGTGACCCAAAATGGAATAAACGGGTAAAGATAATGGATGGATGGATGGATGTTTTGCATGTGGGATTCTTGTCTCTGCATGTTAAAAATTTATGTCTAGATGCAGCTAAATGAAGAATTTCAATGAATGTGAATCAGAGATGCTCCCAGTAGCATCGTAGTGGGGTAGTAGTGGTGTGTAAAAACATGTGCCACACGTGTAAACGGTGTGTTTTGCTGCTGAATGAAGTAAACCGAAGGGCTCAGACCTGTCGGTGGCACCTTTCTAAGGCATTTCCAACAGTACAGACGTTTAATAAAGAATTACTTTAAACACAGAGGCACTCAGGAGCTTGGTAGAACTTAAAATCTTGTTCTTTAAGTAGTTCATGTGACATAAGTCGCTGATAATAAACCAAGTATTTCCTACACAGTGAGGATTTTTTTTTTACATCAGGGACGAAGTCTGGACATCATGGACGAAGTCTTCCCATTAACTGGCACAGCACGGCTCAGGGACAACTGAGAAATACCTAATCAGTTTTTGGTTGATGTGATCCCTGAAAACACGCTGCCTCCCAGTTCTTCTATTGGTGACGTCGTCCTGCGGCACCCCAGCTGTCACTGTCCCACAATTATGTACAACTTTACGCAGCTATTTATGGACATTTATGTGATGTTGTAGATCTTGTGGACCTGTGGAGTCGTCACACAGAGTTGTTCTGAATTTGATGACATCAATTTCTTCGCGAATATGAATGCCCCTTACACAGTTCACACTCGTGAACGTGCACCTCCTGTCTGTGCACGTTGCAGGTGTGCACTCATCTACATGTGTTTGCATCTACTTGTGACAAAATTATAAGAAACTTTACAGTTTACCCTGATGCATGCTCAATAATCCAGGTAGAAAAATCCAAAAAAGTTCAATCTGGTCCTCTGGACATTCAAAAAAAAGCAAACAAAAAACAAAACAAAGCAAAAAAAATCTAGAAATGTTTCGTCTCTCAACCAGGAGACTTCTTCAGTCTGAGGTGCTGTTTTCAGCTCAGTCTCTTAAATAGCACCTTCTCAGAGTGGATCAACCAGTTTGC
>NC_056500.1:49522286-49525884 GCF_014905685.2 Nematolebias whitei | reverse complement strand
GCAAACTGGTTGATCCACTCTGAGAAGGTGCTATTTAAGAGACTGAGATGAAAACAGCACCTCAGACTGAGGAAATCTCTTGGATGAGAGACAAAACGTTTCTAGATTTTTTTGCTTTGTTTTGTTTTTTGTTTGCTTTTTTTTGAATGTCCAGAGGACCAGATTGAACTTTTTTGGATTTACAGTTTACATTGAAGTGAGGCTGTTTTGATCATTTTTCAGGCGTGTTAGATGTCATGTTGTTTGAAGTAAAATGTGGTTCAGTTTCCTTGTTTGGATTTAAACCATAAATGTGCAAACTCATGAGAAAAAATCATTGTGTTTGAAAATTCCTTAAGTTCGGAAAACCAAACAGTCATATACTTTTGTAGTCTGACATTGTGGAATGAAAAAGTTACAGGTAAGCACATTCTCATGGCAGGTCGAAAATGTGTGTGAATGTATGCATACTTTCACGCTCTACACGCTGTTGACACATGAGGCCCCAGGCCCTCCAAAGAGCCACAAATCACTTAGAACTTGAGTAATTCTGAATCGCAGATTTAAAATAAGATTATTTTTACCCATCTGAACTTTTTCAATGTAAGCATGAACTTTTGTCATGTATTTCTAAGGTGTAGTACTTATTTTGCTCTTTTTTCCACAAATATGGGAAGGCCCACAGAATTTTGAACAAGCAACTAAACTCCTTGTACAAACCGGATTCCAAAAAAGTTGGGACACTAAACAAATTGTGAATAAAAACTGAATGCAATGATGTGGAGGTGCCAACATCTAATATTTTATTCAGAATAGAACACAAATCACAGATCAAAAGTTTAAACTGAGAGAATGTATCATTTTAAGGGAAAAATCTGTTATTTCCACATTTCATGGTGTCAACAAATCCCAAAAAAGTTGGGACAAGTCCATTTTTACCATTGTGTGGCATCCCCCTTCTTCTTACAACACTCAACAGACGTCTGGGGACAGAGGAGACCAGTTTCTCACGTTTAGAAATAGGAATGCTCTCCCATTCATGTCTAATACAGGCCTCTAACTGTTCAATCGTTTTGGGCCTTCTTTGTCGCACCTTCCTCTTTATGATGTGCCAAATGTTCCCTATAGGTGAAAGATCTGGACTGCAGTCTGGCCATTTCAGTACCCGGATCCTGCTCCTACGTAGCCATGATGTTGTGATTGCTGCAGAATATGGTCTGGCATTATCGTGTTGAAAAATGCAGGGTCTTCCCTGAAAGAGATGACGTCTAGATGGGAGCATATGTTGTTCTAGAACCTGAACATAGTTCTCTGCATTAATGGTGCCTTTCCAGACATGCAAGCTGCCCATTCCACATGCGCTCATGCAACCCCATACCATCAGTGATGCAGGCTTCTGAACGGAGCGTTGATAACAACTTGGGCTATCCTTGTCCTCTCTGGTCCAGATGGCATGGCATCCCAGTGTTCCATAAAGAACTTCAAATCGTGACTCATCTGACCACAGAACAGTCTTCCATTTTGCCACACTCCATTTTAAATGACCCCTGGCCCAGTGCAAACGTCTGAGCTTGTGGAGCTTTCTTAGAAATGGCTTCCTCTTTGCACTGTAGAGTTTCAGCTGGCAACGGCGGATGGCACGGTGGATTGTGTTCACTGACAATGCTTTCTGGAAGTATTCCTGAGCCCATTCTGTTATTTCCTTAACAGTGGCATTCCTGTTTGAGGTGCAGTGACATTTAGGGCCCGGAGATCACGAGCATCCAGTAGAGTTTTACGGCCTTGACCCTTACGCACAGCGATTGTTCCAGATTCTCTGAATCTTTTGATGATGTTATGCACGGTTGATGATGATAACTTAAAAGTCTTTGCTATTTTACGCTGGGTAACACCATTCTGGTATTGCTGCACTATCTTTCTGCGCAACAATGGTGGAATTGGTGATCCTCTTACCATCTTGGCTTCTGAGAGACACTGACACTCTGAGAAGCTCTTTTTATACCCAATCATGTTGTCAATTGACCTAATTAGTGTTAATTGGTCTTCCAGCTGTTCGTTATATGCTCAATTTCCTTTTTCCAGCCACTTATTGCTACTTGTCCCAACTTTTGGGGGATTTGTTGACACCGTGAAATTTTGAATCAACATATTTTTCTTTAAAATGTTACATTTACTCAGATTAAACTTTTGATCTGTCATCTATGTTATATTACAAATAAAATATTGACATTTGCCATCTCCACATCATTGCAATCAGTTTTTATTCACAATTTGTTTAGTGTCCCAACTTTTTTCGAATCCGGTTTGTATTTAGTTCAATAGTATTGCTTTTGTCTCAACTCTTAAAAAAAGTTTCACAACACATTACTGTATTTTTAAATGTATGAAGTATAAACAATATATTAAATGTGTTATTTTACAAAAGTTTATTTAGCAAAACGGATTAAAATGGCTTTTTAAAGATGTCGATCTCTGAACCAGCTGCAGTACCAGCTTTCACCAGACGGAGTGGGAAGGCGCTGTTTCTCCATTACAAGAAAAGCAATTAAATAGAAGCACAGCTTACACCGCTCAAATTTTTCATAACGACGACAAAATTACTAACAAAAAAAAAGACACTATTTAGCTACACCTTTTTTGCTTCGGAGAAATAGCGCACATAATAAGATGACCATGAGTAAACAAACAGCCTCTAGCTTTTATTTTAAACAAAACGCAATGACATTCCAAACAAAGCAAGCCTACCGGTAATTCAATGCAAACTCCAACGAGCTTAATAAACTTACTTGTGCTGGCACAATGATGCCTCCTTTATGTAAAAAAAACAAAAAAACAAAAAAAAAACACGATCACTCATCTTCTCTCAGCTAGCATGCTAGCAAAGATGACAGTTTATTTCCTTAAAACTTGAACCCTGGTCGTCTCCAAACAAAGATGAAACTGCTGCTTTCTCCTCTTGGAGCGGAAGCTGTTTGTGTGTATGTTAGAAGAAGAAACTGGTACATTACAGGACAGCTGCTGACCCACTGACCGACGTTGTTGACATCACAACACGTTGAGCTCACCATAGATAGGCTCTAACAGCCCGCAAGAACACAGTGCGAAGAAAAAACCCCACCGGTGTCACCAGGAAGCTGCCGCGCATGCGCAGTACGAGAAATTCCGTGTTGAGCAAATGACCCTATAGATGTAAACATAGATATCATATAAACCATAGATATCATATAAACCACAGATATCATATAAACCATAGATATCATATAATCACTAGATACAGCATGGACCGCTATCGCCTATTGGCGCCATAGATATAAACACTAGATGCCTCATTGGCTGCTGCCAGAGCCCTGTAAAGAGAGAGTTGCGACACTCCCATAGACTCCCATAGAAAGAATGGAATGCGAAAGTCACGTGGGTCATGCAGCGGCAAAGAGTTCCAAACAGCAGCGGGTTCAGCATTGAACGTAGTTCATTTTCCGTGTTTTTCCGGTAAGTTATTGCAAATGCGACACTTTTTCTCCATTGTGAAGCTTTATCTGACTGTTCTGTACCTCAATTTATCAACATTAATACTTCATGTCGCCAGTTTTAGTTAATGAAACATGTTAAATTACTAGTT
>NC_056500.1:49519112-49522276 GCF_014905685.2 Nematolebias whitei | reverse complement strand
AACAAAGAATGATGACAACATGACAACAAGACTGATGTAATTTAGTTCAAGTTATAGATCATTTGTCAAAGACTGCAGCATAAATTGTGACATTATCATTAAAGAAAAACGTGATTGTGGAGATGAGTCAATTTTTTTCATGTTTTCCAGGTAAACCAGAGGAGAATGACTTCATGAACTGAATGTTGCATTCAAAGTATCACAAAGGTACAAGATCTCATTTTCTGTCTTCTATTAATCAATAACAGCTTAATCAAGATGTTTGAATAAAATTACTTTAACACCATAACATTCACAAAGTTGGTATTTACTGCAGGACTGTTAATTTACAGTTGTTTTATATTATTAGTTTAGTGTTTGGTAATCATGGGTCAAGTTGAGATGAGACTCTTTCAAGACAGAACAAGAAATAAGAATTATTACAAGAATATATCAGCATCAATAAACTGTAGAACAGTAACAAAACAACTTATTAAACTATCTCAGGTACATTGAGATGGAGCTGGAAGTTATTCTTCATGCCAGTTGTCTTCATCTGATCTTTTGTAAAAATATGTCAATTTATTTTCCATTGTTAACATTTTTCTTCACAGGACTGAGTTAATTTTCTTGTCTGTGAGTTTCTTCTGTCCTGCTCATGTATTTTTTTTGTTCTAATTGTTCCTCAGGTTTTCATCTCTGTTCCCTGACTGCCTGTTGATCCATCCTCCTGGTCCTGTTGATCCTGTATCATCAGATCCTGACATGTCCCCGTCCTCTGAGGACACATTTTCATCTTTCCCTCATCTCACTCGCCTCATGTCTGTTTCTTCCTCAGTCTCTGAAATTACAACGTCACTGTTAGAATGAAGATTATTGTTCAATAAAAAATATGACATGTCTTATTGTAACACTGTTCGCACCAAAGTTTAATTTAGAACAATACGTGTGCTCACTGGTCAGATCACTGGTCAGGTCACTGGTCAGATCACTGGTCAGTGGAAGTTCTGCTGTTCTTCTCATCTGGTTCTGGTCCATGAACAACTGGTTGAACCTCCTTCAGTCTCACACGTCCTCACTGTGTCTCTGTGAACTGTCCTCTCTCTAAATGTGCCTGTAGAGTGACATTAGTTTATTTTCTGGCACATTTCTTTGACAGTTAAACATTTTGAGCCCTGATTGAAAATGTTTGTGCAGATTAAACTTACAGCTCTCACTTTGTGTTGTTGTGATGATGATGATGATGATGATGATGGTGCTCCTGCTGACTTGAGATGATGTCATTAATAAACAGTATAAATAGTAGTAAAAGTACTTTATTAAAGCTTGTTTTACATTTTACATATTTTATAATAAATTGTTTGGAAATTTATTTTTGCACAGTTAACCCTTATTTTGTCATCTGTTATGATTTTAACTAGAAACAGTTTCATTTAAATGAACATTTTAATCAACAAATTACAATTTTACAATAGTTGTCAGGCTACAATCAACTCAGTTATCAGGTACTTGGTTCCATAAAAAAACGACAAATACAACAATTATATTCAGTCTCTCTTGTAAATGAGTCCTCGTGGCTCAATGGGACGAACCTGTTTAAATAAAGGTTGAATTAATATCTTCTATAGAAATCAAGAATTCATCCAGATGATCTGAGGTAAGCTGGAGCAGATCTGAACTGCTGCATGGAGGACAAGGTGGAGCATTCTCATGCAGAGAACATCAGAAATTGTTTTATAACAGGAGTTACTCTGATCTGTTTTTAACGTGTGTAACATAAAACACTGACATGGCTATATTGATCACTGTATTGCAAATACATTTGTATTTGTATCCTGTAAAGAGATACATTGTACATTGTACATTGTATCTCTTTACAGGGCTCTGGCTGCTGCGGCGCAGGATTTTCGTCCGCCATCTTGAAACGGTCGTCCTTGTTTGGTTAAAGCAGATGTCAGCACTTCGCAGCTTATTTCTGTTCAGATCGACGGACTGTTGACGTCAGGTCTCGTGGGATAACTTTTCACAAGTAAGATGAACATATTATTTAGTATTTTGAGAATATAATATTACTGTACTGTATTTATGTCCACCAGCTGATGTGATGTTCAGTGTAACACGGTGTTCAGCTGCAATGAAGCTGACTGAGATCTGATGACAGGAATATTTTTCTAACAAGCATACTCGCAATTTCAGTAGCTTTGGTTCATTATCAACAGATATGCATCAAAACTGGAGTTTTGTTTAAGTTCTAGGAAATAAAAAATAAAACTCGGGAGAATATAGGAAATAGAAAATAAGATTGACCTCCTTTGTACAATGTTTTTGTGTAGACACAAATCTCCTTTTTTCATTTTGAAGGTTTCCCAAAGAACAAGATGTGAGGAAGAGGAGGAAGTATCTTTGAGGAGGATTCATCTGAGCAGTGAGGATTTTAAACTGGAGGATTTTAATAAAACTGATCAAACTGTCCGACTGAGAGATGATGTGGTACCATCGGTTCACTTTCAAAGAGTAGGAGCATCATTATAAGTTCATTAACGTTCATAAAGTTACATATTTTATTGTAAGTCACAAGGTGAGATGCCTCAATGTGTTTATATGAACAGGTAACTATAGACTGTAAAGTTCATATTCATTATGTTTTTTCATTTCAGCTTGAAAACTGCAGGACTACAGGAACTCAACAAAAGCTGGAGCTGCTCTGTCTGTGGCCTCTCAGGAACGTGCACGTCACACACACACTCTCAGGAACGTGCAGGTCACACACATAACTTTGGCCTCATGATGTGAGTATTTCTATTTTATATCTATTTGACTCATCTAGTCATAGATAATATCTATGATTGCATAGATATCATATAATGACTAGATACAGCATTGACCGCTATCATCTATTGGCGCTGACGAGATTTAGGGCCGCCATCTTGAAACGGTCGCCCGCTCCACTCAGTGTAACCTGTTTCTCAGGAGCAATGAAGTATTTGCGCGTTTAATCAGTCAGAGCTAAATACTAAACTCATTCTCACGATTTTTTCCTCTGTAAATCTCAGGAGTATAGCCATTAAAGCTGAACACATGGTTCAGTGTATTTAAATATTCTTGGTGGGGTTAACATTAACACTAATAAAATATTCTTATGACACGTTTGCAAAACTCACAGTCACTGATACATTTTTATTAAG
>NC_056500.1:49507898-49519012 GCF_014905685.2 Nematolebias whitei | reverse complement strand
GTCGAGGGTCGAGAAGTACTTACCATCGGTGACCTTTGGCAGTTCCTGATGGAGCTGAGTCATTGGCCACCTGGATAAAGGTACTTGTTTATTTAGCTTCCTGTAGTCTATGGTAAGTCTCCACTTACCATTTGGTTTTAAAACTGGCCATAGAGGCGCAGAGTAGGTGCTATTACATTGTCTGATTATACCTTTGACCAAAAGGTCATCAATGATCTCCTGGACAGGCTGGTGTGCTGCCAGAGGGATCTTGTATTGTCTGACAAATGTTGGCGGTGCGTTGGGTGGGGTTGGTATTCTCACTGTGTGGAGTGAGGTCAACCCACAATCTGTTGAGTCAGTTGAAAATGACTTTTCATATTTTAAAAGAACTTGGCGAAGTTTGTCTCTTTCTTCATCAGATGTCAGAGCGTCGGCTTGGGCGACCACCTGATCAATCTGTGATGAGACTGATAAGGGTTCTTGCTCCTTGGGGAGCTCCAACAAATCCCTTTCTGAGTCGTCGGACCTGTCTATGGGTAAGACACCATAGGTTTGGGGCCCTTGGTCGACATCATCGGTTGAGAAAAGAGCTATGGCCTGTGTTGGTTTTGTGAACCATACTGGCCCAGCTTCTTGACTCGGTACCAGGTTGTCTGGGAGTCCTCCCAGAAATGGAATGCCTAGTTCAAAATCATGAAAATTAGTGGAAATCAACCACCCTAGCATAGTGTTTTTTGGGATCAGCACCTCATCCATGCCTGTGTTACACACAGCAATAGATGTGGTCCTGGAGTCAAGGCTCACTTGGTTCATGGCTTCCACAGACAGTCCCAAGTTGAAAAATGCAGGAGAAGGTTGAAAATTTGCTTGTTTATGGCTAATAGCTTGTCCAGCTATGATGTGGATTTGCACCATTAGGTTAATCACCTGAGGTGGTACTGTGGTGGTTTGGTTGCTAGCAACCTGGCAGGCCTCTGGAATGGTCTGCCCAGCCTTAAGGTTTGCTGCGTCTAGCACAGGAGGATCCTTTGTGGCTGGTTTTAGGGACCACAGCACTTTGTTGATGGTGTCCACGTGGACACCCAACCTTACCAAAATGTCAGAGCCTATGTAGGATGCATGTGGTAAGTTTTGGATAACGAGAAACGGGTGAACCAGTTCTCGTTGGTTCCAGTTCAGTTTTAGGTTAATGACTCCTTCTGCGGTAATTACCTGTGAACTATTGGGAACTAATGGAAAGCGGAAAGCTTTTTTAATTAGTTCCAGACCAACGTGTTTGTGAACCAAAGTTTCATAGAAAGCTCGGTTAATTGCTGATTTATCAGTCCACAGAGACAGAACAGCATCGTTGGTGTGGGACCCTTGGATCTCTACACCTTTAACTACCAGTGGTAGGTAGTGTTTGGTGGACTCTGACCGCTCCAGCTCACAGAGGAGGCTGTCTTGTTGGGTCAGAGTTTGGACCACCGGGTGGGTCTCTTTGGTTTCACATGATGTCAGAGGAGTACTCACCGGGCTCGTGTCCTCGGCTGAGGAGTCCTTTGCGCCTTCCGCGGTACCTGCTGTTAGGCAGTTTGTTTTACACTCCAGAGGCGTATCTATTGGCAGTGGTTTGCTCACTTTGGTCCACATCGTTTGATCACCATAATCTATAATCGCGTCGAAGCGATTTATAAAATCCTGGCCAACCAAAAATGGGAATGAGTCAACACGAGACACGTGTACCGGGTGGTATAGTGTCATTCTGCCAACCTGCATGTGAACCATTGCTACAGCTGTCAGGGTTGTCCTCTTCTCTGAGAGACCCTGCATTTCTATAGCACAATCAGAGAGAGGTATTATCCTGTTAACACCGGCAGCGGCTGTCCTCAGCTCCTCGAACAGTTTAGCTGACATAATTGTTATGTCTGCCCCACCGTCCAGAAGTGCTTCATGTGTGAGGACACCTTCGAGTGTCACTGACAGGTACGCCTTTTTGGCGACCCCCCTTCTGATAAAGTTACACAGAAACCTCTTGGGGTTTTTCTGACGTTTCTTCACACGTTCAGCCTTGTCTGTGTAATCTTGGTTTGTCTGAACCGTCAGCACAGCAGTAACTGTTTCTGAGTGTTCAGCTTGCGATGACTCGTCATCGTTTGTGTGTGAGTGTACCCCCCCTTCTTCCGACGAGGGGTTGTTGGAGGCAACAACAACAATGTCTTGGTGTGTTCCACCGACATCTGTAATGTTGTCATTCGCGCCCTCAGATGCAATAGTGATTACATCACTGCATAGTGCTCCAGGTTGGGTTCCCGTGTCAGTGTGTTTCAAAGTTTCTAAAAACCTGCGTAATTTCTCTGTCTCTTCCGAGCTCAGAGGTGTAGGGCCTTGTTTCTGGAACTTTTGTGATTTTTTCGCCTCGGTTCGCTTCGTCCGAGGTGGGAGACGGCTAGGTACGTCTTTTGGGGGTTCCTTTTCGGACTTCCCCTGATAATATGGGTCCTCTTGGTTCCCATATCTTTGCGTCCTACGCACACCCCATTTACGATAATCACGTTCATCCTCTGAAAGAGGAGCTTTTTTGTCCCAGCGTGCACCTTCATGACGCGGTTGGTTAGTTTGAACAGACTGTTTTTTCTCGCCTTTTTTAGGAGGAGGCGGCGACACACGCCTTCCTTCCAGTTCTAGGGAGTGGGGTTTAACCTTTACACCAGGAAACACCTCTATGGGCATCTTAGCATGAGAACATGCCTCAAACACATTCACAGCACACTGTTTAATCTCATTGATGGATTTTTCTCTGAAATTTGCCATCATTTGTACTGACGTTTTAAAGTCAGTGTGGAGATTTTTGCTGAAAACAAATTTAAAACCTTCTTCTTCCTCCATTCCGGTTTCATTTCTGTAACCAAAATAAGCTTGGAAGATTCTTTTGTAATAGAGTTTTGGATGTTCATGCTTGCCCTGCGTGACCTTGTCAGCAGCTGGGAAACCAGCAGGTCCCGTGCAGGGGTCGTACTCTCTGATCAAAGCTTCACACAGAAGGTTGTAATCCCTTCTCGTTGCATCAGGTAGACGCTCGATGAAGGTGAACACCTCTCTGTCCGAAGTGAGCCTTATCAGACTGATTTTATCCTCAATCGTAGCATTAGGATAACCACTCAGTCTGAACGCAAGGTCTTTCAGGTACGCTTTTGTTCCAGTTGAACCCATTGGTCCCGGTACAAAGCGTTGTACATATTTTGAGATTTTTTGCAAATCATCCATTGAAGGAGGAAGTATCAACGGTCTCTCTTGCGTGGTTGGTAGTGCAAATTGGTGCAGGTCTGTCCCTATCACCCGAGATGAGGGTGGAGGTGTTTCTCTACCCACATGTGGAGGTGGCAGAATGGGATTAAGAGCAGGAGGTGCAACAACATCTTTCTGTGGTGATGGCGGGTGGCCTGGACTCTGACCTTGATCTTCTTTGAGTTCCAGACAAACTCGCCCCACGTCAGAACTTTTATTTGTTGCCGCGGCTAGTTTCTCCTCACAAGCTTTCAAGCGTTCCTGTGATGTTTGACATTCACTTTGTAAACGCACACATTGTTGGAGTAATGCCGCTTTTTCCAGTCTGCATTCGTCCAGCTGTTTTGATGCGAGCTGCAACCCTCGTTGTAGCACACCGTTGTCTGAACACACAGCTTGGTACTGAAGCTCTTTATCCCTAATCTTCTCCTCAAATGAGTGAGCCTGTAATGACAGCTGATTTTCTAAGTGCTCCCTCTCACCATGCACCTCAACAGCACGTGTCTCTTCATCAAGTTTAGACTGTTCCATCAATTTGTCAAACATCTCCTTTTCAGTTGCATATGCTCTAGACAGCATGACATTTCGTGCAAGCTGATGATCCAATTCGTCTTTGAGAAGCAGATAAACTTTTGCTAACCGTTCATGGCTAGGTTTTTATTCTCACTAACCGTAGCTCCTTTTGCTAAACTTTTCAGTTCTTCAGCTCTTTGAGTGTCATCAAGGTATTCTAACGGTGCACCAATAAATGGATTTGTTAAAATACATAAGGCTGCCTGGATGACATCTTGGGAGCTTAAAAGGTCAACGTTTACGTCTTCTCCTGCCATTATCTTCTATTTAAAAGTAAATAAGAAGATGTATTGTTTTAGGTGGTAAAAATAAATCAGAAAAGTTTCCTTTTTCTGATATAATTACGCTTATTTAGTGATCTAGCAATTAAACGTGTATTATCTTTTCAGCAAATGAGTAAACTTTATCAACTCTGTGAATATCTGGACCGTATCTTTAAAAAGTTTCTAATTTTTCATTTTGCCCCTCCATCAGAGGAATTACCAGTGAATGAAAAATGTTTTGGTAAATGCCCTTCTGGCATAAATACCTTCATCACTTTTTAAATGCAAGATAACAGTAATAATTCAGCTTGAAGAATGTTTATTAACTCAAAAATGCGTCTGACAGAAATAAACACGTATAATTTCACCCAAAATATCCTAAAAACGAAGTGAAACTGTGATTTCAAGTTTCTACAGGAGGCGGCAGTATAACCTTATTTTATTTTAACCCAGACACTGTTAGTGATGACCAGTAGGAGTCGCGATGACTTCCTGTGGCATCCGGTGACATCCGGTCGTTAGCTGTTAGCTTAAAATTAGCATCGGCTAGCGTGGTCCAAAACACCATTTAATGACGGATTTCAAATTCAAATGTGGCAAAGTTTCAGCGATTAGGCTTCAAAGAAACGGAGCAGCGGATCAGAATCCAACTTTAAAGTGTTTTTCAACTTTAAACAGTAGATTGAAATTCCCTATGAAGACGAGCTTCATTTCCGGGTCACATGACTGAATCTACCAACGACAGAACAGCAACGGGGGTGGGTTCTATATCGCTGACTCAGAGGAAGTGACGCAGACACGTCACTCATTTCTTAGCGAATCAGGGCGTACCACACAGCCGTTTTCAACCAATGACGGATCGTTTTTCCAGCTATCTTTGTTAGCATTAGCCTGAACAAGTCCGGTCAACTTTCTGTCCATTAACTTTCAAAATGCACTATTTTCTGTTAAAAATGTAACGAATAAGCTCCAAAGCTCACGGAGACGGCGCTCCGTTCTTAAAAACGTCTCTTTCTTCAAACACGACTCGTTCGAACCGAATCAGAACCGAGCCGGACCAGAACCACGTCTGGACCACAGTTCAAACAGAATAAAGCGTTTTAACACAGCTCCTTAGCTTTGTCACACAACAGACGTACATTTCAGCTTTAAAATGAAACACATTGACCTTTTTTTCAGCTTTCAAAACACCACAACTGCAAGCTTTCTCTGAGCCCCGCAGCTGCGCTGCGTTTCACACAGCCACAATCTGCACTTTTCATTTCATGCCAACATGATAAATTCCATTGTTACACGAATAACAGTCCATTTATGAAGCGTACGAGGCCACCAGTAGTAGTAACAAACGTACGGGCCACCAGTATGTAGATGAACATATTCTGTGATATATTCATAAATTAAACGGATTCATTCATTTTTCTGGACTGAATAATATCGTGCATTGAATTTAATTAAATGTAACGTGAGACGTTAATTATCTTTGACCCATCAAATGATTGTGGTCATTTATTAACAGAATCAAGTTTAACATCAAACATTTACATTAATTTGGCAAATTGAAAAATAACAACATGGCTTAGTTAGCTAGTTTTACAAGGAGGAAACCATACGGCCATGGTTTCCCCATTTCAAACTGTACAACAGACATTTCTAAAAATATCTGGAATGATTTCTAGCAGATAGAAGAGTTTAAAGATGGAAAGATGAAGTTTAGAGGGAGGGAGATGGTGTGAGAGGGAAAGTGTTGAACAGAACGGCACCCTCCATTCGAACCCAGCTTTCCTCGGTACGCTCGGTAGTAAACTCGACTCATTACCTCTCTGACGATGAATCAGCGGATACGGAGTTCCAGTTAATGCTACCGGTCCAGCGTCTCCGTAGGATGGCAGAGAACCGTCCAGAGTGGTGGCGGGACTTCATCAACAACAGTTCACCTCACGAGTGGACTCACATGAGTGGAGTCCTTCAGAAGTTCCACTCAGATGTGGAAGATTGCATAATTCCCACAAGACTCGGAAGAGCTCCGGATCATGTCTGAACTCCTGTTCTCTCCAGCACTTCTCAGCTCGGCTTGCTCTCCGAACTGAACTCGACAGCACTCGACCGCAACTCGACTGGAGTTGCTCTCTGCAAACGACTGGGTTGAACTAGGAAGTACCGACATTTAAAGAGTTCTATTTCCGGTTCATTTGGGAGGTTCCTGATTGGTCAAATTGACCAGACAGGGGTGTGTTTTTGTGACGTAAGAGGTCACTAGAAGTCAGAAAAACAGAAAATGTTTTGGAACAGATTGAAAATGTTTTAGAGACAGACGAGAGAAATGTTTGGACGAGTTGGGGGAAAACAGGTGCCAGCTTCTCTATATTACGTCTGAGAGGATTTAAAAACATGACAGTTCGTTCCAACAACTTGTTTTCGACCTTTGACCAACTTCACAATTTGCTCATTTCAGACAGAAGATCAGAAAATGCATGAATTACTCCGTAACACATTCCAATTTGATTTCCACTTTGAATGAGGATTAAAAATCACTAATACTGTTTCACAGTTGATTAAAAATGATTAGTTCACTTCAACATTTAAAAATGGTTTGAACTAAACACACTTTGATTATCAAACATTTGTAAAATAGTAATGATAATAAAAAAGAGAGTGTTCTTTCAATTGATCAGTGCAGGACACTTAGAAAGTCTCTGGATGAACTTAATCTTGTGTTTCTGGACTCAAATCAATGAAATACAGTTCTTGTCCCAGGAAGGCCAGATTTGACCTGAGGCTTAGTTCACTACAATTACATTGTTTCTTGATTTCCTGTTTGTGAACTTGATCACTACAGTCAGTTTGTGTTTGTTTAATTTATTAGGCAATGTGTGACAAATTGAAATGTCCTTTTGTTCGATTTTAATGTCCTTGTCATGTAAGAAAGTAACTACTTGCTGTTCCAGAGTTAGTTGTTGTTCCTGTGGTGAATCTTCAGTGATGCTTCCATTTTTAGTAGCATCTGCATAGGATCGGTGTTTGATTTCCAATCCGTTAATCAGCAAGTCATTGTTTTTTATAAATTGTTCTAGACCATCTACTTTATTTTCCAGTTCAGATATCTTTTTGTCTCTTGCCATCACCTGGTTTTTCAGCAGCTTTATCTCTCCCAACGCTTCCATCAAGCTGTTCAGCTGATCTGCTTATCTTTTCTGCTCTGTACCCATAAAGTTCAGTGAGCTTTTAATCTCTTCCATATCGTTCGAATTTTCATCTGTTGAGTAGAATGTTTTCTGTTTGTTCTTATTTTTTGCCATTACTCACAGTGGTAGCTCCTGGGCCTAGCCTTAGCAGCGTCTATGCCCCGTGATAGTAGCTCCTGTGCCTGGTCGCTGTTTTTTCTCGTTCAACGATGTAGTGTTCACCTCGCTAGCCGTCAACAGCCGCGGTCTCCTCGTCTCCGAAACTCCCAGGTCCGAGACGCAGCAGCTGGCTGCCCCACGATGTAGCGTTCACGGGGCACTGCCTCGCTAGCCGTCAACAGCCGCGGTCTCCTCGTCTCCGAAACTCCCAGGTCTGAGACGCAGCAGCTGGCTGCCCCACGATGTAGCGTTCATGGGCCGCTGCCTCGCTAGCCGTCAACAGCCGCGGTCTCCTCGTCGCGGAAACTCCCAGGTCTGAGACGCAGCAGCTGGCTGCCCCACGATGTAGCGTTCACGGGCCGCTGCTTCACTAGCCGTCGACAGCCGTGGTCTCCTTGTCGCCCACACACCCAAGCCTCGGTGCAGCAGCAGCAGATGGGCTGTCCCGCTGCTAGTTAGCCGCTATCATCCGCGGCCTTCTCGTCTCCTACACCTCTGGTCCGTCCCACGACGATGTCTTCAGGGACGTCCGTTTAGCTGGCCGCCAACAGCCGCAGACTCCTCAGTCTGTCCAGCTTGAGTTCACAACAAACTCTAGAAAATTTCTTCAATGAAACGTGGCGTTTGGCCTTTTGTTTTGTTAAATTTTTTAAGCTTTGGTGCTCAGCTTCTGCATAGCCATGCGCTCACGCCGCCATCTTGCCGGAAGTGATGAAGTCTTCTCTGCTTTCAGGAAGGCCCAGTTAGGATATCCACAGTGCTCTAGAGCCTGTCTTGTGTGGGATTTCTCCTTCTGACTGGCTTCTGAGTTAGTGGGGATGCTGTCTGCTCTGTGGTACAGAGTCCTGATGACTCCTAACTTGTGCTCCAAAGGGTGATGGGAGTCAAACTGCAAATACTGGTCTGTGTGGGTGGGTTTGCGGTACACCTCGGTTTGCAAATGTCCTCTATCAGAGACTGAGACCTCACAGTCCAAGAAAGCCAACCTGCCATTTTTTACATCTTCTCGTGTGAACTTGATATATTTATCCACAGAGTTGATGTGGTCAGTAAATTGTTGGACTTCCTGAGATTTAATTTTAACTCAGGTGTCGTCAACATACCTGAACCAATGACTTGGTGGTGTCCCTGAAAAGGACGTCAAGGCTCTCTTTTCTACCTCCTCCATGTACAGGTTGGCAACAATAGGAGAAACTGGAGACCCCATAGCACACCCATGTTTCTGCCTATAATATTGCTCCCCATATGTGAAGTAGGTTGACTGCAGGCACAGTTTCAAGAGTTGACACAGTTGTTCTGTGGAAAGCGTGGTCCTACTGCTCAGATTGGTGTCTGATTTTAATCTTAAACTGACCACCTCTACTGCATCATCAACAGGAATGCACGTAAAGAGTGATGTGACATCAAAAGAGACCATTGCTTCATCAGTCTCCATGATGGCATCCCTCACCTTATCCACAAAGTCCATAGTGTTCTGTATGTGGTGTTCTGAGCTGCCAACTAAAGGGATGAGTACAGACGCCAGAAATTTGGAAACATTGTAAGTGACAGAGTTAATCATGCTAACAATTGGTTTTAAAGGTACACCTTGTTTGTGGATTTTAGGTAAACCATACAGACTAGGTGTGACCTCCTCTGGGTACAGTCTGTGGTACAGAATAAGGTCAATAGCCTTGTCCTGCTCCAAATTTTTCAGGCAATCTATTAAATTCTACTTGTAACCACTTCCTGCATCTCTTGTCAGAGGTTCATAAGTGGTTAAGTCACTAAGGAGTGTCATAACTTTCTCATGATAGTCTTTCTGGTTCAAAATCACTGTGCGCCTTCCTTTGTCTGCTGGGAGAATGATTATGTTTTTGACCTTGCTAAGAGTGATGAGTGCGTCCCTCTCCTCTCTACTGATGTAATCTTATTTTAAAGTTAAATTTATAAAAGACCAAACAAAGAATTAATGAGCTGCTTGTTTCAATAAATGAACGGGTATAGCAAAAAATATGCAGCAGTTATATAGAAGAAAAATGTTCAGAAAACTAAAAAGCAGGAGGACAAATATACACACAATTATTGTTGTGCCACGTTTGAAGCTATAATTACAGACAATTAGTACCTAAAATAAAAATGATGATCTGCTAATTTTATTTCTGAGACTGGTGCTTCAGTGAAGTTTTATATTAAAAATATGGACTAAAACAAAATTTTTTTTTGTTTTTTTTTGTCAAATGCAAATGTTAAAATTTTGAACTGGTGTGCATTTTAGCTTCATCTACAAGCAAAATCTTTGTATTTACCCATTGCAAAGAGCACTACAGGATCTGTCAGGGTAAATCTGGAGACCCTGTAAGTACAACCTCAGAAAGATTGTCAGGACTCCTCAGAGGAAATACAGGTAGCGTGTGGAATCTGCCCAACAAAGCAATGACCGGAGGTAAATGTGCCATACACAGCATCATGGACTACAAGGGGAAGAACAGCTCTGTGGAGCTGTCCAGCGCATCATTTTCGGACTAGCTCAACATGCTCGGTTTCATGCGAACAATACCACACCACATGTAGACAGTGAGGATGCCACACTCTGTATAGACACAGTGAGGCAGGGGTTCAAGAAGGTAAACCCTTGCAAGGCACCAGGGCCTGATGGCATCCCAGGATGGGTGCTGAGAGTGTGCGCTGACCAACTCACCAAGGTGTTTACCAACATCTTTAATCTGTCTCTGAGCCAGTGTATTGTGCCCACAATCTTCAAGACCTCCACTGTTGACCCCATCCCAAAGACCTCTGCAGCATCCTGCCTTAAGGACTTTCGGCCAATAGCACTCACATCTGTCATCATGAAGTGCTTTGAACGAATTATCAAAACTCACATCTGTGCCTCCCTCCCTGACACCCTGGACCCCCTACAGTTCACATATTGAGCAAACAGGTCAACAGATGATGCCATTGCTTTAGTAGTTCACACCTCCCTCAGCCATCTGGAGAAGGTAAACACCTATGTGAGAATGCTCTTCATTGACTACAGCTCAGCATTCAACACCATAATCCCCTCCAAACTGGTCTCCAAGCTCACCACACTGGGCCTGGACAAGTCCATCTGCTGCTGGATACTGGACTTCCTCACCAACAGACCACAGGCAGTGAGAATCAGCAGTCACCTCTCCTCCACACTAGTCCTCAGCACCGGTACACCTCATGGCTGTGTTCTCACTCCACTCTTGTACTCTTTATTCACTAATGACTGTACTGCCAGGCACAGCTCAAACATCATCCTCAAGTTCACTGAGAACACCACCAGCTTTAGCCTCATCACCAACAACCACGAGAATGCCTACAGAGATGAGGTGAATCACTGACTAGCTAGTGTCAAGAAAATAACCTCTCTCTAAATGTCAGCAAAAAAAGGGGATGATAGTGGACTACAGGAGACAGTGTGGAGGCCAGCACTCCACAAGGCTGAGGTGGAGGTCATCAGCTTCAAGTTCTTCGGTGTTCACATTACTGAAGATTAGTCCTGGACATTATGTACAGCCACTGTGGTCAAGAAAGCCCGACAAAGACTCAACTTCCTAAGAAGACTAAAGAAGATGGGTACAAACACCAGCATCTTCACCAACTTTTATAGGTGCATCATGCCTGCTGACAGGCTGCATCACAGGGTGGTATGGGAGCTGCACCAGTCAGAGTTAAAGCTGTA
>NC_056500.1:49506166-49507888 GCF_014905685.2 Nematolebias whitei | reverse complement strand
GAATAGGAGAAGGCCCTTTTGCCTAGTTCAGTTCTCACTGAGGGAACACTGCAGGTAATAATGTCCTGAGAGCGCACTCCGTAGCTGCACTCACGCAGAGACATGTAGGAGGAGATGTATGAAGGCAGCAGACCAAGAAGTGATTTAAAGATGAAAATGTACCAGTGAGAGAGTGTGTGGGCTGGGTCAGTGTCGGGCTTTTAATTGTGTGAGTGGGCACGCACAGCTGACGATCCAATTATATGCCAACATGACTTGCCATACAGCACCTGCCGCACAAGGCCATTTGACCGCACGCTGACCAGCCTTGAAAGAGGTAAAGTTCAATTAAGCTTTAGCTGGACTAGTGAGAGTGGTCCATCAGCCCAAATACCATACCACTTTACCACAAATAGACGTTCATTCAGCCGCGGCACTCAGCGGACATACGTGGCTGATGACCCAAACAGGTGAGATCACAAAATATCCAACATGTCGGAGCAGGGTCTAATGCAGGCAGAAGCAGGGGAAGCATTTAATGCACTTTGATGGCTCCTCAGCTCCGATCTTCTGCCCCTTTCACTCAGCCGTGCGCGTCCGCCAACTGTTAATAATAGTCGGTGATATAAGCAGTCAAAGCTTAACTAAAAATGTCAGATTTTTTTGTTGTTGTTGTTTTCAGACCTGTAATTACTGTTAATTAGTCAAATTGGGAGGGGTTCTAAAATGATGGCTACGGGCAAGGGCTGGGTCGAATTTTTTGGACCCGAGTGCAACTTTACCGTCTACTACCCTCAGGCAGATGGTACAAGAGCCTGCCATCGTGTATGAAAAGACTCAAAAACAGTTATTATCCACAAGCTGTCCGATTACTGAACTCTTGATAAATAATACTGAATAGTTGACAATAACATCGCACCAAGCCACATCTGTGACACCTAATAGGCCTATGTTTATTGCTGCTGCACTATGTGGCTGTATCGTCACGTGTATGTCACTACCTTACCATCATAATTCAGTTAATCTCAATGTTCCTCACTACCTGTGCAGTAACCTGTCCCACAACCTGTGTAGTTTATGTTAGTCATGTGAATTTTACCACCTGTGAAATACTTATTTATACAAATTCATCCTATTTGCACCATTATATTCTACCATGTTGTCATTACTATATTTCTATTTGACTTTGTAAATATTAAATTTATTTTTCACGTACATATTTTGTCCAATTATTGCATACTTTAGTATTTCTAGTTTTTTTCTAAGCGAGTCAAATTCATTCTTCTCATCCGGAAATTTTAATTGCATTTTTGACCTTGTGATATGACAAATAAACATAACAGCAGAGGGTGTTACAAGAACAAAGAAGCGTCGCTCCTTTCATAGATATGAACACTAGATACAGCATTGACCGCTATTGCCTATTGGTGCTGACGAGCCGTAGGGCCGCCATCTTGGAACGGTCGACGACTCCACTCGGTGTAACCTGTTTAGCAGGCGCAATGAAGTATCTGCGCATTTAGTCAGTCATAGCTGAATACTAAACTCATTCTCACAATTTTTCCCTGTAAATCTTAGGCGTACAGCCATTAAAGCTGAACACATGGTTCAGTGTATTTAAATATTCTTGGTGGGGCTAACATTAACACTAATAAAATATTATTATGACAAGTTTTGCAAAACTCAGTCACTGATATATTTATTAATATATATATATATATATATATATATATATATATATAT
>NC_056500.1:49504425-49506066 GCF_014905685.2 Nematolebias whitei | reverse complement strand
AAAAAAGTTGGGACACTAAACAAATTGTGAATAAAAACTGAATGCAATGATGTGGAGGTGCCAACATCTAATATTTTATTCAGAATAGAACACAAATCACAGATCAAAAGTTTAAACTGAGAGAATGTATCATTTTAAGGGAACAATATGTTGTTTCCAAATTTCATGGCGTCAACAAGTCCCAAAAAGTTGGGACAAGTCCATTTTTACCACTGTGTGGCATCCCCCCTTCTTCTTACAACACTCAACAGACGTCTGGGGACAGAGGAGACCAGTTTCTCAAGTTTATAAATAGGAATGCTCTCCCATTCATGTCCAATACAGGCCTCTAACTGTTCAATCGTTTTGGGCCTTCTTTGTCACACCTTCCTCTTTATGATGTGCCAAATGTTCCCTATAGGTGAAAGATCTGGACTGCAGGCTGGCCATTTCAGTACCCAGATCCTTCTCCTACGTAGCCATGATGTTGTGACCGCTGCAGAATGTGGTCTGGCATTATTGTGTTGAAAAATGCAGGGTCTTCCCTGAAAGAGATGATGTCTAGATGGGAGCATATGTTGTTCTAGAACCTGAACATAGTTCTCTGCATTAATGTTGCCTTTCCAGACATGCAAGCTGCCCATGCCACAAGCGCTCATGCAACCCCATACCATCAGTGATGCAGGCTTCTGAATGGAGCGTTGATAACAACTTGGGCTATCCTTGTCCTCTCTGGTCCGGATGACATGGCGTCCCAGTGTTCCATAAAGAACTTCAAATTGTGACTCATCTGACCACAGAACAGTCTTCCATTTTGCCACACTCCATTTTAAATGACCCCTGGCCCAGTGCAAACGCCTGAACTTGTGGAGCTTTCTTAGAAATGGCTTCCTCTTTGCACTGTAGAGTTTCAGCTGGCAACGGCGGATGGCACAGTGGATTATGTTAACTGACAATGCTTTCTGGAAGTATTCCTGAGCCCATTCTGTTATTTCCTTGACAGTGGCATTCCTGTTTGAGGTGCAGTGACATTTAAGGGCCCGGAGATCACGAGCATCCAGTAGAATTTTATGGCCTTGACCCTTACGCACAGAGATTGTTCCACATTCTCTGAATCTTTTGATGATATTATGCATGGTTGATGATGACAACTTAAAAGTATTTGCTATTTTACGCTGGGTAACACCATTCTGGTATTGCTGCACTATCTTTCTGCGCAACAATGGTGGAATTGGTGATCCTCTTACCATCTTGGCTTCTGAGAGACACTGACAATATGAGAATCTCTTTTTATACCCAATCACGTTGTCAATTGACCTAATTAGTGTTAATTGGTCTTCAAGCTGTTCGTTATGTGCACAATTTCCTTTTGCCAGCCACTTATTGCTACTTGTCCCAACTTTTTTGGGATTTGTTGACACAGAAATTTTGAATCAACATATTTTTCCTTTAAATTGTTACATTTACTCAGATTAAACTTTTGATCTGTCATCTATGTTATATTACGAATAAAATATTGACATTTGCCATCTCCACATCATTGCATTCAGTTTTTATTCACAATTTGTTTAGTGTCCCAACTTTTTTGGAATCCGGTTTGTATGCATGTATTTACATATCATCTATCTATCTATCTATCTATCTATCTATCTATCTATCTAT
>NC_056500.1:49503059-49504325 GCF_014905685.2 Nematolebias whitei | reverse complement strand
TCTGTCTGTCTGTCTGTCTGTCTGTCTGTCTGTCTGTCTGTCTGTCTGTCTGTCTGTCTGTCTGTCTGTCTGTCTGTCTGTCTGTCTGTCTGTCTATCTATCTATCTATCTATCTATACACACACACACACACACACACAATTATATCCATTTTATATATAACCACATATTTCCTCCATATTATATATATACAGGTCCTTCTCAAAAAATTAGCATATTGTGATAAAGGTCATTATTTTCCATAATGTAATGATAAAAATGAAACTTTCATATATTTCAGATTCATTGCACACCAACTGAAATATTTCAGGTCTTTAATTGTTTTAATACTGATGATTATGGCATACAGCTCATGAAAATCCAAAATGCCTGTCTCAAAAAATTAGCATATCATGAAAAGGTTCTCTAAACAAGCTATTAACCTAACCATCTGAATCAACGACGTAACTCTAAACACCTGCAAAAGATTCCTGAGGCTTTTAAAAACTCCCAGCCTTGTTCATTACTCAAAACCACGATCATGGGTAAGACTGCCGACCTGACTCTGTCCAGAAGGCCATCATTGACACCCTCAAGCAAGAGGGTAAGACACAGAAAGAAATTGTTGAAGGAATAGGCTGTTCCCAGAGTGCTGTATCAAGGCACCTCAGTGGGAAGTCTGTTGGAAGGGAAAAGTGTGGCAGAAAACGCTCCTCAACGAGAAGAGGTGACCGGACCCTGAGGAGGATTGTGGAGAAGTGCCGATTCCAGACCTTGGAGGACCTGCGGAAGCAGTGGACTGAGTCTGGAGTAGAAACATCCAGAGCCACCGTGCACAGGCGCGTGCAAGAAATGGGCTACATGTGCCACATTCCCCAGGTCAAGCCACTTTTGAACAAGAGACTGCGTCAGAAACATCTTGCCTGGGACTGCTGCTGAGTGGTCCAAAGTTATGTTCTCTGATTACAGTAAATTTTGCATTTCCTTTGGAAATCAAGGTCCCAGAGTCTGGAAGAAGAGAGGAGACACAGAATTCACATTGCTTGAGGTCCAGTGTCAAGTTTCCACAGTCACTGGGGTGTCATGTCAGCTGCTGGTGTTGGTCCACTGTGCTTTATCAAGCGCAGGGTCAATGCAGCTAGCTATCAGGAAATTTTGGAGCACTTCATGCTTCCATCTGCTGAAAAGCTTTATGGAGATGAAGATTTCATTTTTCAGCACGACCTGGCACCTGCTCACTGTGCCAAAACCACTGGTAAATGGTTTACTGACCATGGTATTACTGTG
>NC_056500.1:49499446-49502959 GCF_014905685.2 Nematolebias whitei | reverse complement strand
TGTAGAACCACTAGACTGAGGAACAGCTTCTACCCTGAGGCTGTTAGACTCATGAATCTCTAACTAGAATAATCACTGTGAAAAACCATATCATGTTGCTGCTGATCTGTTTCATGTTGCTGCTGATCTGTTTCAATGTTGATGTGTTCATGCGTGCACATCCGCTCACACTGACTCATGTTCATGTTTGTGCTGATGTTCAATGTTTTATGAGTGCTTAGTGTATATTTAGTTGATGTTTTTCTTAGTTCATATCTTAGATGTTATTACTGTTTTTCTTATACATTTTATTGTCGGATGTAACTGGGACCTTGTGTACATAATTTCGCTCCACCACATGTACCACATGAGGTGCGAATGACAATAAAGAAACTCTGACTCTGACTCTGACAAAGGACTGAACTTCTGCTTTAAAAATCATCAATAGTAATCAAGCTAAATATAAAAATGTGTAATCAAAAAGTGTTTTACCAATAATCAACAAGTAATCAACTAATGATTTATAAGAATTGTGTAACCGATTGTATGATTGTATGATTTACTTGTTATTGAAAAGTGTTGAAATGAAGCAGCAGATCGAGACCTGATGTACCATAACAAGTCTGAACATGCCTTAAGCACAAAAACAAGTCTGTACATGTCTTAAGTGGAAGGGAAAAGAACAGAAGCCAGCTATGAATGCACAAAGGGCAAACTAGGAATGATGGTTAATATATAGCCCTTGTGGAGTTTGCAGGAGTTATTCTGAACTATTAGTAATAAGCATGTATGATTGAAAAACATTATAGTGAGAGAACAAAAGGTCATGGAGTTCATCTCGACTCATCTCGTGATGACGCACTTTTGAGCAAAACAGGAAACATATGTGAAAAACAACTTTGTGGAAAGTACCCAAAAAACCGGTTAAGGCCGGTTAAGATATAAACAAACAGTCATTTACTGGAATAAAGGATGATGTAATTTTCCAAGAAAAACCCTAACCCCTCCTTAGAGGAGGAGGATAAGGGGTCTTTAAATAGAGATTAGACTGATGAAACGTGGTCAAAGCTGAGTCGAAGAGTCGGGCAGAAGGGACTACAAGCAGAAGCAGCTCTGAGGATCAGAGGAGCCCAAAGGAGTTGGACTTTGCCAGTTTGAGACGAGGCTGGGATTTACTTCTCTTCTCGCCGAAACGCATTGGATTTAAGTCTTCACTTGTCAATAACAAGACTGGAGAAGCTTCATACCCCTAACAAGAGTTTGGCCTGGGCTCGTCCAAAGCTCTGATCTTTCCAATTTGGGATAGCTGCGTTTTGCTTTGGGTTGGCCTGTACTCCCCTCCTGGGAGACTGGAAATATGCTTCTTATCATTACAGAGATTCTCTGAGGGTTACCTCAGAATCATGGTAAGAGGACTTCCCTGTCCATCTGCTCTAAATAAATTAATCTATCAGGTCAGAATCACAGCATACAGGATAAATTTAAGGGTATTAAACTGGGTACTAGTGAGTTTTGCTCGGAAGTGTTTCTGGATAATGAGAGAGTTGAGAGAGAACATCTTTTGGCTTGAGGTGTGAAAGGTCCGAGTGAAGGTAGTGTTCACAGGTCCCCAAGGGCTCTTGGGGATCAGAAGACATCAGGAAGAATCCATCGCCTTACTTAGTGAAGAAGTGTATCCTATGTAATCATGAAAATTAATCATTGTAAAATTGTGCCTGTTGCTGAACCCCTGCGAAATCATTGATTAAAGCAAAGCAAAACGTATAAATCTGGACTATTATTTCATCCTTACTGATAACGTGAGTTTCTCTGGACCAGACGATTCAACCCTGCTGCTTGGAAGGATCGAGGTAAAGAGTGAGATCAGGGTGTGACTCGCGGATAGAAGGTCGTTAATTTTCTGTATGAATCACCTCGTCACAGCCTTAATGAGGCTACTTTAGAAAGCTGTAGGTAATACCACGGCACTGAGGTTAGCTTCCGGACCCCTTGGAGGAGAGGTTGCAAGTAAGGTGCTTATCACTAACCCAGTGGTTACCTTGCTTATGGGAAAGCAAGGTAACCACTGGTATGGGAAAGCAAGACATGGCTTATGGCCGCTCACCTCTTAATTTAGCGTTGCAATTGTTATCTGTTCTGGTAATCTTTAGGGCCCTGGAAAACGAGCTCAAGGGTGTTGTCACTCACTGACTAGGAAACCTTTTAAAACCTCCCATTTATATGCTGTTAAAGTTGAACCAAGCTTCACCATGTGTCTGTTCAGTAAGGATGAAATAATAGTCCAGATTTATACGTTTTGCTTTGCTTTAATCAATGATTTTGCAGGGGGTTCAGCAACAGGCACAATTTTACAATGATTAATTTTCATGATTACATAGGATACACTTCTTCACTAAGTAAGGCGATGGATTCTTCCTGATGTCTTCTGATCCCCAAGAGCCCTTGGGGACCTGTGAACACTACCTTCACTCGGACCTTTCACACCTCAAGCCAAAAGATGTTGGCTCTCAACTCTCTCATTATCCAGAAACACTTCCGAGCAAAACTCACTAGTACCCAGTTTAATACCCTTAAATTTATCCTGTATGCTGTGATTCTAACCTGATAGATTAATTTATTTAGAGCAGATGAACAGGGAAGTCCTCTTACCATGATTCTGAGATAACCCTCAAAGAACTTCTGTGATGATAAGAAGCATATTTCTAGTCTCCCAGGAGGGGAGCACAGGCCAACCCAAAGCAAACGCAGCTATGCCAAATTGGTACGATCAGAGCTTTGGATGAGCCCAGGCCAAGTTTTTGTTAGAAGTATGAAGCTTCTCCAGTCTTGTTATTGACAAGTGAAGACTTAAATCCAATCCCGTTTCAGCGAGAAGAGAAGTAAATCCCAGCCTCGTCTCAAACTGGTAAAATCCAACTTCTTTTGGGCTCCTCTGATCCTCCGAGCTGCTTCTGCTTGTAGTCCCTTCTGCTCGACTCTTCGACTCAGCTTTGACCCCCGTTTCATCAGTCTAATCTCTATTTAAAGACCACTTATCCTCCTCCTCTAAGGAGGGGTTAGAGGTTCTTCTTGGAAAATTACATAATCCTTTTCCCAGTATATGACTGTTGTTTTATATCTTAACCGGTCTTAACCGGTCTTTTGGGTACTTTCCACAAACTTGTTTTTGGTCTTTTGGGTACTTTCCAGAAACTTGTTTTTCACATATGTTTCCTGTTTTGCTCAAAAGTGCGTCATCACGAGATGAGTTGAGATGAACTCCATGACCTTTTGTTCTCTCACTATAATGTTTTCCAATCATACATGCTTTTTATTATCAGCTCAGAATAACTCCTGCAGAACTTTACAAGGGTTATAAACTGACCACTATTCTTAGTTTGTACTTTTTATATTCATAATTGGCTTTCGTTCTTTTTTACTTTGTGCTTAAGACATGTTCAGATCTGTTATGGTTACAGCCTTGATATGATAACAGACTTGTTATGGTAACAGACCTGCTATGGTAACAGACTTGTTATGGCAACAGATTTGTTA
>NC_056500.1:49496838-49499346 GCF_014905685.2 Nematolebias whitei | reverse complement strand
AAAAAAAAAAAATGCAGATATGGCACGTGAAGCAAGGCTGTTAAAAAAAACAAAAAAAAACATCATCAACTTGGACCAGAAATGGAAACATTTGGATCAAAGAACAGGAAGGGTCTCATGCTAAAATAATAAAAGAACTCAAGGAGCTGGAAAGATTTAAATGAGTCCAGAAATGGACAAACAAACAAGTTAAACGGACAAACTAAATAAGGTAAACGGATAAGCTAAAAATGGTAAATAACAAATGGACACATACATTGAAATATGACAACATATGAAGACTCAGAATTTAAAATTTACAATATAGATGATGTGATTGATAAAAACTTTTTTCCTGAAATTAAAGAGTGTGAGTATTTCAACGAAGAAAAATTCAATGAAATTAAAATGTCTAAAGATGACTTCTCAATTATTCATATTAATAGTAGAAGTATAAACACTAATTTATCCAAAATAACAGATTATTTAAATCAGTTAAATAGAACTTTCAGTATAATAGCAGTCTCAGAAACATGGCTAAATGAGGAAAATATAAAAAGTGTTAATATTGAAGGGTATGAACTTTATCTTGTGAACAGAAACAATAAACGAGGTGGAGGCGTAGCTCTACTTGTAAATAAGGAAATTAAATGTAAAATGATCAATAAATTGTCAGTAGCTGTGGATAACATTATGGAAATGATTACAGTTTAAATATTAAATGAGACTTCCAAAAATATAATGATAAGTTGTGTATATCGATCATCTGATTCAAATATTGAATCATTCACCAATCACATCATGACAATTTTAGAAAAAAGTTCTAATAAATCAGTTTTTTTGTGTAGAGATTTTAATATAGACCTGGGAAATAAAACAGACTCAAATAATATCGGAACATTTATAAACTCAATGCACAGTTTAAATCTTTATCCATTGATTTCAAAACCCACAAGAATTACTACCCATAGTGCTTCAATAATTGACAACATTTTTACAAATATAACAAATAAAGAACTTATGGGTGGCATTTTGATCACAGATGTCAGTGACCACCTACCAGTCTTCACTATCTATAAAAAAGATCAATATGATATGAAAGTAGATAAAATTATGAAAAAAAATAAACACATCAAATAAAGCTCTAGATAAACTAAAAGCAAATTTAACAAAACAAAATTGGAAGGATGTATATGTTAATGATGTAAACAAAGCATATAATGTATTTATGAATATTTTAGGAGCTTTGTATGAAAAAATTGTGTACAAGAAAATTACACAAAGAAACATGTTGATGACAAACCGTGGATGACCAAAGGGTTAAGAAATGCTTGTAAAAAAAAAGAACTACTTATACTCAAACTTTCTGAAATTAAGAACAAACTGTTGATAAACCTGGTGTCCAAATGATGGAGTAACGGACAGCCAGCTTTAATGAGGTGAAGGCTGATCCATTCTCCTTCACAGCTGAGAACAAAGAACTGAACTTCTGCTTTAAAAATCATTAATAGTAATCAAGCTAAATATAAAAATGTGTAATCAAAAAGTGTTTTACCAATAATCAACAAGTAATCAACTAATGATTAATAAGATTTGTGTAACCGATTGTATGATTGTGTGATTTACTCGTTATTGAAAAGTGTTGAAATGAAGGAGCAGATCGAGACCTAAATGTACCGTAACAAATCTGTTGCCATAACAAGTCTGTTACCATAGCAGGTCTGTTACCATAACAAGTCTGTTATCATATCAAGGCTGTAACCATAACAGATCTGAACATGCCTTAAGCACAAAGTAAAAAAGAACGAAAGCCAATTATGAATATAAAAAGTACAAACTAAGAATAGTGGTCAGTTTATAACCCTTGTAAAGTTCTGCAGGAGTTATTCTGAGCTGATAATAAAAAGCATGTATGATTGGAAAACATTATAGTGAGAGAACAAAAGGTCATGGAGTTCATCTCAACTCATCTCGTGATGACGCACTTTTGAGCAAAACAGGAAACATATGTGAAAAACAAGTTTCTGGAAAGTACCCAAAAGACCAAAAACAAGTTTGTGGAAAGTACCCAAAAGACCGGTTAAGACCGGTTAAGATACAAAACAACAGTCATATACTGGGAAAAGGATTATGTAATTTTCCAAGAAGAACCTCTAACCCCTCCTTAGAGGAGGAGGATAAGGGGTCTTTAAATAGAGATTAGACTGATGAAACGGGGGTCAAAGCTGAGTCGAAGAGTCGAGCAGAAGGGACTACAAGCAGAATTCTGCAGCTCGGAGGATCAGAGGAGCCCAAAAGAAGTTGGATTTTACCAGTTTGAGACGAGGCTGGGATTTACTTCTCTTCTCGCTGAAACGGGATTGGATTTAAGTCTTCACTTGTCAATAACAAGACTGGAGAAGCTTCATACTTCTAACAAAAGCTTGGCCTGGGCTCGTCAAAAGCTCTGATCGTACCAATTTGGCATAGCTGCGTTTGCTTTGGGTTGGCCTGTGCTCCCCTCCTGGGAGACTAGAAATATGCTTCTTA
>NC_056500.1:49485365-49496738 GCF_014905685.2 Nematolebias whitei | reverse complement strand
GGTACATTTAGGTCTCGATCTGCTCCTTCATTTCAACACTTTTCAATAACGAGTAAATCACACAATCATACAATCGGTTACACAAATCTTATTAATCATTAGTTGATTACTTGTTGATTATTGGTAAAACACTTTTTGATTACACATTTTTATATTTAGCTTGATTACTATTAATGATTTTTTAAAGCAGAAGCTCAGTTCTTTGTTCTCAGCTGTGAAGGAGAATGGATCAGCCTTCACCTCATTAAAGCTGGCTGTACGTTACTCCATCATTTTGACACCAGGTTTATCAACACCCCCTTCTTGAAGTCAGATCCTTCTCCTTTTTGGCGCCAGGTTTGCTGTATCCTAGCACTGTTCTCCTTCCCAGGAGTCAACCACCGTCATGTTGTCCAGGTCGGTGTTTGGCGTGAACTGTTCCTGCCTGATCTTCATCCGGTGCCGTTTGTTTCCTGGGCCCCCAGGCTTGTTGGGCCTTGTCAGAGGGTTGACCTGGCAGGTTGATCCTTGGTAGGTCAGCCGATCTGTTAGACTGAATGGTTGGTGGTTCTTCGATTGGGGTGAATCCACAGGGGTAATGGGTTCTATAACCATCTGCCCCTTGGTTGGTGGGATCTTTGCAACTAGATTGGGCATTTCACGGAGCTGATTCAGCTTCAGGGGGACAACCATCAACACTTCAGATTCACCTATTTCTGAAAGGGGGAGCCCGTCTGGTGTTAAGATCGGGGGCTCAGAATCTGCTGGGCTGGTTGGGTCAGTGAGAACGGTGCCATCAGTACTCAGGTGTCCAGACTGGCTCGCCTCGCTACTCAAGTACCTACTGAAGTCATCCAGGTAGTTGTCCAAGAAACTTAGAGTACTGCGTCCTAATGGGAGTTCGGGTGACCTTCGGGTCATCTCCACTTCCATGGGCTCGGCATCATACTGGGACTTTGCTGGTAAAGGGTTGGGCGGGCCAGTGGTTGGTTCCTGGGGCTGGCTGGCTATTACGGTTGGGGTCATAAAGATATTAACATTGGCACGTCTACTCTCTCTCAAGGCTACCATGGGTACTGAGACTACCGGAGGGGTAGTTGTCAACCCTGCTGTTAAAGTGGCCGAAATTGATGAGGACATGGGTTCTTGTATGAACTTAAAAGAGGGGCCGTGAACCAAGGGTAACCCTGTAGCTAAATGATAGGCTACATGCCTGGTAACTTTGTTGGTGTTTTCCCAGAGCTTTACTATCACTGGGTAATATATGGCTCGTGGGGGGATGGCTGCTGTAGGCATATAGGGGTCAGAGCCCTCGGCTGATGTCCAGATGATCTTACAGGTGCTCTCCGTCTCCCAGCACTTTTCTGCAGACACTTGAGGGAGACTTTCAGGCTCATCTGAGACTAGAATGCCATGCACCCCTGTTGCGATTACTACCTTAGAGTGACAGCCTTGGCACCACCAGGTTGGACCCACCGCCCATAGGAAACGGGTCTTCTCCAACCCTAGAAGGCAATAACAGCAGACCGTTAAAGATTCTGCTGCTGTCAAGTTGTTGGGGCGCTGAACCTGCATGGTGACTGTTGTGACTTTGGTCTAAAACCTATTCCCTTAATTACTTTTTAGAGTAAGGTTTTCTTAAACTGATAAAGGGTGATTCTACCCTGTCGTCTGGTGATCCCACAGTAGGTGTGGGTAATGAATTTATCCCACTCTTCCAATTGGTTTATCTGTTGGGATGTTATTACTGTTTTCCAATTACAGTACCCAGGTAGCGCCGCCCCAGAGATGTTGGAGATTCCGTATTCCCTATATGTAACTTTTATGGATTTTTCCTTCCCTCTAGTTTCTGTTATCTTGATCTTGCATTTGTTACCACAAGGTGTTTCTTTAATCCTCTTGATCTGTTTATGGTCGTATACTTCGTCTTCGCAGTGGCAGAGGATGATCTCTCCGGTTTTTGTTGTTACTACGATTTTGTCCGGGACTGTGAAAGCGGACGTCCAGTTGCTATAGACGGTCGCTGCGGTCAGGATGTAGAACAGCGTCTGCATTTTACTCCTTATGCCTTCTAAAAAGAGAATACATGTAATATAGCAAGGCATGGCAGCAATAATGAAATCAAGGTCTGTTTTACTCTCGGTCCTCATCGTGTTTTCGAAACACTCAACTTCGTATTGCTGGGCCTGTACAGGCCGTCAGCTATCCGTTGAGCCTTTCCCAAACCGATGATACCACGAGTTTACAGGATTCAATAGTAAAATCAAACACAAAAAAGAAAAGAAATAAACAATTTAACAAAGTTTAACTAAATCAATCAACCAAAATTAATCAAAAATACCGTGAGCGGGGAGGGGTTAAGCTGTTGTTGGTTACTTGATTATGTTTGTTCCTTCATCTTCAGATTGGCCTTTCTTTTTCATCCTCCTGAGATTCTGCGGCCTTTGCTGGCCTCCGGTGCAGGGGGAGCTGGATCAGGTCTCGGCTTAAAGATAGCGGCATAGGTCATCATCCATACCACTATAGGTACTGTGGTGCAGAGGCTGGCCCAATAGGCCACTGCACATATTCCCCAGACCAGACTCCATCCAATTAAGACAGCTAATTTTAAGATCCATTTACGTCTGTTCTGTGGTTGCAGGGATACTATCTGATATAGCATATTTGCCAACACAGCGACGGCTACCGTCCCTTCGAATATAGTTGCTACTATTCTCCCGGCGGTAACTCCGCAGCTTGTGACTGGTATTGGCAAAGGAGTAAGTGCTACCGCACACTCAAGACCTATCACTATGGAATCTTCTATCAGCCAATGCTGAAATTATGATCTTTTGCAGATAGGTGAGTTTGATTCTTCCTAACAGATAGGTGACAAAGAAATGAGGTGATATCTCAGGTCTTCTGAGTATCACGTGGGATACGATCACTCTAGCGTACGTCTGGACTGCTACTGGAAATCTTATCAATCGTTCCCTACTCCAGTCTCCTGTGTGGCAGTAGCACATCCATGCAACCATCGTTAAAAAGTATTCTATATTGCTCCCATTAAAATAGGCTGTACATTCTGACCAAATGGTAAGATTGGGGGTTGCGGTAACTTCTGTCCCCCAATCCATAATACTCACATCGGTTGTTGGGGTACAAGACTCGCAGTCGTTTTGGTTGTCCATAAGAATTATGAATTGCTTCTGTCCTGATCCTTGCTCTTTGCTGCCCCGGGGTAAGAGTGAAGCCGCTTCCCTGTCTGTCTAATTTAAAGCTGAGCCGCACCCTGCTCTGGTGGGGGCGGCTTATAGCCCCTCCTCCATGGGCGGCACCCAGCTCTGAGGCATTCCTGCAAGAATACACATCCTAATAAGACAACAGCTATCACTCCGACCAGGCTTAACAAATAAGGCCATATTTTAAGGAAGATACTAACTATCCACCCTTCAACAGTTTCTCCACCTTCTCTGATCACTTCTCCTACGCCCTTCACTACGTCTGTGACTTTTCGACCTACTGTGTAACTAACGGTCTCATACCATGCGCAAGTGTGCTCATCTTCGTTTGCGCCACATTTTTTCCAACTTTCCTCTGGATACTGGCATGTGAGATTCGAGTAGATTTTGTTTGGGCCTACCCACTCATGGCCGTTTATTTCATCGCCTAAACATAAGCTGCGTCTTACTGCGTGGCCTTCTACCAGAGCTATCATTGAATCTGAGACAAAGGGGACTATCACTCCTTGAATGTGTTTCCTGGTATGAAGCTGATGTCCTAATATCATATTTTCGCAGGTATTACCCTCGGGTACTGATCTTTTCCACTTGCCGTTATATTTTTTCCACACTACCTTTGCTGCGTGCATGGTATATTCAGTCCCATAATGACTCTTGCAGTAGCTTTCCCATCCTGGTATCCTATCACAAGGCCTTCGGGCCAATTTAATAACACATTGTGTTTTTGCCGCATCACAAGTCATGTGCCGTGGTCTGGGACTAACATACCTATCTGGTCTATACAGGACGTTTGCCCATATATCCTGCTCTTTAGAATAGACCGTAGCCAAATACTGATACTTAATCCAATAGTTATTAGAATGATGCAAACACGGGGCCACCCATTCTCTAATTTCTTCTTCCTGAAACCCCCACCATGTTTTAGAGTCATCTCGGTGATGATATTCATGCCAAGCTTGGAGCAAGATTTTAACCGTTTTTTGTCTATGTAATTCTGTGCAGTCATATCGCCAAGTGGACATGACGGCGACCTCTGTCTCCCATAATCTACATCTGGGCGACGCCCCATTACTCTCCCACACTGAGTTGTTAAGGCTAAGAAAAATTCGTTCAGCCACACACTTATCTATTTTGTCAAAATCACCCTTGGGTGCACTGAGAAGCTCATTTGGTTTTGGCAGTTTTTGTACATACATGTCCAAATAATATGGTCCTACGAGGCCTTCATGAGTCCTGGCATACCCCTCCACGAAGTCACCTTCGAAGTGAGGCAGTCCAGGAGTAATCCAGACCCATGGTAATGTCAAATTTAGCCAATCCTCATGCCAGGCATTAGTTGGGTGGAATATAGCTGCCCAGCTCCAGTAATAGTAACGCTGGTTTTGTACTGGAGTTATGGGTAGATAATTTTGAGTGGTACATTCGGTATATAGGTTCCAATAACAAAACGGGAGCCTATTCAATTTAGTTGTTATACATTGTTTTTTCAGGTCGGGTCTGGCGACCTTTCCATCTTTTACTTGGTGCGGTTCTACCCACATCGTTTTAACCTTAGCTACTGTTCCGGGAGGTTGTGTAGGTCGCCTGTTAGATTCCCAGTCTGTAGCATTGATTTTGAGCTTCTTCTCATGTCTTACTGTGTGGATTACCTTATTTTTGGTCGAATTCAGGTATTTGCCTGTGTGATCTCTTCGAATGAGAGGGGGAATTAGGTCACAGTCTAAGCACTGTTGGAGTTTCTGTTTCTCAGTTGTGCCATCTTGAGAGGGGTTTTTGCTCCTTCTGGCTCGACGTCTCTGCCTTGAGTGCCTGCGGGCTGTTGACACTCGTCCTTTAAGGAGCTCCATGTAGAGAGGAGAAGGGTGTGGCAGCCCTGGTTGCAGTCCTTTCCACACCTATTTCCATTGAGTTACCAGCCATTCTTTGGGTTCGCATTGGGGTCCTGGGAGGCTCCAATTTTGTTGAAAATGGGGTCCCTCAGCTATTTTATGTTGAGCTTTACAAAGGGCCTCTTCATATTGACGTGTGGTAGGGCCATGTTCTGCTAATGTCTCTATTTGCGTTATCAGGGGACTTCCTTGGTATAGGACGTGTACTGCATAACCCTGTCTTGTCCAAGGCCAGTGCGTGTGAAATGGTGTGGTTATCCAATGCCTCTCAATTCTTATAGGCAGGTTTTAATTTTCGATCACGTACCGTTTTGGGTTATTCATTCTTCTTGTGATAGCTTCCACCATTTGCGGGCTTGTGCTCCAAATTATCATTCCTCCTATCGAGATTTCGAAAAATCGGCTCTGGTATGGCTCATGGTAATTAGGTCCCCATCTGAGCTTTATTTCCTTTCCCCATAGGGTCAGGTAGACTACGTTAAATATCCATGGGGACGCTGGTGGGCAAGGTTAGAGCTGGGTGTCGTATCTAGGGAGATATACTTGCTTTGAATGCTGTTCCTTTTGGGGTTCGTCCAGGTGAGGTCTTCTCTTGTACTGGCGATTGGAGTAGAAATAGTTTTTCGTGCGGTTGTTCCATTTGGGGAAGTCAAATTCTGGTTTGTCGAGCCATGTTATGCCGTCTGTAGTCATTAAGGCTGGTATTGTTGAGCCAGTTTGTTTACATTGGATTAGTACATTGGTTACTCCAGCACTAAGGGGTTTTGTGTCTATAATATCTTCCTTACTTACAGAGTTCCTGGTGAGGGTGCAAGCAGACATGCTCGCATAGGGTATCTTGTCTTTTGGTAGGCCAGGTACGTGGGCTGCTTGAATTCAGATTCTCTGGGATCTCTGTTTGTTACTCGTCCTTTATAAAGCTCCACGCTGAACAGTGAGGGGTGGTGTAGGTCTGGTCGTAATCCTCGCCACACCCACTTCCATTGTCTGACCGACCAGCCGGAAGGTTCTCCTAGGGGTCCCTCTATTGGCTCAAGTTGATCACCGAGATAGTTAATCATCTCATCCCAATCGCCGTACCTTTTGAATGCTTCTCCCAACACCCGCCCCACCAGCTCCTCTCTTGCGGCCCGTCGTTGGTCATAGACATCTCCCATCTCTGTCAGCGCTGTTGTTAGGCTGATCAGCGGGTGTCTTCTGTAAGGTACTTTTATTCTGTTTGCCGCTCGTATGGGGTGTGAATTCCACTGGTCGAGGGGGGTTAGGACTCGGTCATACAACATTTTTAGGGGTAACTGAGTGTTTTCAATCACCACTCGCTCTGGTTCTGCTATTCTCTTGTTGATTTTGGTTCTTAGCGTTGGGCTCGTGGCCCAGATTATTAGTCCTCCCAGAGAGGGCCCCATTTGAGTGTAACTAGCTTATTCTGTATTTCCAACTGGGCCATATTAAAGATCCATGGTGTTCCCATCAGGCTAGGGTTATATGGGAAGTTTAAATCATCACTCAACAGGGTTAGGCTGGAAATTCTGTGGCTAGCTTTAGTGAGATCTGCTTCTCTAAATGTCTGCAGATGGGAGTTATAATAATTTCTTGTTTTTGCCAGGTAATTTGAAAAGTCCTTTTTTGGTCTGTCCAATTCCACCACTCGGCCTCTCACAAGTAGGGCCGGCTTATATATCCTGGTTCCGGGTGCTCGAAACAACAAATTCTGTACTTCTTCTTCAGTTGTATGGTCACTCTGAGTATCAAGGGCATTAACTTTATACTTCCACATTGGTAAGGCTGCTATTGCTCTGGTTTTAACGCAACACGTTTCGATAGGCATAATTTGCTTTACGTGCCCTTTTCCCTTCCAGATGTGACTTGGGCTTTTTATTGTTTTTCTCAGAGGTTCTTTACCTTTTCTTTTCCTGAGATGACTCCCAGCGATGAGTCCAGCGACCCTTTGTTTAGTTCTTACTTGTGCGCTTTCTTGCTCGCATTCTTCCATTTTCCTTGGAATGCTTTCTTGGCCCAACTCTTCAGTCCTTGTTTGTTCTCAGTTTTGCTCGGTACAGGCTCCTCCGAGCAGTCTTTGTATTCCTCAATCGGGTGGACTGTGGCTCCCACCGAATACATTCCCTGGTATGGTGCAATGACCATCTGCACGGAAACTTTAACCCTCTGGGTGGAGTCGGGCCTTGTGGGCGTTCCTGCCCTCTGTACAGCAGTTCCGGGGATCTGAAGTGCTCCGTTTCTTTCCAAAGCTTCAGGGATTACTGTATTCGGTTGTTTTTTGCATGGGTTTAGCCTCGTGCTTGGCCCATCCATCCAGGCTAGTGGTATAATAATATAAGTTGTTACGTCTGGTTCCGGTCTCTCGAGGGACGTCTGGCAGGGCCACTAGGGGGATTTCCTGGTTCATGATTACTTCCGCAATTAGCTGAGCCCACGTCGTTAACTCCCAGGGCCCTGTCCAGCCTCCTTTTCGAGCCTCACCAGTTTCTTTGTCAGGTAACATGCTTGCTTCTTCTTTGTTCCCTGCACCTGATTGGTCTCGAAATACTCTGAAAACTAAGGGAAACTGCTGAGTACCGAGGGGGGCATTCCTTACTTTGCCCCTCGAAGGATCATAGGGCTAGGCTTGTTGCACCGCCTGCTTGAGCAAGTCTTTGGGATTCCAATTTTTCCTTTGCTGCTGCTTCTCCTTTCCTTCATTTAACTCTCCTAGTTCTGGATATAGAGGTGGGGCCGAAGGGGTTACCTTCGGCTCTTGGTCATACTGTTGTTCTGTTAAGGATCCCTCTAAGGTCTTGGTTTCCTCCTCGTCGAGCTGAGTTTTGAAGGATTTGAGGGGACTGTGATACCTCCTTACTTGCCAGCCCATTGCTCTCTCAGAGTGCAGTAGTCAGCCTTCCTCCATCTGTGCGTCACAGGCTGCACAGTACTTTACTTCGGTTCCGTCCCATTCGCATGCACAGTTGCTTGAGCCTTTTCCGCTTAAATCCCATTGTGTGATGATAGTTGCTCGAGGTAATGTGGTAATTCTGCATTCTCCACAAATGAATGCATCCATCACCTTTACAGGTTTTAGTTGCAGCTTTTGTGCGTCCATCTTATTTGTTTTAGGTTTGATGGGCTTCCTCTTCCCCGGTCCTTCCCAAAGAAGGGGCAATCCACTTGGCTTCAGGCAGAGTGCACAGTTGTTCTCCAGCAAGCTCCACTTGAAGGTTTCTCCTTCCTTTGACAGGTATCCTTTTTTCGCATACTCCAGTATACTCAAGGCCCTACCCGTCCAAAGCCCTGAAACTGTTCTTTTTAGTATCACTCCCCCACATATAGTGGCCATTCTAATATAGGGGGGCGTGGTGCTTGGTTCTGTGGCCATACTCTGGTTTCTGGTTTCAACTAGCTAGAAATTGGCTTCAGTTGCTCTATTCCTTGGATCCCTTTCTTCACTAGCTCTCCCGTGTTTCTGTCTAACACTTTTCTTACTCTGTCTGTGGCGTTATATTTGGGTTTCACTGCAACTGCTGATGGGTGATCCTGTGCTCTGACCCACACCTTCTGTCCCACCTTGAATGGGGCCTCAGAGTCTGACTGTTCCTCTTTATCCCCAGAGCTCCGCCCAACTTCGGGCGTACTAAACCGTCGTTGGTTGAGCTCTTCTGAGGGGGAGGGTCTACTAGCTCGTCTCCTGTCATTCAAGGCCTGACCTATATCCACAGTTTTAGTACTCCATTCTTTGGTGTTAGCATTTTTAGCTATCCAATTTTTGACTAAACCTATGGCTCTTTCTGTTACTCCATTGGCTTGAGGTGTGTAAGGAGGCGAATAAACGCGTACAACTCCAAAAGTCTGACACCAGTGATCTACCTCTGCATTGCGGAAATGTGTCCCTTTATCGGTTCTCAACTCTTTTGGAACGCCTAACGACCCACAGACTTGCTCCAGCATACTAACAACACTGTTGCCATTAGCTTTCCTGGCTGGTTTCACCATCACGTACACTGACATTGAGTCTACCAGCACTAGAAGGTATTTTTCTCCCTTCTTGCCTATAACTCCCATAGGCCCAGCTACATCCATGCATACTGAGCCCCATGGTGTGGCACTTTTGATGGTCTGTCCATCCACTCGGTGCCCTCGCCTTCCTGCGTTGTATTGACCACATACTTCACAGTTTTGCAGTACCTTGCGGACCTGTTTCAACGGGACCCAGAGCTCCTGACTCTCCAACTCCTTACGTGTGGGTTGTACGCCTGCATGACCTAGACCCTCATGCACGCCCCGTACTACCTGCTCCACGTACTTTTCTGGGACCCTCCGACTTTCTGAGGTTCTGTCCCACTCCTCGATCCCGACAAATACTATTTTTTCTCTGCTGTACATAACGGTCTACTTCTTCGTTGCCTTGCCAGTATTTTCCTTCTCTAGTGTGGGACTTCTGGTGCTCTACTTCTAACTTCAGATTTAGCCTAATTTCAGCTATTTTCTTCCACAAGTCATGATGAGCTACCACTTTGCCCTTTGCACTTTCAAATCCGTTTTCTTCCCAAATGGCCAAATCCTCATTTAGAGCTTGTGCGCAATAGTGGCTGTCTGTCACTACTTTAGCTGTTCTTATTCTCTTGTGAGTTCATTCTAGCAGCCCTTCGAGTACTGCCGTAACTTCTCCAGTTTGTGCACTTCCCTGAACTCTCCCCCTTCTACGGCAGCACTCGTTCCCCTGATATTTGAGGATAAATCCCCAGTGTGCTACCTGATCTGACCCTTTTTTAGATCCATCCGTGTAGAGAGTCCAGTCGTGCTGTTTCGGTTCTTTGGGCATATCTTTGGCTGCTTTTTTACTCACTGGCTGTGCAGGCCCTATCTCCAAATTGGGATCTAATAGAATATCTTCCCATCTACCCCACCTGGTGTTAGTAGCTTTGGTACTCTCTATCGTCCCTTTCCTGAGATACTTGTGCACTTGGCTTTGTGTCACGACTCTAATAGGTTGCCCCTGGGCCAAATCTTTTAATGTCCCCCAGTATCTAGCAAGCACTGCTAATTCTTTCTCTTCCTGAGGAAACTTTTTCTCTACTGAGGTCAGGGTATAACTCCATAGAGTAACTAATCCACCATTTTCATTCTTTACGGCTATCATGGCATCTTCACTGTCGCAGCTGACTTCAGCTATGAGTTTTGTCATTAGACTCCTTGGTTCTAGTCTTACAGCTTCCTTAATCTTTTTCTAAGTTCTTCTAAGTCCCGTTGGTTTTCTGCTGTCCAGACCCATAGTTTCTTACTGTTCGTCTCACTGTCATTTTCTTTTTTCTTTAGGCAGGCATACAGTGGTTTGGCATATTTCTGATAATTAGGGACATGATCTCTCACATAATTACACAGTCCTAAGATCTTCTGTAACTCGTTTTCGGACTCAGGAGGCTGAATTTGCTCGAGTTTCTCCCGATACCCCTCTGAGAGTCCTAGGTCTGCTGTCACTTGAAACCCTAAATAATTCACCTGGAACTGTCCAAGCTGGCATTTTTTCAAATTCAATTTTAATCCTGCCTCCGTGACTCGCTGCACCACCTTAGCTAACCTTTCCAGGTGTTCTTCCTCTGTGTCATCTGCGATAAACACATCATCGATGTAAATCGTGGCGCCTAAGTCTTTGAGCACGTCCATCACGACCGACTGGAACACATTAGGAGAGTTTTTATATCCCTGTAGTAATCGTTGCCAAACATAACTTTTTCCTTGGTGGGTAAAAGCTGTCTTTCCCTGTGATTGTTTTGCCAGCCTAAGAGAGAAAAATCCATTCGCCAAATCGATGCAAGATTTGTATTTTTTCACTTGCAGAGTTTTTAGGGTGCCCTGCGGGTTGATTAGGCTCGCTCTGTTGGCTACTGTTCTGGGCTGTAAAGTTAATCACTGGTCGCCACCCTCCTCCTGCTGATTCGGGTTTCTTTACTGCCTGGATTGGGCTGTTAGTTATGGGATTTGTTTCTTCTCTGATAATCCCTAAAGCTCCTAATTCCTTCACAATCTTGTTCATTTCCTCAACTGCTCCTGGATTTAGGGGGTATTGCCTCACGGGCGGGTGTACCCCTCCCTCGATTATATGTACAAACTTTGGGCCTAGGTCTCCGCAATCATTTTTAAATCTGGCTATTGAGGCTTTCCCTAGTATTTGTTTTAACTTCTCTTTCCCAGCCGGGGAGAAGTCACTCTCATTTACACAAAGTTTGTTTTCTCAGTCATCCAGGTATATAACAACAAAAAAGGTTGAATCATGTCATCTGGACTTCGTTTTT
>NC_056500.1:49482365-49485265 GCF_014905685.2 Nematolebias whitei | reverse complement strand
TTTTAAACTTTAAAATAATTACTATTTTCCACAAAATTTGGAGGCACTGCTGGGATACGCCGAGAGTTCGTCCGATCGACGGGGAATCACGACGGGGCAGATCACCGGACCTCCGACCCTCCAGTAGGACGTTTTGGGAGCGGGAGGACGTTCTGGTTCTCCGGAGAGAGGATCGACTCCGGCCATATCCGAAACAGGAAACCAGAGACACCTACAATAAGGTAAAAAAGATCGCTCTAATAAAATAAGTGTAAGTTCTGAATTTAGAAGTAAGAACCGAGTGTAAGTTCTCACTAGGAGAACTGAGTGTAAGTTCTCATTAGGAGAACCGAGTGTAAGTTCTCACTAGGAGAACCGAGTGTAAGTTCTCACTAGGAGAACCGAGTGTAAGTTCTCACTAGGAGAACAGAATGTAAGTTCTCACGAGGAGGACTGAGTGTAGGCTCGTCTTGATAAAAGAGGGCTGAGGAAATAAAATAGTTTCGTCTTAAAGAAAGAGAGACTAACAAAGATAAAAATGGGAGCGACAAAAAGTAAAAACCAAGATTATATACCAAGCGGTCCGATCGCAGAAAGAATGAAACGCTTACATGGGGATTCCTGCCTCAGCTTTGTTTCCCAGTGGCATCACGAATTGGGCTTTCCTAAAAATGGGTCTTTAGAAACCGAAGACATTCAGAAACTCGAAGAACAATTATTGCAGCAAAAGCAGAAAATGATTCAAATGAAGAAAATACCTCAAAAGGTTTACTTAACGATGCACAGACATGAGGAAGCATTTAAAATGTGGAGAAATGAGTCTAAAAATATGATGGGTAAAACGAAGTCCAGATTATTACAGATGTCTCAAAAAGTTGAAGACCTACAGAGGCAGTGCAAAGAACAGGAGACTCAGAAAGACAAAAAACAGACAAAGAAAGTGACAAAAAAACTGAAAACTTCTCTTTTTCCTCTGTCTTCCCACACACATGCAACGGAGACCCACAGACCTCTTCCTCCCACCGCACCCTCCACCTCCATCTACCCCTCGCTGGCTGGACTCACAGACCCACCACCCTATGCCCCACCACAGATGGAAGCACATGAGATCCGCCCTGGACTGAAACCTGCTTGGGCTCTCACCTCTGATGACGACTACACTGGACAAAGGCCAGCACCTGCCCCTCAGCAGCAGGATGAACAAGGAGCAGCAGGAGGAGGAGATGTTGTAGCTGCACCACTCCCACCACCGTCCCCTACTACCAGCACAGTCTCATCAACATCAATGTCTTCAAGCTCCTCACGATCGCTTCCATCGTCCTCTGAGAGTTCTTCAATCGTAACTCGGTCCAAAACCGCAGAGCAAGAATAGCGGGTTAAAGCTCTCAGAGAAAAAGAAAGGCTGCTGGAGGCTGAAATACAGAAACTATAACAGTCACAGCATAACAACGGTTCCACAAGCTCCCCCATGACTTCAGATGGCGAAAACAGCTCCATAGCCATGCCAATGCTGGAGGTAGGTGGACTGGACGGACCACAACTGGTGTTCAGAACTTGGCCACTGAGCGACCTGTCAAGCCTGGCCAAACAACACCTCCCAGACATGGCCCAAGGAGGAGACGCTGTGGGTGAAGCCATCACCAACATGGTTCGTATTCTCCGCCCCACCATACCAGAACTGAAAATGATTCTCACAGCTGTCTATGGTATGAACTTTGTAAGCACCATAGGCGCACAGCTGTTTGAGGTCCCACCTGGCAACCAACGGCTGACGCGTGTCAAATACGCGCATGTAGATAACCAGGACTTTGTAACAGCTGTGGGTAACATTGTCAGGAGAGTTAAGACAGCGTTCCCACAGACGCCTCAATATGCAAAGATCAAGGACACGGTCCAGAAGAGTGGCGAACCCCCTCAAGAGTACGTCGATCGTCTCATACCTGTGTTTCGCACACACTCTGGCATCGCCTTACTAGACAACGACTGGCGTGATGCTGCACAGGTTTCAGCCTTCGAAACCATCCTGTGTCAATGTGTGATGGATGGATTTTTGCCAACAATCCGCAGGTCTGTCCAGAACACTTACATAGGCTGGAAGGCTGGCATTCGCCTCAACGACCTCCTACGTCATGCCAGACACGCCTGGGAACAGCACACGGCTGAAGAAACTGTAGCACTAAAGAAAAAGACGACAAGCAGAAAATGCTCAGCTGACTCTTCTTCAAGCTGCACAACAGATGACCTTGAACACTGCCCCACCACAACAGCTTCCAGCTTTTCCACGCACACCACAACCCCCTGGCCCTTGGCCAGGCCCACAACAGCAACAACCATGTGGGTACGCAGGAGGGCCACAGCCATGCTTCCTGTGTGGAGGGACTGACCATTGGATGAGAGACTGCCCACAAAAACGCATCACATGGCAAGGGCGTGGCCGACCATTCCAGAATCGGGCATCAATGCCCCCACGAGAGCCATGGCCCATGAACAATGAACAGAACTTTTACCGAGGCTCCCAACAATCGGTTGGTCGAAGCCAGGGTCCACCCAGAGGTCGTAGCCATAGAGGCGGGTACTCATCCTGACTAGGAGGGGGTGAGGAGGAGGGTCCAGGTCTCTAAACAGCAAGTACACGCACACACACACCAGCTGTTTCACCTACTGATACCACATGCACCTCCACGTATTTTAAATACACCCAGTCAGCATGTTTGAAGTTACCCATGCTCACAATGCTTGTAAACAATACTCCACTAAAGTTCTTAGTGGACTCAGGGGCCACTCAATCTCTGATAATGAAGAAATGTCTCCCACATGCTCCACTGTGTGGCAAAATTGTCCACTCCACAGGAGCATCCGGTGTAGCAATCCCAGAGGCAATGACAGCTCCTCTGAATGTGATTGACCCTTTTGACCACACT
>NC_056500.1:49445997-49482265 GCF_014905685.2 Nematolebias whitei | reverse complement strand
GAACTAAAGATATTCCTTACGCTTTCATATTTTGTTTTTATGCTTTTAAATAAAATTTTATGTTTTCTTGTTTTTATACTTTATGTTTATACTTTTTGATTAAAACAGTATGCCCTCCTTTGAGTTCTTTTTATGTTTTAATGTTTTGAATAAAACTTGAAGTTTCTTACCTGTATGCATATAGCTCTTAATCAGGGTCTGTAACCCACAAAAACAGCTCTTGCAATTTCCATTTGAAGTTTATGATAGTCCTGTGCCAAACCACAAGTGCCGTGATACATTGGACTTGATGTTTATCCCATTCAAAGTCTATACTGTTATATATAACCTTGTTTACTCTTTTGTTTATTTTTTTATTTTGTTGTTCCTTTTGGAACAAAAGGGGGGAAATTGTGAAAAAAATAATAAACTGACACAGTATTGTTTAAATATTGTTTAATTCATATCCATCCTGCAGTTTTAAAGGTGATGTGTAGATGTGAACTCTGGTAAACTCTTCTCAAAATCTCCTGCTCAGCAACGTCCTTGCATTCAGCACCTGCAAAAGACAAGGACACACACGAAGACGTTATCTGACTAATTGCGTGCTGAGGACGCTCTTCATATCAACATGTTCCCACTTTATCAGAATGTTCTAGCCACAAGGACAGAAGACTGTTACAAATCAAATTAAAAAACACCAGCTCCACAAGAAAAAGAACACCTCGTGCTGAGGACAAGAGCCTGTGTTTGATAATCAGCATGAGAAACCTTGTCCTCCCTTCTGTTGTGACGCACAAAACATGTATAAAAGTGTGTACTGCCTCTTTTGTGATTCAGTGTTTATTCTGATTTTGTTCAGAGAGCAACTCCTTTCTGCAGAAAGAATAAACCTTGCGCTCCGATTTGAGCTAAAGAGAGGTGTCTCCGGTTCTCTTTTTATTAGGAGTTTTTAAACTTTAAAATAATTACTATTTTCCACAGTCATCCTCCTCATCGGCCGATATTTCATCTCGCAATTTCTTTTCTGTTTCTTGGGCATATTTATAGGCCGTCTTTTTCATTCTTCTTAGCATCACATCATGTACTATTCCGAAGTAAGCGGTTCTAAACTTACTGGTTAAGGGTTTGTGGGCTGCTAATGTGGGGTATGAGGGCATCATTAAAATGTTGGCCCGCTCTCCCAAAGTAGCTTTAACAGTTAGTTCCATTGTCTCCTCTGACCTGTCTGCCCATGCCGGTGGAATGTCATAATGATTTTGGCCAGCTTCAGGGATGTAGGTTCGACGCCCATCACTCGCCTGTACCGGACCCCAACTCAAATCCCTGGCCAACCTTTCTGATGCTCTATGTACGTCCAGTATTTCTACCCCCTTCTTTTGTCCTTTTCTTTGCCCTATTCTCAATGGCTTAACTGGACCCTCGTATTGGCCTGCTATCGATCCCAGACTGGCACTACCTTCATCATCGGTGTCTTCCTGGCTCAGGTCTGCATCTGGTTCTCCCTGTGAGCTCTCTTCGTCACTTTCCTCGCTCTCTCCGTTTAAAGGTTGTATTTTTGCTAATGTTTTACTCTTTAACTGTCCCTCTTGTGAATCTGCGCCACTTCTGCGTCGTCTTGTGGCCGAACTTTTCAGGTCCTTTTCTGAGGGTGAGGTCAGAGGCGTTTTCGACCCCTGAGGATTGATCCTTAATGGGTCTTCACTTTTCTTGGCTCCCGGTGATGTTGATGATTTTTCTGTGTCCTCTTTCCTTAACTTTAGGGGTTCCTTGATTGTTTTTTCCTCTGGTTTTGTCATTGAGGCTACGATCCTGGATTTTCGATCTTCATCTAGATGAGTGGGGGTCACTATAATCATTTCTTTTAAGTGGGCCTCTGCTGGCATGTCTTTGGCCAGGTATGTCATTGAGTTGACTGCCACTCGTTTGGCTATTTCCCACTGCAGATGGTGGGACCGTAGCCCATCTATCCCTATCACTATGCGCCTGAAACTGCTGGCTATGGCTCGGAATACTCCTTTCTGCAAAGCTTCTAACATTTCCCTGAGGTAGCCGGTGTCACTGGTTGCTTCCTTATAGTTCCGAATTGGGATGTGTTTTATTGCATAATATGGAGTGTCAGCCCCACTGGTCATTCTCGTTTTTGGCTCTGTGCTATTCAGTTCACTAACAAGATGATTTATTTCAGCTTGGTACTCCCTACCAGCTACTTTTTTTAGAGCTTTTCTGTAGGTCGAGTTATGGATTTTGTATTTATGATTTGTAAACACCAGCAATGCATCCGCCTCCATAGCCCATGGGGTTCCTATCACCTGGTACACTCGGGTACCATTTTGAAACTTCACGCATTGAGTCCCTTTCGGGACTGGTTCAAGGACTGGCTTGAGCCCTACTGTTTTCCTGATTTTCCTTTTTGGTTTCTTTTGGGACTTTTCTTTCTCATCATCTTGACTGGAATATGACTCTGATTCTAGTTCTTGGTGTTTTTCTTTAGTTTTCTTTTTTCCGTGAGTTTCTGAGGGTTCCCCTAAGGGGCCCTTTTTATGATTCTCCTGATCACCCGGCTAGTCTTTTAGTGGTTCCGTCAGCTCCTGAGTTTGCACCCTTCGCAATTCCCCCTCTGTCCATCCTGCTCCGGGTGTTCTAAGCTTTTCCATCTTCTCCACTATACTTTGAGCAAGGATGTCTAGGTTTCTGTTAAGCTGTTTCTTATACCCTTCACTCTCTGACCAGTCAATATCACTTTCTTCGGATTCGGTTTCTTTTTTGAATCTACCAGTGAATAATCTTCGTCGCTCTACTTTTAGTTCATCGCCTGTATCTAAATCTGGGTCGTATTTAAAAGTATCCCTGTACTTACCCAGGTCTGGAGTGGAGCTCGCAAATGCGGGGCGGCGATGAGAGGCGGGAATAAAAGCTCTCTCTTTTGGCCTCACGTCTCTTAGGCTTTCTCCTTCTGTTTTGATTTGGAGGTGGGGTATATTCTCTTTAACCTTATCTTCCACTGGTTTTCTTTTGTCTACTTCTTCGTTTTCCGACTCTTCAGGGGTATGTGCGACGGAGTTTTGCTCACTTCTCAGGTCTATCTCTGACTTTCTTTCTTTCCTATATTCTCTCATTTTTGCCAATTCCTCTGTATACTCCTTGTATCTTGCCGCTGCTCTTGCTTCAGGGTCTATGGTGATCCATCCCAATCCTGTTACTCTGGTTATCATTTTTACTAAGGGGTCATACTCGGCTGAGGGACTAATTACTGACACTAATGTTACATCTCTTGGTGCTTCTATCTGTTGCACCCACCATTGTAACCATTTTTTAACTTCCTTTTTCGATTTTACTTCGCCTGGGTCTCTTAGTACTACTGTCTGAACTCCCTGCCGGACATTTGTACAGTAAAACACCCAATTTTCCTCTATATATTTTGTCAGAGTTTGTACCAGGGTTCCCTCGTCTACCCTGAGATTGCTTCCTTTTAGTATTTCCTTTGTCGTTGGATGCCAGGTGCCATATCCTTTTCCATACAGGATGATTTGCATCTTTGTCACTCCTTCTGCTGAATGTCCTACTGAACCCTGTTCGGCTAACCTTTGGCCGTTTGTCTCTCCTTCTACTGGCTCCTTCTCTTCTTGGCTTGTCTGAGTCGGCTTGGATCCTCCTAGCTCTATACTCGTCGGTGCCCCTTCTGAGGCCATCGTTATGTCTTTTCTTGTTGGGTCAAGGTTGTCGGTCCTCAAAGTCTCCAGACTTTATCCTAACGTTTTGGACTAGGACAGACTAGCTGCTTGCCTATGACTCTGGATTATGGTCAGTAACCCTTGTAAGCCTTCTACCCCTCCTCACTAGCCTCTAGTGATATATTGGGGGTACTGACTGGGGTCAAAGCTGAGTCGAAGAGTCGAGCAGAAGGGACTACAAGCAGAAGCAGCTCGGAGGATCAGAGGAGCCCAAAAGGAGTTGGATTTTACCAGTTTGAGACGAGGCTGGGATTTACTTCTCTTCTCGCTGAAACAGGATTGGATTTAAGTCTTCACTTGTCAATAACAAGACTGGAGAAGCTTCATACTTCTAACAAAAGCTTGGCCTGGGCTCGTCCAAAGCTCTGATCGTACCAATTTGGCATAGCTGCGTTTGCTTTGGGTTGGCCTGTGCTCCCCTCCTGGGAGACTGGAAATATGCTTCTTACTATCACAGAAGTTCTTTGAGGGTTATCTCAGAATCATGGTAAGCGGACTTCCCTGTCCATCTGCTCTAAATAAATTAATCTATCAGGTTAGAATCACAGCATACAGGATAAATTTAAGGGTATTAAACTGGGTACTAGTGAGTTTTGCTCGGAGGTGTTTCTGGATAATGAGAGAGTTGAGAGCAAACATCTTTTGGCTTGAGGTGTGAAAGGTCCGAGTGAAAGTAGTGTTCACAGGTCCCCAAGGGCTCTTGGGGATCAGAAGACATCAGGAAGAATCCATCGCCTTACTTAGTGAAGAAGTGTATCCTATGTAATCATGAAAATTAATCATTGTAAAATTGTGCCTGTTGCTGAACCCCCTGTGAAATCATTGATTAAAACAAAGCAAAATGTAAAATTTTGGATTCTTATTTCAACACCCCTTTGCTCATGGAAGTGGAAAACTTGGTTCAATGAAACAACAGAAGTATGTGGGAGGTTTTAAACGGTTTTCTTAGCCTTTGATTATAAAACAACACCCAGGAGTCTTATTTTGTTCCTAGACTCTAAAGATTGCCAGATCGGTTAACAATTGCAATGCTAAATCAGGAGATGAGCTACCGTTAACTTGCGTTCCCTCGTCTGCCGAACGTCCCCACTCCGGCTGCTAGGTAGGGTGAGGCACGAGGTGAAAAGTTGGGTGTGGTGCAAGGAAGAAGGTAGTTAACAGTCTGGGTGAATCATCTCAACACAGCCTAAATCTAAAACTGTCCTTGGAAGCTGCTGCAGGAAAGACCTGAGCCATAGGATTAGTTTTGAGACCCGTTGGAGGAGAGGCTGCGGTGAGGGTGTGGCACGTGCTCTGTGCCTACCTCGCTCGGATAGCAAAACATGTTGGCAGCGGTGGGATGGTTTTTTAGTGTAAAGACCCCCCAAAGAAGAGAACACAGTCCCTAGAGTTGAGGGAGTGTGAGCGGCTGGACCAGGCCACCAGCCAAATACCCCTTAGTAATCCACTAGGCAGTGGGTGGGGTAGAAGGGCTTACGAAGGGTTACTGACCATAATCCAAGTAGTAAGTTAAGCAGCTTGTCTGTTCCCAACTAAAGTACACGGAATAGAGTCTGGAGACTCTGAGGAACAGGCAACTCGAGACGACGAAATCAGAAAGATGGCCACGGGCGTGGCAGGAACAGTACTCGAAGGACTGCTTGAAATGACAAACAAAAAAGTGAAAATGGCAAAAGTAGTGACCGACAGTCATTACTGTGCACAAGCCCTAAATGAGGACTTATCCATCTGGGAAGAAAATGGATTTGAGAGTGCTAAGGGAAAAGGGGTGGCTCACCATGACTTGTGGAAGAAAATAGCTGAACTCAGGCTAAATCTGCAATTAGAAGTGGAGCACCAAAAGTCCCACACTAGAGAAGGAAAGTACTGGCAGGGTAACGAAGAAGTCGATCGTTATGTCCAGCAGAGAAAAATAGTTTTTGTCGGGATCGAGAAGTGGGACAGAACCTCCGAAGGTCGGAGGGTTCCAGAAGAGTACGTGGTAGAGGTTGTACGGGGCGTGCATGAAGGCCTAGGTAATGCGGGCGTACAAACTACACGTAAGGAGTTGGAGAGTCAGGAGCTCTGGGTCCCTTTAAAACAAGTCCGCAAGGTGCTACAGGACTGTGAAGTATGTGGTCAATACAATGCAGGACTGCCAGGGCACCGAGTGGATGGGCAAACTATCAAAAGCACCTTACCCTGGGGCTCAGTGTGCATGGATGTAGCTGGGCCTATGGGAGTCACGGGCAAGAAGGGAGAGAAATACCTTCTAGTACTAGCAGACTCAATGTCAGGGTATGTGGTAGTAAAGCCAGCAAGAAAAGCTAATGGCAACAGTGTTGTTAGCATGTTAGAGCAGGTCTGTGGGTCATTAGGCGTTCCAAAGTAACAGAACTGATAATGGAACGCATTTTCGCAATATACAAGTGGATCACTGGTGTCAGACTTTTGGGGTAATGCGTGTGTATTCACCTCCCTACACACCTCAGGCCAACGGGGTGGCCGAAAGAGCCATAGGTTTAGTCAAAAATTGGATAGCTAAAAATGCTAATACCAAAGAATGGAGTACTAAAACTGTGGAAATAGGACAGGCCTTGAATGACAGGCGTCGAGATGGTAGACCCTCCCACTCAGAGGAGCTTAACCAACGACAGTTCACCACGCAGGAAACTGGGTGGGGCTCCGATGATAAGGAGGAACAGCCAGACCCTGAAACCTCATTCAAGGTGGGGCAGAAGGTGTGGGTCAGAGCACAGGATCACACATCAGCAGTGGCAGTAAGGCCAAAATACAGCATCACAGACAGAGTAAAGAGACTGTTAGACAAAAACACAGTTGAGTTAGAGAAGAAAGGGATCCAAGGAATAGAGCAACTGAAGCCAATTCCTAGCTAAGTTAAAACCAGAAACCGGAGTATGGTCAAAGAACCAAGTACCACACTCCCCTTTATTAGAATGGTCACTATATGTGGGGGAGTCATCCTACGAAGAACAGCTTCAGAGCTTTGGGCAGGTAGGGCCCTGAAAACATTGGAATATGCTAAAAAAGGATACCTGTCGACATAAGATGAAACCATCAAGTGGAATGTCCTTGGATTGAAACCTCCGATCCTCCGAAGATACAAAACTTAATCAATATAACCAACACTGCTTAAATTCCCCCGTCTAACACTGTTATTAATCATTAATCTAAGGTTTGTTTAACTCCAGGTCACATTGCTCGATGAGGTCCTCTATGTCGGCTGATGGCCTGTATAGGCCCAGTAATGGTTGGGGGCCTCTGAAGAGCGATGGAACCCAGGGAAGAGAACGACAGGAAAGGAACTGATAGAATGGAACGAGTCTGAAGAGGAGAGCAACTGTCACCAACCCAGAGATACAGAGGAATCAGGACTGGTGCCTCGAAGGGAGGTTGTCTTTTGAGACGAGGATGACATACTGTGTTTGGACACATCGGATGAGGACTGGCTTTGGGACTGGAATGGGTGATAACTGACTTCAAGTAGGGGGTGTCAAGTGTTGTAGATTTCAGGTGAGGTATGAAGTCAGTTTTCATGACCTAAAATAAGGTTGAGCACAGTATAAATCACAGATCCCTGAGTATGTGTTCTGGAAAAGCAAGAAAGGTTTATTTACTGAAACAAATCTAAATAATAGTATGTAACAGTGTGTGAAGTCTTTCTAATATACTATGTGTTAAGAGTGTGAACTTTAAATGATTAAGAATAAATGAATTAGTTACAGACTAAAAGTGAATATAATTGATGGTCAAGAGGTCAAGTTAACAGCTTAATGTTCGTGTGTCAAGTCACCACAAGAAGAGGAAGTCTGAACAGATGACCAGGCCAGTAGGAAGAAAAAAGAGGAAGCCATCTGTAGAAAAAGCGGAAGCTATCTCCAGAAAACAGGAACGAGATACCTTAAGTGAAGAGGCTCTCTCAGAAAAAGAGGAAGCTCTCTGCAGAAAAGCAGGAAGATACACCTAGTGGCAGTTGAAGATAATTTAGCAATGACAGTGACGTTGAACATGTGATCTGACGTTGTAGAATAGTCCGTATCCAAGACTGTTGCTATGCAGAAATTATGCAACGAGCAGACAAATGTATAAAAACGCTCAGCATTAACGATCGGGGCTGAAGCACTTGGAGAGTTTTAAAGGACAGTTCATTGATGCCTTCATTAACTAAAGGGAACTTGAAGTTCCGAAGACGAAAATAATTTTTCTCAGCTCAGCCCGGACCTGAAAGCCAACTCAGGTTTCCAAGATTGGATTTTATTGAAGGCAGTTTGAAATATTCTTCAAAAGCAACTGAGGGATGATTGTCACCAGCTTCAACATTCAAGGATCCCCTTTGACAAGGGGTCTTCGAGAAGAGATGGTATGACACATACTAATAGCTGTCCTAAAATAAAATTAAATAATTAAAACCGCTTATAGCTATATATACTAGTAGAATGTCAGGACTCTTGACAATATTTTGAGTTATTGGGATTTACTCATTATATTAAATTTGGTATTTTTAAAGTCGTAATTGATACAATTTAGGAGAGTTTCCCCATTTTTGCTGCATTATGGGATTCTGAAGATGCCTTTGTATTTTTATTTTTTTATTTTTCTCCTTTTTGTTTGATAGTTTTTGAACACACTTTAGATTTTAACTTTTTTAATTTTTTATTTTTCACACTAAACTTAATTTTTGATATTTTACTCCGAAGGATTCTGGGAACACGAGGTAAACTCGAGATGCCGGCTGACGGCTCATCGAGTCCAGTAACGATCTTGGGTTTCTGCGTGTTCTCTGGGGTCTCGGAGCAGCAAAAGTCTTCCCCTGAACCTAATCACCTTACCTTACTTTGGCTCAACAGAGTGAAGATTAATATATTTCTATTTTTCCTCAACGGAGCTTATGAATTTATAATTTTCTGTTTTTACTCATCGGAGCTTCACAGATTTATAATTCTTTGGTTCAGCTCATTGGAGCAAAGGAATTACAACACGATTGAACTGTTTTGCCCCTTGGACATCAACCAACAATCAACAGTAACACCTTTCAGGTAACAAGTGGACTTTTGACTACTGACTTTTTTTATGTAACCGAATAATCACTATGGATTTCTGCTATAACGCTGTTCCCCTGCAAATCATTGATTAAAACAAAGCAAAACGTAAAATTTTGGATTCGTATTTCAACACCCCTTTGCTCATGGAAGTGGAAAACTTGGTTCAATGAAACAACAGAAGTATGTGGGAGATTTTAAACGGTTTTCTTAGCCTTTGATGAAGCAGAACAGAGATATAAAAATTATAAAAATTAATTGGTAGGGATTATAAGAAAGCATAAAAAGAAATATTACAGTGAATTATTAGACAAAAGTAATGGTAATATGAGGGCAACATGGCAAATAATGAACAGTGTTCTGAATAATCATAAAACAAAATCGAGCATTCCACAATATTTTGTAAAGGATGACAAAGAAATTTATGACCAAAATGAAATCGCAAATGGATTCAATCAACATTTTGTGAATATTGGCCCAAGTCTGGCAGCAAAAATCCCAAATATAGATAAAAATGTAAACCATACGGTTACGGATTACACAAACAGTTTTTTTCTTGGGGGAACTGATAAAGAAGAAATTATGACTATCGTAAAACATCTTGCAGATAAAAAATCAAAAGACTGGATGGACATGGATATGATGCTGGTAAAGAATATTATGAGTTATGTTATTGAGCCATTTACATATATATGTAATTTATCATTTTCAACAGGGGTATTTCCTAATAACATGAAAATAGCCAAGGTCATACCATTATATAAGAGTGGAGAGAAACGTGTTTAATAATTACAGGCCAATATCGTTGTTGCCACAGTTTTCGAAGATTTTAGAGAAATTATTTGTCACTAGATTAGATGAATTTATCAATAAGCAAAATATATTAAGTAATAGTCAATATGGGTTTAGACCTAAAAATTCTATGTCAATGGCACTCATGGATTTAATGGAACAGATAATGACTGCTGTGGATCAAAAAAAATATTGTATTAGTATTTATGTTGATCTAAAGAAAGCATTTGATACTATTGATCACAATATTCTTCTCAAAAAACTAAATAAATATGGTATTACAGGGCATGCATTGCAGTGGGTATCTAGTTATCTAGAAAAAAGGAAACAATTTGTTAAAATAAATGATGTAAAATCTGAATTCTGTAATATTACATGTGGAGTGCCTCAAGGCTCTATACTTGGACCTAAGCTATTTATTTTATATGTGAATGACCTGGTAAATGTGTCTGGATTTTTTAAATGTATTTTGTTTGCAGATGACACTACTTTTCTTTGTGTGGGTGAAAATGTTGTGCAAATGCTGAAGATGGCACAAACAGAATTTGTGAAAATACAAAATTGGTTTCAACTTAACAAATTATCTTTAAATGTAGATAAAACAAATTATATGATTTTTAGTAATAAAAAGAAAGTGCTTGATACTCCATTTAGAGTCGATGGAATTGAAATTAATAGAGTCGATGAGGTGAAATTTCTGGGTGTCATCATTGATGAAAAACTAACATGGAGATCTTACGTAAAAAACTTAAAAACTAAAATAGCTAAATCGATTGCATTAATGTACAAAGTTAGAGAGTTATTCAATGATAAAGCAATGTTTCTATTGTATAATGCCATTATTGTTCCACATTTAATTTACTGTATTGAAGTCTGGGGTAAAGCATGTAAAACAATTACAAATCCAATTTTTATTTTACAGAAAAGTGCCATAAGAATTATTACCAGAAAAGATTATAACCATCCGTCAAATATATTGTTTCATCAGCTAAAGATATTAAAATTTTATGACTTGGTTGATTACAATATCTTACTGTTTATGTATGGGGCCAACAAAAACATACTACCTACTAACATTCAAGGGAAATTTGTTAAAAGAGAAAGTAATTATTATCTTAAGGGGATGGAGATGTTTGTGAAGCCGTGGTGTCGCACCAGTCTGAAAATGCGATCCACTATATCTCAGGGTATTAGATTGTGGAATGATCTGGAGGGGGCAGCACGGTGGCGCAACTGGTAGAGCTGCTGCCTCTCAGCGAGCAGGTCCCTGGTTCAAATCCCGGTCCGGGGGCCTTTCTGTGTGGAGTTTGCATGTTCTCTCCGTGCATGCGTGGGTTTTCTCCGGGTACTCCGGTTTCCTCCCACAGACCAAAAACATGCATGTTAGGCTGATTGGTAACTCTAAATTGTTCCTAGGTGTGAGTGAGAGAGTGAATGGTTGTTTGTGTTGTTTGTCTCTATGTGGCCCTGTGATGGACTTGCGACCCATCCAGGGTGTACCCCGCCCCTCGCACAGTGATTGCTGAACATGGGCACCGGCGACCCCCGTGACCCAAAATGGAATAAGCGGGTAAAGAAAATGGATGGATGGATGGATGGATGGCATTAAAATGAAGACATGGACATCCACAGGTGGAGTCCAGTGGAGCGATGAGATCCTAGGGAGGATCTGAAGAGGCAGGCCGTGGAAGGTCCTGGAGGAGTCACAGTTGGTGAGAACCGGCTACAACAAAGGTTAGTCGGTTGTACACAAGTTACCATTTGGTAGATGATGTCCCAGCATTGAAGAGGTGTCTGGCAGGTGCTTAAATACCCCATCAGGCAGTCCTCCTCAGAGCAGCAGCAGGTGGAGTGAATTGAGGTTAATTAGCTGTGAAAGGAAGAGTGAGTGACAGGCAAAAACCCAGGAATCCCACAGTGCCCCCCCCCCCTCCACCAAGAATCGACTCTTGGTGATCTATGTCTTTTTTCGGGGTGAGCTTGGAAGAAGGACGAGATGAGATACATGATCTGAGATCTAGGAACCCATGATCGTTCCTCCGGGCCGTAACCCTCCCAATCCACTAGGTATTGGACTCCCCGACCACGATGCCGTACGTCCAAAAGGCGCCGGACCGAGAAGGCTGGTTCATTGTCTATGAGACGGGGGGGGGGGTTGGTTGGAGGGTGTAGAGGGCTGGTGCTTACCGGTTTGATGTGAGATACATGATGTGAAGGTGGACCGAGGGGATGCCCACATCAGGCTCCTGTGAGGGGGACAGCGGAGGAGCAAAGCCCATAGCGACCTCGAAAGGAAATTTTCCAGTGGCTGCAAAGGTTTGTGAGCATATTCAATCCATGGCAGATGTTGACTCCAGGATGAGGGATTGCTGTCAATTACGCACCTCAGAGCCGTTTCCAGGTCCTGGTTGCAACGTTCTGTTTGGATTGAGGGTGGTATCCAGACATGAGGCTGGTAGTTGCCCCCAAAGCTCGACAAAACCCCCTCGACACTTGAGAAACAAATTGTGGTCCACGGTCGGAGACGATGTCCTGAGGAATGCCGTGAAGGCGAAAAACATTTTCAGTGACAATTTGAGCAGTCTCAAGAGCAGAGGAAAGTTTAGGTAGAGGAATGAAATGAGCAGACTTGGAAAAACGGTCGACAATGGTGCAGATAGCTGTGTTACCATCAGAGACAGGGAGACCAGTGATGAAGTCCAAGGTGATGTGTGACCAGGGATGGCTGGGGATGGGAAGTGGTAGCAACAGGCCAGCAGGTTGCTGTGCTTGTTCCGAGCACAAGTGGGACAGGCTGAAATAACATCCTTAACATCTTTAATGAGGTTAGGCCACTAAAAGGATGCTTTAACAAGATGCAGCATGCATCAGGGCCGGTACCGGGATCCGGTTCAGTCTGTTGGGCCTCCAGGATGTCCTTTTCAATAGGCCAAGTCATTACACCCACCTTACAGGAGGTAGGAAGGATGTTCTCAGGGGTGTCCGGACCCTTGGCTGTAGAGAATTGTCGTGAGAGAGCATCTGGTTTGCACCCTGGAATATACGTGATGGAAAAATTGAATCTAGCAAAAAACAACGACCATCTGGCCTGTCGGGCGTTAAGTCTTTTAGCCCCCTGGAGGTAGGCTAGATTCTTGTGGTCAGTTCAAATTATGAAGGGGAGTTCAGCTCCCTCTAGCCAATGTCTTCACTCTTCTAATGCTAGCTTAATGGCCAATAACTCATGGTCGCCAACATCATAGTTCGTCTCAGCAGCAGACAAACGACGTGAGAAAAAGGCACATGGGTGAAGTTTCCATCGTCAGATGCTCTTTGTGATAACACGGCCCCCACTCCCGAATCAGAAGCATCGACCTCCACGATAAACTGCCTCTTGGTATCAGGGTGTGATAAAATGGGGGCTGTAGAGAAAAGATGTTTGAGGTTATTAAAAGCAGTGTCAGCTTCAGGTGTCCAGTTGAACTTTTTGAAGGTAGAGGTGAGCTGGGTCAGAGGAGTGGCGACTTTGCTATAGTTTTTAATAAACCGTCGGTAAAAGTTAGCAAACCCCAGGAACCATTGTAATTGTTTCCTATTAACGGGTGTAGGCCACTCGACTACAGCCTTGGTTTTTTCAGGGTCAGATCGAACCTGTCCTCTCTCAAAAATGAACCCTAGGAATGTCACGGTGGTAGCGTGAAATTCACATTTCTCTGCCTTGACAAAAAGCTGGTTTTCTAATAACCTCTGGAGAACAGCTTTCAAATGTCGAGTATGTTGCTCTTCGTCTTTTGAATAGATGAGTATATCGTCTAAGTACACAAATACGAAGACTTTGAGGAAATCCAGAAGAACGTCATTAACGAGAGCCTGGAAAACTGCCGGGGCGTTAGTTAACCCAAACGGCATAACAAGGTACTCGAAATGTCCCAAAGGTGTCTTAAAAGCTATCTTCCATTCGTCTCCTTTGCGAATTCTCACTAGATGATACGCGTTGCGTAGATCAAGTTTAGTAAAAATGGTGGCCTCCTGGAGCTGCTCGTAGACAGAGTCGATTAAAGGAAGAGGATATTTGTTCTTAATAGTGATTTGATTGAGTCCTCTACAATCGATGCAGGGTCTCAGAGTTGTAAGAGTTGAACTTGCTGCTGCTCCAAGATGGCCGCCAATCATCCACAGCTGACGACCATCTACCTGACGAGCTCCTCTACTACATAAGGCTGCAGTCAAGCTCTTCTCATCGCTGGAGCATTAATTCCTTCCGGGTATTTGTGCTTCTAGCCAGTTTATTGAGTATATGGAGAGGATATCTTACCTTGTTTCTTGTGTCTACAGTTTTTGGTCATCTCGGATCCTGCCCCTGGTTCTTCCTGTGCCGGAGTCTCCTCTCTGTTTGGACTGTTGTTGGGCCATATTTTTCTTAAGAACCTCTCCAAAATTGTCCATGTTCTCAGCGTTAGCGGATGATGATGCTTGTTCGCTTCTGGTCTCGTTCTGGGTATGGTCTGGCTGGAGCATTATCTGTTATGATTCGGACTACCCAGTAGGAACGAGAACCAGAATGACACAAGTCTCAAGTAAACAAAACAGTGTATATTATTTACAGTGAATGAGACGACAGGTATATACAAAAAGGTGGCCTGGGACTCCTGAAAAAGGGAGAGACAGGGTCAGGTCGAGAAGGCAACAGGAGACAGCTCAAAACGGTGGAATAAATAGTCTTGTCTCTCCTTACAGGTTATTCCTTGTGGGTGAGGCTGTGGGGGAAAATCCCAAGGCAGGCAAGTGGTTGGAGGGCAAATGCAACAGAGACGAGGAGTCCCAGGCCACCTTTTTGTATATACCTGTCGTCACATTCACTGTAAATAATAAACACTGTTTTGCTTACTTGAGACTTGTGTCATTCTGGTTCTCGTTCCTACTGGATAGTCCGAATCATAACAGATAATGCTCCAGCCAGACCATACCCAGAACGAGACCAGAAGCGAACAAGCATCTTCATCTGCTAACGCTGAGAACATGGACAATTTTGGAGAGGTTCTTAAGAAAATTATGGCCCAACAACAGAGCACCCAGTCAAACTTACTGGAACTTGGATGCATGGTTCATGCTATTAACAAACAACTTGTTTCTCCTTCTCCCACAGCCGCAGCCTCGCCTTTACCGAGTCCTACCGAATTCAGCCCTGTAAGTCATTCCACAAACCAACAACTGTTTGTTAAACCTTCTGAACTTTTTTCTGGAGATCCTGATAAGTGCAGAGGGTTTCTTTTACAATGCAAACTCGCTTTTAAGGGGGCTCCCCAGTATTTTTCTTCAGACATCGCTAAAATAAACTTCTTCATTAATCAACTCAAGGGAGACGCTCTAAAATGGGCTACTTCATTTCTTCACCTCCATGAACTAGAGACTGTGTCTTTTGACTCTCTACTCACCGAGTTTTGTAGGATTTTCGACCGTCCACTGCAGCAATCCAACGCCGAGAAGCGTCTGCTGGGATTACGGCAGGGCCGGCGACCGGCGTCCGAACATGCTCTCGACTTCCGCTTCTTGGCGGCCCAAACAGGTTGGAACGACAGAGCCTTGCAAGGTACCTTTTTAAATTCACTGTCCGATTATGTGAAGGATCAGATCGCCGCTCGTTATGAGCCTTCTAGTTTCGACGCGCTAATTAACTTAGCGATCTCCCTCGACGAACGCTTCTGGGAACGCCGTAGGGAGTGGGACTACAAGTCCCAGAATCCTTCCGGTTCTGCAGAACCGCTGAGGGGGGCGTACAACTACAGTTTTGCCCCAGAAGACTACAAGTCCCAGGGAGAGTTTTCTAATACACAGTTTGATCGGCCCGAACCAATGCAGATTGGTCGTACCCGTTTGACTCCTCAAGAGAGGCAGAGACGTAGAAAATTGGGTTTGTGTATTTATTGTTGGAAAAACGGGCACTTTGTAGCTTTCTGCCCGCTTCAGGGAAACTCCAACGTCCACCCATAAAGAGGGAGATACGGGTGGGCACGGCATCAATCTCCCCTCCTTTGAGACTTACCTTACCTACTGTAATTCTAATCAATCAAAATCGTTTCTCTGTCACAGCCTTAATTGATTCGGGTGCCGAACAAAATTTAATCAGTCAAGATTTAGTTAAGGAGTTCTCCCTTCCAGTCAAGGGGATTGAGTCTATCTCTATAGCCGGGTTACAGGGGAGTTTTTGGCCCAGGTCAATTTTAAGACAGAAGATCTTCATTTAATAACCTCAGGAAACCATCATGAGACCACTAGCTTTTTTGTATTTGAGTCGCCCACCTCTCAATTAATCATTGGGTACCCCTGGCTTAAAAACCATAATCCCCACATTAATTGGGAGCTAGGAAGAGTAGAAAAGTGGAGCGACGTGTTTAAAGTGCTGTCTTCGCTCAGGGGTCTCAAACATGTCCAAGCCAAAATTAGAGTCCTGTGAGACTGATCTGTCTGGTGTTCCTTCTGAGTACCACGATTTAGCTCCTGTTTTCAACAAACAGAGGGCCCTATCACTACCTCCACACCGCCACTATGATTGTTCCATCGACCTCCTTCCGGGAGCCTCTCTGCCTTCTAGCCGCCTTTTTAATATATCCGGTCCTGAGAGGGAGGCTATGAGGTCGTACATTGAGGAATCCCTCGACTCGGGGATTATTCGCCCATCAACTTCACCTCTAGGTGCAGGATTCTTTTTTATCACCAAAAAGGATAAGTCTCTGCATCCCTGCATCGACTACCGGGAACTCAACAACATCACCATTAAAAATAAATACCCCCTTCCACTAATCAATTCCATCCAAGAGCAGTTACAACCAGCCACCATTTTCACTAAACTGGACTTACGCAATGCATATAACTTGGTTCGCATCAGACAAGGCGATGAGTGGAAAACCGCATTCAGAACCCCGTTGGGTCACTTTGAGTATCTGATGATGCCTTTTGGGCTCACTAACGCTCCTGCAGTATTCCAGGCTTTGGTCAATGATGTGTTAAGGGATTTTATTGGGGACTTTGTTTTTGTCTACCTCGACGACATACTCATTTATTCAAGAAACAAGGATGATCACGTTAACCATGTTAGAGCAGTTCTACAAAGGCCCTACGAGAATCAACTCTTTGTGAAGGGTGAGAAGTGTGATTTCCATGCCTCATCTGTGTCCTTTTTGGGGTTCATCTTTGGGGAAGGCTTTTTCAGGACTGACCCCGAGAAAACTAAGGCAGTGGTGGAGTGGCCAGTCCCGGAGACAAGGAAACAACTGCAATGATTCTTGGGGTTCGCAAACTTTTATAGGCGTTTCATCAAGAATTACAGCCGCATCGCCGCACCCCTATCTCAGCTTACCTCCACGACCAGAGCATTTAAATGGACTCCTGAGGCCGACGCTGCTTTTGGTAAACTAAAGGATTTATTCTCATCTGCACCCATTCTCTGTCATCCAGACCCCACACGGCAGTTTATCCTCGAGGTGGATGCATCTGATACTGGAGTCGGGGCGGTCATATCCCAGAGGATGCTCCTAGATGGCAAGGTACACCCCTGTGCATTCTTTTCCCGCCGATTGTCCCAAGCAGAGAGAAATTATGATGTGGGCAACAGAGAATTATTGGCCGTTAAATTAACTTTGGAGGAATGGCGCCATTGGCTTGAGGGCACAGAGACTCCCTTCCTGATTTGGACAGATCACAAGAACCTTACGTATTTGAGAGAGGCTAAACGGTTAAACCCCAGACAGGCACGCTGGTCCTTATTTTTTAACTGTTTTAACTTCACATTGACGTTTCGACCTGGTACCAAGAACATCAAGCCTGACGCTCTCTCCTGCCAGTTTTCTCCTCCAGACACTCCAGAACCTGTTGAGGGCATCATCTCCCCGGTTTGCATTGTCGGAGCCCTTACATGGCCTATTATGAGAGAGGTTCGTGAAGCCCACCTGACGGAACCTAATCCTGGCACTGGTCCCCCTGGCACCTTGTTCGTCCCCTCTCATATGAGGTCTAAGGTACTGGACTGGCTCCACACCAATAGACTCTCGTGTCATCCCGGTATAGCACGTATGCTGTCTCTTATGAAGAGACATTTCTGGTGGCCCACTCTTTCCAAGGATGTCAAGGACTTTGTTGCGGCTTGCCCCACTTGTGCCAGGAACAAGACCGGTACTCAGCCTCCTGCCGGTCTCCTACAGCCTCTGCCGACGCCTAGCCGACCCTGGTCTCATATTTCAGTGGACTTCGTCACCGGGTTACCCCCTTCTGAAGGTAACACCACAATTCTAACTATCATTGACAGGTTTTCTAAAGCAGCACATTTTGTCCCACTACCCAAGCTTCCGTCGGCCATGGAGACAGCTCAGATCTTGGTCCAACAAGTTTTTAGGATTCATGGCATCCCTTCAGATGTGGTCTCTGACAGAGGACTACAGTTCATTTCCCAAGTGTGGCGTTGTTTCTGCAAGACATTGGGGGCGTCCACCAGTCTCACTTCGGGTTATCATCCTCAGTCAAACGGACAGACTGAGAGGTGCAACCAAGAGCTGGAGACCACCCTGAGGTGCATTGTGGAGCGTAACCCCTCAGCGTGGAGTCAACATCTTGTGTGGGTTGAGTATGCCCACAACTCGCATAACTCCTCGGCTACAGGTATGTCACCTTTTGAGGCTTCACTGGGCTATCTCCCTCCCTTGTTCCCCAGTCAGGAGACAGAGGTTTCAGTACCGTCTGTCCAGCACCACTTCCGCCGTTGTAGATGTGTCTGGCGCCAAACACGGGCGGCTCTTCTTCGCACTGTGGCTCAAAACAAGAGGTTCGCGGACCGTCACCGTTCCGCCGCACCTTCTTATCAGGAGGGCCAGAAGGTGTGGTTTCTCCACCAGAGACATTCATCTCAAGGACACTCCCAGGAAATTGGCTCCTCGCTTCATCGGTCCATTCACCATTGACAGGATCATCAATCCCTCGGCTGTACGCCTACGGCTCCCCAGCTCCTTGAGAATCCATCCTACCTTCCACAATTCTCAGGTAAAACCTGTTTCAGAGAGCCCATTGTGCCCTCCGGCCGACCTCCCTCCACCCACCCGACTTATTGACAACCATCCAGCTTTCACTGTCCGTACCATTCTGGATGTCCGTCGCCGGGGACGGGGCTTCTAGTACCTCGTGGACTGGGAGGGCTATGGCCCGGAGGAGCGATCCTGGATTCCTCGTTCCTTCATATTGGACCCCAGCCTTATCACCGCCTTCTTCAAGGCCCACCCCGAGAAGCACCTTGGGTCGCCCAGAGGTGACTCGTGAGGGGGGAGGGGGGTACTGTAAGAGTTGAACTTGTTGCAGCTCCAAGATGGCCGCCAATCATCCACAGCTGACGACCATCTGCCTGACGAGCTCCTCTACTACATAAGGCTGCAGTCAAGCTCTTCTCATCGCTGGAGCATTAATTCCTTCCGGGTATTTGTGCTTCTAGCCAGTTTATTGAGTATATGGAGAGGATATCTTACCTTGTTTCTTGTGTCTACAGTTTTTGGTCATCTCGGATCCTGCCCCTGGTTCTTCCTGTGCCGGAGTCTCCTCTCTGTTGCATTTGCCCTCCAACCACTTGCCTGCCTTGGGATTTTTCCCCACAGCCTCACCCACAAGGAATAACCTGAAAGGAGAGACAAGACTATTTATTCCACCATTTTGAGCTGTCTCCTGTTGCTTTCTCGACCTGACCCTGTCTCTCCCTATTTCAGGAGTCCCAGGCCACATTTTTGTATATACCTGTCGTCACATTCACTGTAAATAGTAAACACTGTTTTGCTTACTTGAGACTTGTGTCATTCTGGTTCTCGTTCCTACTGGGTAGTCCGAATCACAACAAGAGTCTTATCTTTCTTTGACACAAAAAAGAAACCGGCCCCCACTGGAGAGGTGGAAGGGCGGATAATGCCCAACTTTAAAGAGTCATCAATATAGTCTTTCAATGATATCTTTTCAGGCCCAGATAAGTTATATAATCTACTTGTGGGTAATGGAGCTCCAGAAAGTAAGTCGATAGTGCAATCATATGGATGGTGTAGCGGTAGAGACAAAGCCTTCTGTTTGCTGAAGACTGGCGCCATCGTGTGGTAATTTGAAGGTATTGTCAAAAGATCAATGTCTTCAACTTTTAGTTTAGGAGGTGAACCTGAAGAGATGGCTGAGCAGAGGCATCTCCAAGAACATTTTCTCCCCACTTTTCAACTCTATTTTTAACCCAGTTAATTTGAGGGTTGTGTAATTTAAGCCAGGGATGACCCAATATAAGTTGTGGTGTTGGAGAGTCGAAAACAAAAAAACTCACTTGTGTCTGTGATTTCCAGATACTACAAACGTTATTTTTAATGTCTTTAATGAGATGGAAGAGATGGTTTGCCCAGTGAGGGCAGAGACGGTGATAGCTGGTGTTAAGTTGATTGTGGGGATATGTAGTTCGTCCACCAGGTTTTTGTTGATTACCATACCATACCATACCAATTTATTTATATAGCACTTAAAACAGCAACAAGGCCAACCAAAGTGCTGTACAAAAGAACCAAACATGCACAGCGGACAGGAAAACATAAAATAGAAATACAGATACAAATAGCAGCAGAAGCTAACTAAAATGGCCAACAGAGTAGAGAACAGACCGGACCAAAACAAATCACACCGTGTTAAAGGCAAGCGAATAGAAGTGGGTCTTCAAGCGAGACTTAAAGACTGAGAGTGTGGGAGCCTGCCGGACACTCAGTGGCAACTCATTCCACAGTCGTGGACCTGCAACAGAGAAAGCCCTGTCACCTCTGAGCTTACGACGGGTTTCTGGGACTGAGAGAAGCATCTGGTCTGCTGACCTCAGAGAGCGTGGTGGGACATATGGCTGCAGAAGATCAGTGAGATAGGATGGGGGTGGAACTGTTCAGTGATTTAAAAACATACATGAGAATTTTGAAATGGATCCGAAGGTGAATGGGTAGCAGTGCAGGGAGGCCAAAACTGGCGTGATGTGCTCTCTATAGCCTGTACCAGTTAAAAATTGGGCTGCAGCATTTTGGACCAGTTGTAGACGAGCAATGGAAGACTGACTGATTCCAAACAGAAGTGAATTGCAGTAATCAAGCCTAGATGTTATGAAGGCGTGGATCACTGTCTCGAGGTTCTTTTTGTTGAGTATAGGCTTCAGCTTAGACAGCCGTCTCAGCTGAAAAAAACAGGATTTGACCATCATGTTTACGTGACTGTTGAGTTTTAAAGACGGGTCCATTATCACCCCCAGATTAGTCACCTTTTGTTTCTCTAGCGGGGCTAGAGAGAAAAGGTCAGTGTCATAGTTCATGAGTGAGCTACTGGGATGGAACAGCATGACTTCAGACTTCTTCTCATTGAAGCTTAAGAAGTTTAAAGCCATCCAGTCCCGGATGTCAGCCAGGCAGTCAAGAAGAGGCTGAATAGAGCGTGTGCCTCTGTGCCTCAGGGGGAAGTAAATTTGGCAATCATCGGCATAGAAATGAAAGGGTATGTCATGTTTGCGGAAGATAGCACCTAGTGGCAGCAGGTATAAAGAAAAGAGAAGGGGACCGAGGATGGACCCCTGCGGTACCCCCCACTGGAGTGCGGTCGATGCCGAACTAAAATCTTTGATATTGACACAGAAGGTTCTGTCAGAGAGGTAGGACCCAAACCATTTAAGGGCTGACCCTGTGATGCCCACCCACTGCTCCAGTCTAGAAATGAGGATATTGTGGTCGATGGTGTCAAAAGCAGATGTAAGGTCCAATAGGACAAGCAGCACAGAATCACCTGCGTCTGTGGATATGAAAATGTCATTAAAAACCTTCAGTAGAGCAGTTTCAGTGCTATGGAGAGATTTGAAGCCAGATTGGAATAACTCAAGGATAGCGTGATCCCCCAAAAACTGTTTCAACTGAGACTCCACAATTTTTTCCAGTAGTTTAGAGGTGAATGGGAGTCTGGAGACAGGCCGGAAGTTGGACATGACTGAGGGGTCAAGGTTAGGTTTTTTCAGGAGGGGCTGGACAGCAGCATGTTTAAAAGTCTTTGGCACCACACCTGAGGATAAACTGCTATTCAGAATAGCGAGGATAAAAGGACCCAGGGTAGGAAAAACTTCCTTTAGTAGTCGAGGGGGGACCACATCAAAGGGGGAACCAGATGGCTTCATGCTGCACATTACCTGCTCCAGAGAGGACAGAGAGATGGGCTCAAAGTGGTCAAACACAGCCACACACTGAGATGGGATGGACAGATCATGAGCTGGTGGAGAAATGAGTGCCCGGGTGTTTGCCACTTTTTCTAAAAAGAAATGGAGGAAGTTCTCACACAGCTCAGTTGAGGCTTCCAGAGGTGAAGGCTCACTGAGGTGTAGAACTGAGTTCAGGGTGGAGAAAAGAACTCGGGGGTTGTGGGAGTTGGAGACAATTAAATCAGAAAAGAATTTACATTTGGCAGCTTTAACGGTTTTCTGATAGTGACGCCAACTCTCCCTTAACATTTGAAAAGACACCTGGAGCCTGTCCTTCCTCCACTTACGTTCAGCTTTGCGACACTGCCGCCTAACGGCTCGCGTGACGTCATTCAGCCAAGGCTCTGATTTAAGTTTCGTTTTTCTGGTCTTAAGGGGAGCAACACGGTCCAGAACATTTAAACAGGCAGAGTTGAACTGAGAGGTTAGCTCCTCAGTGGTAAGAGACACCGAGAGCTGTTCAATCCTCTCAGAATTAAAACCTTCATTAAAACGAGCAGCAGTGAAATGGTTAATGGAACGCGTACGTGCAGGAACGCACGTCTTAGCAGTATGACAAGGGGGGGTGAAGTCAAACAATACAGGCATGTGATCTGAAAAAACATTGTCACCGATTTTCAAATTAGAAACAGAGACATCGCGTGTTAAAACGAAGTCCAGCGTGTGACCATGTTCTTGGGTGGGGCCGCTCACCTGCTGAGCTAAATTAAAAGAGTCCAATAAATCCAGAAAGTCCTTCACTAAGGGCTTCTCCTGACAACACACATGCAAATTAAAGTCACCAATAAGCAAAAAGTGAGTGTATCTCTGTGTGATATCAGCCAAAAAGTCAGAGAATTCATTTATGAAGTCCTTAGAACGAGGTGGGCGGTAGATGAGCGCACACAGGACCGGAGGAGAGTGTCCAAGTTCAAAGGCGCTCAGCTCGAAGCTGGCGCGGGACACCGGGATGGACAACTGTTTACACGCAAAGTTTGCTTTAAAAACTGTTAATAATCCCCCCCCGCGCCGACCTGATGGCCGCGGGGCATTGAAACATACACAGTCCGGAGGAAGTAGTTCCACCAGGGCGCTGGACTCACCATCAGAAATCCATGATTCTGTGACGAACAGAAAATCCAACTCCTCATCTTTAAAAAAGTCATTGAGGATAAACGTCTTGTTGGAAACAGACCTTGCGTTGATTAAACACATCCTGATAGGGTCCAACACAGGCACAGCCATGGATGGAGACGCGCGCGCCAGCGGGCGCAGGTTATGAAGAACAGCTCCTCCTGGTCTGCTGGTGCGTCGCACAGGTAAACAACTCCAGGTGTTTACATGGACTGAGCGCGCGGGCAGCTGGCCAGCAGCCGGGCCCCGGGAGCACCACGGGTCAGAGAGGAGATGATCAGATCCAGAGCGAGTCCTGATAGAATAATCCACACTTTGCCTCAGTTTCACCAAAATCCCTGCACGCTTCCCACGACGTCTGCAACGTTTCCTCCATGGAGAAAGGCCAGGGTCACGCAGAAGGAACGTAGGAATCTCAGATAGGACCGGTGGGGGAGAGTGCTGGCTGCTGTTCAAAAACTCCGCGGGAATTTCAGCAAAAGTACGGAGCTCCAAAAGTGCCCGACGATCATACTGAAAATATGACTCGGCACACTGTACAAACCATTGTAAAAATAACAAAAATAAAATACAAGCAGAGAGCGAGAGATGGGCAGCCCTACACACCGGCGCCATCTTGGCCAAACTTAGGTTCGATTAGGTTCTGTTCAGCACCGGAATCAATCAACGCCTGGATAAGAAAGTTGACAGAGTTAATGCAAATGATTGTTGGTAGACTTAGATTATTTTCAGGAGACAAAGAAGTGGTACCCACCAGTATCTCCTGTATGTGGGCTTTGTCTTTTACCCGTAGTTTGCAGGCAGCAATCGCATGATCCTTTTTCCCACAGTACATGCAGGCATTGGCCTTGAGGCGGTGCTGTCGCTCCTCGGGAGAAAGCCGAGTCATACCAATCTGCATAGGTTCGGGTTCAGAAGTGGAATCCGTGGTTGCGGAGTCATTACTTCCGGGAAGAGGAAGCTTGTGGAACTTGTAGTCCTCTTCTAAGAGGCTCTCCTGAACCCTGTTGTCAATCCAGATGGCCAGAGAAATTACGTCATCCAAATCCGAAGGGATATCCTGGGTGACTAGTTGGTCTTTAATCTGTTGATTTAAAGTGTTAATGAATGTACTACATAACACTATCTCACCCCAGCCGGATTCCTCAGCGATGATGCGGAAGTGGATGGCAAATTTGGACATCGTCTCTTTACCCTGACGTAACATATAAAGTTTTTGGGCTGCCTCCTCCTGCTGCAAAGGGTGGTCAAAGACCCAAAGAAAATCCTTCAAGAAGGTAGCAAACGTCAGAGTTTCGATGGGGCGTCTACGCAGGTAAGCATGTGCCCGCTGAAGCACTTCTCCTTTTAAAGCACTAACCACATAAGTTAAGCGGGCAGAATTGGATAAATAGGTAATGGGAGCACGATTAAATGCGAAGTTACACTGGAGAATGAAGCCACCACATTTGCGTGTGTTACCTTCGAACATGTCAGAAGTTTGAATGTCAGGTTCCTTGGGGAACGGATTGTTAATCCTAATCATAGGTTCCAGAGGGATGGGCTGAGTCGAAGATGAATCAGATCTCCTTGTTTCTGAAGAGATAACACCATACCACCCAACTACCGTAGATTGTCCTGAGTTGTTTGTTGCTGCATAAAAATCCGCTGTAAAGTGAAGTGGAGAGGGTCAGTGTTTACTTTTGGTTCTAACTGAGTCTTTACCTCCTCAGTCTTGCTCGGGGGGTCCATTGGCTGGGATATACTATCAGGTTTTTACCAACGTCAACCCCCAAGTGAGCATACCGATTCAATAAAGACAAAGCCAGAACTACAAAAGGTAAGTGAACTTTATTTACAGGTGGTCATGTCGTCGCAGCTGTAAGGGAGAAGAGGAATAGGTGAGTATGGGTTCTGGTTGTCTCTTAGAATGTTTCAATTCTTGAAGATAGAGAAATGAATCCTTACTGTTTGTGTTGCAGGTGGAGGCCGAGAAGGAGAGGAGAGGTCCTGGGTTTTTGTAGGAGATCCATTCCTGAGGTACTTGGCGGTGGAGAGAGGAGCAAGTTGAACCAGTTGAGAATGCTTAATGGTGGTTGTTGAAGGGACACCGTTGATCCACAGGTGGAGTCCAGTGGAGAGATGAGATCCTAGGGAGGATCTGAAGAGGCAGGCCGTGGAAGGTCCTGGAGGAGTCACAGCTGGTGAGAACCAGCTGTAAAAAAGGTTAGTCGGCTGTACACGAGTTACCATTTGGTAGATGATGTCCCAGCACTGAAGAGGTGTCTGGCAGGTGCTTAAATACCCCATCAGGCAGTCCTCCTCAGAGCAGCAGCAGGTAGAGTGAGTTGAGGTTAATTAGATGTGAAAGGAAGCGTGAGTGACAGGCAAAAACCCAGGAATCCCGCAACTTTTAGTTACCGTTCTGATATTTTTATCTTTTAGTCAGGTTTTTGCTTCTTTTAATGTCTAGCTACATCCATCATCTTTATCCACTTCTTCCTTTCTGGGTCATGGGGGTCACTGGTGCCCATGTCCAGCAGTCACTGTGCGAGAGTTGGGGGACACCCTGGACAGGTCTCCAGTACATCACAGGGACACCATGGACAGGTCTTCAGTCCATCACAGGGACACCTGGACAGGTCTCCAGTCGATCACAGGGACACCATGGACAGGTCTCCAGTCCATCACAGGGACACCATGGACAGGTCTCCAGTCCATCACAGGGACACCATGGACAGGTCTTCAGTCCATCACAGGGACACCATGGATAGGTCTCCAGTCCATCATAGGGACACATAGAGACAAACACACATTCACTCTCTCACCCAGGGACAATTTAGAGTTACCAATCAGCCTAACATGCATGTTTTTGGTCTGTGGGAGGAAACTGGAGTACCCAGAAAAAATCCACGAGGCACTGAGAGAACATGCAAACTCCACCCAGACCGTCCCCTACCCCCTACCAAATGGCCAAATGGAAAAGTCCCAAAAATGTTCATGGCGTTTCTTCCTCTTGAAGGAGGCACAACTTGGTGATCGTTTTTTTCAAGTAGGTCGTCGTCTTAATGCGAACTGAACGCACTAATCTTCCATTTTCAGGAACATTGTTTACAACTCTACCCATTAACCAAGAGTTGCGAGGAGCCAAGATGTCCACAATGAGGACAACATCTCCTGGAAGAAAGTTCCGTCTCTTGATCTGCCACTTCTGCCGCTCCTGGAGTTGAGGCAAGTATTACTTTAACCAATGCTTCCAAAACAGATCAGCCATATATTGCACCTGTCTCCATCTTTGTTGAGCATAAACATCTTCCTGGGAAAACACTCCTGGTGGCAATGAAGGAATGGACTTTAAAAGAAGAAGATGGTTTGGTGTTAATGCTTCCAGATCATGGGCATCTGTAGAGGCTTTGGTGATGGGTCGACTGTTAATGATGGCCTCAGCTTCACAAAAGACTGTATGCAGACTCTCCTCATCAAGACTCTGGGTTTTCAAAACAGAATTTAACACTTTCTGAACAAATTTAATAAGACTTTCCCATGCACCTCCATGGTGTGAACCAGTGGGGGGATTGAAAGACCATTTTATCCCTTTCTGAAGGAGTGTGTTATTAATTAGAGTTTGATTCCATTTTTCAATCTCTTCTCTTAGCTCGCGTTCAGCTCCTACAAAGTTGGTTCCATTGTCTGAATGTAGCTCTAATACTTGTCCACATTTGGCAATAAATCTTAGGAGACCATTGATGAAGGAATCAGTATCCAGTGATGACAACATCTCAAGGGGAACTGCTCTTATTGCCATGCAGGTAAAGATGACTCCATATCGTTTCAACAGACTCCTGCCACGCTTAATTTCAAATGGACCAAAACAATCCACACCCACACAAGTAAATGGGGGCTTATCTGGACACACTCAATCCTGTGGAAGGTCTGCCATCCTTTGACTTCCTGGAGTAGCATGTAGTCGTCAACATGTTATGCATTTAGATAAGGTCTTCCTAATTGCAACACTGGCACCTGGGATCTAATACTTTTGACGCAGTTCAGCCAGCATATGATTGCGGCTACCATGGCCTGTCTGGTGATGTATGTGGCACAGTATAATTTCCGAAATGTGAAGGTCTTTAGCCAATATGGTTGGGTATTTAGCTTCAGCAGGCATAGCTGCTTTGCTTAGCCTTCCACCAACTCTTAGTAAACCACCTTGGAGAATAGGATCAAGCTTATAGAGCTGACTTGTCTTCTTCACTCGTTCATGTTTCTGTAAACTTGTCATTTCCTCTGAATATCGCTTTCTTTGACAATAGCAGATGATGGCACTCTCAGCCTTTCCAAACTCTTCCAATGACAAGGCACTCAATGCAACATTTTTCTTGAACACATTAATTTCTTTCCTCAATCTCTCCTGAAAAGTTTCACCATCAAGATCAGAGTTGGCAAGATTCATCTTCAATTGTGCTCTCCTTTGAGCAAGTTTGGATAACAATTGTTTGAACCTGAGAAGCCATCCAACCATTGTTTTCAGTTTGCCCCAAGAGGAAAAAGAATAGATGAAATTCATAACTGGATCCACTTGTTCATTGGTGCATATCACATTAACAGAAACCAATGTCTTGACCTCTGGATAATCTGGATCATCCAGAGCAAAATGACTTATGTCTTCAGGATTTGTAGGCCATTTCAATTTAGGGTCCTGAAGAAACTTTGGTCCTGACACCCAGGCATCAGTCTTCAAAAGAGAGTCCACATTTGTTCCTCTGGATGCCAGATCTACTGGGTTAATACTGGTAGCAATGTACCTCCATTGTAAGGACTTTGACTAATTAAGTATCTCTCCAACCCGATTTGTCACAATGGTCTTAAATCTCAATGTTTCATATTTTATGTACTTCAAAACTGAAGTACTATCAGTCCAAAAAACTGAGTCTTGTAGTTCCATCCTTAACTCCTTCTTCAACAGCTTATCCAAACGGCTGGCAACCACTGCCGCTGTCAACTCCATGCGAGGAATGGTGATGGGTTTAAGTGGAGCTACTCTGGCTTTACCCATTACAAATGCACAATGCACCTGTTCATCAGCATTAGACTGCAACAAGTAGCTCACAGTTCCATATCCATTCTCGCTAGCATCACTGAAATGATGAAGCTGTGAGCTTGTAGCTTCTCCAAAGTTCTGTGGCTTCAGACATCTGTTAATTCCAAACAGTTCAAGCTGATGAAGTCCTTCCAACCAGTTTTTCCACTTCTGAGCTGCATCATGTGGCAAAAGATCATCCCAACCAACATGCCTTCTACTTAGATCTTGTAGAATCCCCTTTGCGACCAAGACAACTGGTGCCAGAAATCCAAGAGGATCATAAATGGAACTTATGATAGACAAGACTCCTCATCTTGTCAAAGGTCTGTCTTTGAGGATGATTTTAAATTTTAGTAGGTCTGATTGTACACACCACTGTATACCCAACACATGCTCCACTGGCAGGTCATCATTATCCATATCCAGGTTCTTCACCTCAATTGACCTTTCATGCTGTGGTATAGCAGTAAGAACACTGCGTCGGTTACTTATTCATTTGAGAAGTTGAAATCCACCTTTTACACAAGGCACGGAGTCATTGATATATTGAGATAGCTTCCTCTTCTGTGTTCACAGAAACCAAGCAGTCATCCACATAAAAGTTGTGAAGTACAGCTTCTATGACGTTTGGTCTAAACAGTTGTTGATTGTCCTCTGCACACTTTCTCAGTGCGAAACATGCACAGTTTGGAGATGATGTAGCTCCAAAAAGGTGTGCAACCATTTGATATTCCACCAGATGCTGTTCATATTCTCCATTTGGCCACCAAAGAAATCTCAACAGATCAGAGTCAAACGGTAGTACTCTGACCTGATGAAACATGGCCTCAATGTCAGCTGCGATGACAACTGGTTCCTTTCTGAATCTGATGAGGACACCAACCAATGAACTAGTGAGGTTTGGACCCTGCAAGAGTTGAGTGTTTAAAGATTTTCCCAGAGCCCTGTAAAAAGAGAGTTGCGACACTCCCATAGACTCCCATAGAAAGAATGGAATGCGGAAGTCACGTGGGTCATGAAGCAGCAAAAAGTTCCAAACAGCAGCGGGTTCAGCATTGAACGTAGTTCATTCTCCGTGTTTTTCCGATAAGTTGATGCAAATGCGACACATTTTCTCCATTGTGAAGCGTTATCTGACTGTTCTGTACCACAATTTATCAACATTAATACTTCATGTCTCCAGTTTTAGTTAATGAAACATGTTAAATTGCTACTTGTGTTTTAACTGCAGCTGCTCTGCAACATGACGGTTTAAACGGGTCTATTTCTAATTCATCGTTTTAAAATATCTATTACTGCTTTCATTTTGAAAGGTGGTCTTTTTTAAATTTATGGTAATTCCAGTTACTGAACTCAACTAGAAAATATTTGGTCTTTTTTCCTGAGATTCATTCAACCTTTATTTCTACAGGTTGATCCCATTGAGCCTCGAGGACTCATTTACAAGAGAGACCTGATTTAACAAAGAATGGTGACAACATGATAACAAGACTGACGTAATTTAGTTCAAGTTATAGATCATTTGTCAAAGACTGCAGCATAAATTGTGACATTATCATTGAAGAAAAACGTGATTGTGGAGATGAGTCAATGTTTTCATGTTTTCCAGGTAAACCAGAGGAGAATGACTTCATGAACTGAATGTTGCATTCAAAGTATCACAAAGGTACAAGATCTCATTTTCTGTCTTCTATTAATCAATAACAGCTTAATCAAGATGTTTGAATAAAATTACTTTAACACCATAACCTTCACAAAGTTGGTATTTACTGCAGGACTGTTCATTTACATTAGTTTTATATTATTAGTTTAGTGTTTGGTAATCATGGGTCAAGTTGAGATGAGACTCTTTCAAGACAGAACAAGAAATAAGAATTATTACAAGAATATATCTGTAGAACAGTAACAAAACAACTTATTAAACTATCACAGGTACATTGAGATGGAGCTGGAAGTTATTCTTCATGCCAGTTGTCTTCATCTGATCTTTTGTAAAAATATGTCAATTTATTTTCCATTGTTAACATTTTTCTTCACAGGACTGAGTTAATTTTCTTGTCTGAGTTTCTTCTGTCCTGCTTATGGATTTTTTTGTGTTCTAATTGTTCCCTCAGGTTTTTCATCTCTGTTCCCTGACTGTCTGTTGATCCATCCTCCTGGCCCTGTTGATCCTGGATCATCAGATCCTGACATGTCCCCGACCTCTGAGGACACGTTTTCATCTTTCCCTCATCTCACTCGCCTCATTTCTGTTTCTTCCTCAGTCTCTGAAATTACAACGTCACTGTTAGAATGAAGATTATTGTTCAATAAAAAATATGACATGTCTTACAAAGTTTAATTTAGAACAACATGTGTGCTCACTGGTCAGATCACTGGTCAGATCACTGGTCAGGTCACTGGTCAGTGGAAGTTCTGCGGTTCTTCTCATCTGGTTCTGGTCCATGAACAAATGGTTGAACCTCCTTCAGTCTCACTTGTCCTCACTGTGTCTCTGTGAACTGTCCTCTCTCTAAATGTGCCTGTAGAGTGACATTAGTTTATTTTCTGGCACATTTCTTTGACAGTTCAACATTTTGAGCTCTGATTGAAAATGTTTGTGCAGATTAAATTTACAGCTCTCACTTTGTGTTGTTGTGATGATGATGATGATGATGGTGCTCCTGCTGACTTGAGATGATGTCATTAATAAACAGTATAAATGTCAGTAAAAGTACTTTATTAAAGCTTGCTTTACATTTTACATATTTTATAATAAATTGTTTGGAAATTTATTTTTGCACAGTTAACACTTATTTTGTCATCTGTTATGATTTTAACTAGAAACAGTTTCATTTAAATTAACATTTTAATCAATGAATTACAATTTTACAATAGTTGTCAGGCTACAAGCACAATCAACTCAGTTATCAGGTACTTGGTTGCCATAAAAAAACGACAAATACAACAATTATATTCAGTCTCTTGTAAATGAGTCCTCGTGGCTCAATGGGACGAACCTGTTTAAATAAAGGTTGAATTAGTATCTTCTATAGAAATCAATAATTCATCCAGATGATCTGAGGTAAGCTGGAGCAGATCTGATGCTGCATGGAGGACAAGGTGGAGCATTATCCTGCAGAGAACATCAGAAATAACTTTATAACAGGTGTTACTCTGATCTTTTTTTAACGTGTGTAACGTTATAAAACACTGACATGGCTATATTGATCATTGTATTGCATATACATTATTTTTCTAACAAATATGTGTTTGCAGTCTTGTTTCCTTCTAAAATTTAATGATAAATGTATCAGCTGCTTCTAAAAATGCTTTGATAAAATGCATAGTCTGTGAAATAATCAGTAATCAGTTAAGTAATCAGTTCGTTACTGCTCAATAATTACTGAAAGACACAGGTAAAGTAAGAAAAGTCGATTTATGTGTTATGTTGCGCCAGCAGCCGCTCAAACTGACTGACAGCAATGAGCTGTTTGGAACTACTGGGAGCTGCATGAACCACGTGACCGCGTATCGGCGAGTTCAAAGTGTCGCAACTCTCTCTTTACAGGGCTCTGGATTTTCCTATGTTGCACCACAGTCAAACACAACTCTTATCTTTTTTATTGTGAGGATGATGTACTCCATGGTGTGGTATATACCAAACCCTCCCATCACACCGTTCAAGATTTTCAACTGAAACTCTCTCTGCATAGCCCTTGGAAATTATGTCATTCACGACGTTAGTGTAGTCTGAATGGAACTGATGGTTTTTGATAAACTTCCTTTTGAGAATCAGCCACTTTCTTATTGTTGGGCATTTTTAAATCCTTATGTCTCAGAGGTAAAGCGATGGTATAATGGCCATCTTTCAACATAATTGATTTTGTGACCGACTCCATGAACTGATTATCTTCCCTGGGCCATCCAGGTTGTTCATCTTGAGAACACTCAGGAAAATCGACCTTCGTTGTTGCCACAAATCCTCAAGTCTTGACACAGAAATCCTGTTAACAGTAGCAGTTGATTGTAGATCTCTTGTTTTGACATCACAGTTCCCTCTGAGAGGTCCATTCACTGTCCATCCAAGAATAGTCTTTACAGCATATGGCCCTCCATTTTGACTCCGTATGGCATCCCAAGGCTCCAGCGCTTTAGGAACATTGGTCCCAATGAGCAAATCGACTCCTGCATTGATTTCAGTAATCTTCAATCTTTTCAGGTGTGGCCATCTTCCAAGGTCGTCTTTGTGGGGAATGTTGCTACAATGAACAGGCAGGCTTCTCTGTGTGAATAAATCAGGTAATTCACAAAAGGTGTCTTCATTCAGCCCAGTAATCTCCAAATCTGATACAATCTTGCTTGCAACCACCTTTTCTTCACCCATTGTCCGCAGAAGGATGCTTGTACGTCTTCCAGTGACATTTAATCTGTTCATCAGTTCCTCAGTACAGAATGATACAGAGCTTCCAGGGTCTAAAAAGACGTGTTATTATTGTTTCTTGGCTCTTTATAGACTTCACTCTGACTGGTAAAATAGAAAGAGTACAACCATGCTCGCCGGCCCCAGTTAGACCACTTGATTGTGCTGAGATGGAGGGACTTCCACTTGTTGTTTCCACTTCCTTCTTCATATGGACTGGACCTGTTTCCTTTTCTTTGGAGAAGACATGAAGCATGGTGGGATGTCTTAAACTACACACTTTACAGTGATGTCATCTTTTAAAGTCTTTGCTAATGTGCCCAGTGCACAAACAGCCAAAACACACCCCATTTTCCTGATGCATGCTCAATAATCCAGGTAGAAAAATCTAAAAAAGTTAGAAAAAGTGATCAGCTGGTTTTGGTTGTCAGCAGCAAAACTGGTTGATCCACTCTGAGACGGTGCTATTTAAGAGACTGAGCTGAATACAGCTCCTCAGACTGAGGAAGTCTCTCGGATGAGAGACGAAACGTTTCTACATTTTTTTGTTGATTTGCTTTGTTTTGTTTTGTTTTTTTTTAATGTCCAGAGGACCAGATTTAACTTTTTTAGACACCCCATTTTCTTTCAGAAATGTCAGTTTCTCCCCCATGTGTCCTCTTTTCCAGTAGAGCGCATGTGTCCAGGGAATGTCCAGCTCCACAAAATAAACAACTCTTTATAGCAGCTGTCCCTCTAGCTTCCTTTATTTGAGAGTCGGCCTTCTTCTGCATTTCTCCAACAGTAGTAGCAAAACTACTTCCTTTTAGCTTTAATCGCTGCTGTGATTTATAGATCCCAACATCCTTCTTTGGTTTAGATGAGAAATCTTGAAGATCACCAAAAAGTGGATCGCTGGCGATCTTCACCTGCCTTTCTACAAACTGAACAATGTCACTAAAGGTGGCTCTCCTTTTATACTTCTCCTGTAGATCACACACAGCATTTCTCCATCTGTCTCGCAGCTTAAAGGGCAGTTTTTTGATGATTGCACATTTGCAGGAACATCCAACTCATGCATACATCCATTGTTTTCCATCACATTACAGCATTCCCTGAGCAAAAAGCTGAATGCTTGTAAAGCCTTTACATCTTCTGACTTTAAAGCCGGCCATGATAAAACTTTATTCATGTATGCAGCCATTATCTTCAGTGAACAACCAAAATGTTCTTGAAGCAAAGATTTGGCTTTGGCATATCCAGAATCATTAGGCATGTGAACACAGCTTCTTACTAGATCTCGTGGCTGACCTCTAGTGTACTGCTCCAAGAAGTACAAACAGTCTTTGACACTATGCACCTTAGTTTCAATGCTGTGTTCAAACGCTGTCATGAATGTTTTGAATTACAGTGGATCACCATCAAATATTGGTATGTCCCGTTTTGGCAGAAAAAAATAAAGATTGCTGATTTACAAGCAAACTTGTAATTTCATTCTGCCTTTCCCATACAGTTAACAGTTGTTTATTTTTATCAGCTGACGATGGATGTGTATGTTGTGATGATTGTGCCTGTAGCTGATGAATCATTTGATTTGTTGGAACTTCAACTTGTGTCGTCTTTATTTTCACCTGGTCAGTCAATGTGCCTGGAACTTGCATTTGCACCTTTGTGTTTTTAGGTGGTGCACCCAAATAAGAACAGGACTGGAAGGTTGGAATATTATGACATTCAGGTCCAGCAGGTGTGGGTACAAATGTTTCTGCATCAACATACAGCATTTGAGATTTTCTGTGTTCATGCTCAAAATATGAATTCATGCCATTTGACTGAATCTGTGCAACACTGGTTACTTGAGAACAGACAGAACCCTGGAACACCATAACTTTAGCCATTGAAGCTGCAATTTCAGTCTCTAAATCCAATTCTTCCTTCTTTTTTCCTGAGCTGCTCCTCTAAAGCATGTTTTTGTTTCAACAGCTTCTGTTGTGCCTTTAATGCAGCCATATCTGCTTCTGCTTTAACACGCGCTGAAAATGTAGAAGACAGAGAGGACTTACTTCTTGTTGAACGACTGTGGAGTTTTATCAAACTTTGTTGTTCAATAAAATTTAGCAGACTGAGAACTTTGTTAAAAACACGTAGCAAGGTTTATTTCTCTTCTGCAGAAAGGAGAACACATGAAACGAAAACGCAGCCCAAGAGGTCTTGTGTGTTTTCCAAAATCATGAGCAATACAGTCTCATTTATACACCTTCACACGTAACAGATCTTGCTTTGACCCAACAGGTGTCAACCTAATCTTATCAGGGTAAAAACAGACAGTACGTTTGTGGTCAGTGACAATCTGGAGTTGGAGTTCTGTACCGGCAGTCTGTGAGAAACAAAAGTTGAAAAGCTTCACACACTGATGTTGGAGAGGTACAACTGCTAGTTTTCGATAAGCTTTAACAGAGTGTGATATAAAGTAAATGACTAATAAGAGTGATGATAAAATTGATGAACAAAATAAACTGGTATTAATGTTTTAATTTCCACAAAGTACTGATCCTTTCTGAGACTCAGAGCTAAACTGCAGGCAAACACTTTAATTATCTTTTTTAAAGTAAACTGTAAATTGCGTAAACACATCAAACTTTTATATTAACAACCCAGAAAATATCAACAGTTCCTCCCTTTTGTTCCTTCAGGAACAACTACAATAAAACAAGTATTTACAGACAGAAAATCAGACACTGATAAAAGGAACATCAAGGCACATGTGACATACACAATATGGTTTAACATATGGCTAACATCAGTTGGAAATGTTGGTAAGGCTGTTTTTGTGGGGACAGATTCCTTATGGAATGAGCAAGCAAAAAGATTATGAAATCAAAAAAAAAAATTATTAAAACAATAAAATGATGTAAAGCAAAAAATTAGCAAAACTTCTGAGAGTGCTGGGAGCTAAGCTATGTCCTACTAGGGCGAGGGGAGCTGCAAGGCGGACCAAGGCATAAAGTCCTTTAGTTTTAGTGGGAATTTTAACAGATAATCTCTGACCACCACAGTAATAATAAAGGCCAGCTCTGGCCCAGGATCCAATTGTTTGATCTTCTTCTTTGTCAGTATTCACAGCTAAAGTTAGGTTACACAAATCTTGTCGTATTTCTCCATAGTTTAGATTGGGGTTGTTAGATGTAAAATTAAAACAGTGGTAGCCGCCTAGTATTTGGTTAGGTCTAAATGATCCGGGGTGTGTTTTGTTATGAATAGGTGGGTAGATGTCGGTCAGAGTTGTACAATTTATAACAGGGTTTTGTCTAATTAAATTTAGCATACAGTTGTATCTCCATGTATCTTAGGGAAACAGTGGGGCGGGTTGGGTGACTAATTTTGGTCTGGCTGCAGCACAGGCGACACAGTTGCTAAGTTGGGCTTCTCTTGCTGCTTCAACTAGCCATGAGAGCCACATATTGTCATACCCATGGCCAGTTGCATGTTCTATTAGCTGTTCAGGTTTTAATTTTGTATAATCAACTGACACGATTGGTACTTCTTCTCCCCATAATTTTCCTGAGGGAGGAGGAGTGGATGAAGCATTTTGAGATGGAGTAGAGGTTGGTGTCTCAAGGGGTTTAGTTGGAGGTTTGAATTTAATGGTGATGATGTTATGATTCGGACTACCCAGTAGGAACGAGAACCAGAACGACAAGTCTCAAGTAAACAAAACAGTGTTTATTATTTACAGTGAATGAGACGACAGGTATATACAAAAAGGTGGCCTGGGACTCCTGAAAAAGGGAGAGACAGGGTCAGGTCGAGAAGGCAACAGGTGGCAGCTCAAAACGGTGGAATAAATAGTTTTGTCTCTCCTTACAGGTTATTCCTTTGTTAGGGTCTGTAGGTGATGTCAAAGGCGAACGGTTTGAAGCAAGG
>NC_056500.1:49441532-49445897 GCF_014905685.2 Nematolebias whitei | reverse complement strand
AGCTGTGGAGAGATAATTAGGAAAACACAAACAACAGAGAAAGGAGGAGTAGAGGAGCCAACCTCTACAGTACCTCCCCGCTAACGATCGTCTCAGGACGATGACATCATCCGTTTCTCTGGATGGTCTTGAAAAAACGCCTCTATCATCCCGGGGTCCAGGATGAAAGACCTCGGGATCCATGACCTGTCTTCAGGTCCATAACCTTCCCAATGGACCAGGAACTGAAAACCCCTACCCCGTCTTCTGGAATCCAGGATACGGTTGATCCTATATGCCGGGTGGTCGTCGATCAAAAGGGGGGCTGGGGGGGAGCTGGTGGGAGGGTTGAGCGGGCTGACTGAAACTGGTTTTAAGTTAGAAACGTGGAAAGTTGGATGGATCCTCATGGATGGTGGTAACTTGAGCCTGACTGCAGAGGGGTTTATGATCTTGTCAATAGTGTAGGGGCCAATGTACCTGGGGGCCATTTTGTGAGAGGTGTCCTTTAGACGGATGTCCCTGGTGGAGAGCCATACTGATTGGCCCACCTTGTAGTCCGGGGCTTTAGAGCGGTGTTTGTCAGCCGATTCCTTGTTCCGTCCGGCAGTCCTCGACAGTGCCTCTCTAGCCTGAATCCAAACTGTCCTGCATCGGTCCATGTGATCCTTGACAGACGGAACCAGGATTTCAGTCTCCAACAGAGGAAATAGGGGGGGGCGTGTATCCAAGAGAAACCTCGAAAGGTGTCAGGCCAGTAGCGGATGAGGTTAGCGTATTGTGTGCATATTCCACCCAGAGCAAGTGTTTTGACCAGTCAGATGGGTTCTTCTCAGACACGCACCTAAGGACGGCCTCCAACTCCTGATTGCATCTCTCCGACTGTCCGTTCGATTGTGGATGGTATCCAGAAGACAAACTCACAGTGGCCCCGATGGACTTGCAGAACTCCTTCCATAATTGGGATATGAATTGTGGGCCTCTTTCCGATACAATGTCTGTGGGTAAGCCGTGAATCCTGAAAACCTCTTGTAGAAGAATCTGGGCCGTCTCAAAAGCCAAAGGGAGTCTTGTGAGTGCAATGAAATGGGCAGCCTTAGAGAATCGGTCCACGACAGCGAGGACTACAGACTTCCCATCTCAAGGTGGCAAACCCGTCACGAAGTCCAAAGCGATGTTTGGCCACGGTCTGTCTGGAACTGGTAGTGGATGAAGTAGACCCGCCGGTGGTTGATTGTTGTTCTTATTTCGGGAACAAGTAGAACAGGCCTTGACAAACTCCTTTATGTCCTTGGACAGTGTCTTCCACCGGAAATGTCTCTTGGTGAATTCAATCATTCGGTTGATGCCGGGATGACAGGTGAAGTGGTGCGAATGAACCCAATCCAAAACCTTGTGGACGACACTCTTTGGAACGAAGATGGTGCCAGGTAGTCCCCCCCCCCCAGGATCAGGTTGCTGAACTTGAGCCTTCTTGATCTCCTGTTCAATGGGCCAGGTGACAGTTCGGACCACACAGGCTTGTGACAAGATCCCAGAGTCCTCCTTCTCTCGGTCGGAAAAGGAGAATTGTCGAGACAATGCATCTGGTTTAATATTCTTGGAACCAGGGCGATACGTGATGGTGAATCTGAATTTTGTGAAAAACAACGCCCACCGGGCCTGACGGGGGTTAAGGCGTTTGGCGTCTTGTAAATACGCTAGGTTCTTGTGATCAGTCCAAATGATAAATGGAACATTGGCCCCCTCCAACCAGTGTCTCCATTCCTCGAGGGCTAGTTTAATGGCCAACAGTTCACGGTTCCCAATGTCGTAGTTCTGTTCAGCAGGAGAGAAACGTCTTGAAAAGAAAGCACATGGGTGAGTTTTATTATCGTGGGGATCCCTTTGAGAGAGTACTGCCCCAGCACCAATATCTGATGCATCCACCTCCACAATGAACTGACGTTGGGGGTCAGGGTGACGGAGAATGGGTGCAGAACAAAAACGTTGCTTCAACTCACAGAAGGCTCGATCGGCTTCGGGGGTCCAGTTGAACTTGAGATTCGTGGACGTAAGTTGGGTGAGAGGGGCTGCCGTCTGACTGTAGTTCCGGATAAAATGACGGTAGAAGTTGGCAAATCCCAGGAACCTCTGAAGTTGCTTTCTGTCCGTAGGTGTAGGCCACTTCAGCACCACTCGGATCTTCTCAGTGTCAGTGTGGTAGTGTCCCTCGTTAAAAATAAAACCAAGGAAAGAAACAGAGATTACATGGAATTCACACTTCTCAGCCTTGACGTAAAGTCGGTTTTCATATAGTCGTTGTAATACTGTGCGAACATGGGTCTGGTGGGACTGGATGTCAGTAGAATAAATCAACACGTCGTCTAGGTACACAAACACAAATTTATTGATCATATCTTGGAGAACGTCGTTGATGAGAGCCTGAAAAATGGCAGGAGCATTAGTGAGTCCGAACGGCATAACCAAATATTCGAAATGTCCAAAAGGGGTCTTAAATGCAGTTTTCCACTCATCTCCTTCCTTGATCCTCAAAAGGTGATAAGCGTTTCTAAGGTCCAATTTTGAAAAAACAGTGGCAGAAAGAAGTTGTTCTTGTACTGAGTTGATTAATGGAAGTGGGTACTTGTTCTATATGGTTATCGCATTTAGACCTCGGTAGTCGATACACGAGCAGAGTGAACCATCTTTCTTGTCTACGAAGAAAAACCCTGCCCCTAATGGGGACGTTGAAGGGCGAATGATGCCAGACTGTAAAGATTCGTCTAAATACTTCTGCATAGTTTCCTTCTCGCTCTGAGAGAGGTTATATAGGCGACTCGAAGGGAGAGGGGCTCCCGGCAACAGTTCGATTGAGCAGTCGTATGGGCGATGTGGAGGTAAAGATAAAGCTTTATTTTTACAAAAAACGGGCGCAAAATCATGGTAAACCCTGGGTACTCGACAAATCAGGTGGAACAGAGGTCACCTCCTTTATTGTGTCAGACTGAAAACCAGCAGACCTTAGACAGTTCCGTAAACAATATTCGCTCCAAACACTGACTCTTTTCTTCTGCCAATCAATGATGGGGTTGTGTTTTATCAACCATGGATAGCCCAAAATAAACTGCGGTGAGGGAGAATGAAAAACCATGAACTCACCCAGTTCTCTGTGATTCCCGGAGATGATGAATGGTAAGTTAGTTACCTCCTGGGTGATAGTTGTGATGTTTCTTCCCGTGACTCCAGCCACCGGAATGGGGTAAGGAAGGCTTCTGGTAGGTATTTGAAGCTCATCTACCAAATCTTGAGAAATAAGGTTCCTCTCAGCTCCCGAGTCAATGAGGGCCTCAATGGAGTAGTGTCTCTGTTGAAGCATAATTCTGGCAGGAAGACAAAAACGTGAATCAGGGGCACAATGAGCTTCACTCACCAGGATCCCCTGAATGGCTGGTGAGTGCTGGAGTTTAACTTGTTTGGGCAAGATCGCACAAAATGTCCTCTCTTTCCACAGTAGAAACATTCACGTGCTGTCAATTGTCGTTGCCTCTCTTGCAACGTGAGTCGGGTTCGTCCGATCTGCATTGGCTCAGGCTCGGAATCATAGTGAGTTGTATCTGGTTGAAACGGGGGTCCTCTGATAGCAGGAAATGTTGGAGGAAAAGTTGACCTGGAAGCCATCGGTTCCGCTTGGCCCCGCCTTTCCCGAAGGCGATTATCGATCCTGATCGCCAATCTGATGAGGTCATCCAACGTCTCCGGCTCATCTCTAAGTGCCAGTTGATCCTTTATTTGATCAGAAAGACAATTAGAAAATACCCCCTTAAGTGCCACCTCATCCCACCTGGTTTTCTCCGCCGCAACCCGGAAGAGGATGGCGTATTCAGCCACGGTAGTTTGATCCTGTCTCATAGCCAACAGACGGCGGGACGTCTCCTCCTGGTGGACAGGGACATGAAACACACTCCTGAACTCCTTAATAAAGTCATTAAATGATAGTGAAACCACAGGGTGAGACTGAAGGTAGGCATGAGCCCATTCAAGAGGTAAACCTCTCAACGAAGTAACGATATAAGTGATTCTGGATGCAGAGTTTGGGAACAGGGAAGGAGAACGGGCAAACGCTAGTTCACATTGGAGGAGGAAACCATTGAATTGTTCTGGGTTACCTTCAAAAACTGCGGCCGGCCGAATCTCCGGCTCACGGGGTTGTTTCGAGCGGGCGGTGCTTAGCGCTGGCGGTGCTAATGGTGGTGAGACGGCCGGCGTGGGTGGAGTTAGTGTTCCCATTCTATTGCCGATGGACTGAATCATTCCACCCACCGTTTCCAGATTCGACTGTGTAGTCTTGTGTTGGGTAATTAGTTCCTGTAAGAGAGCTTCATTTCTCCTTACTCTCTCCTCAAG
>NC_056500.1:49437453-49441432 GCF_014905685.2 Nematolebias whitei | reverse complement strand
AAACACAAACAACAGAGAAAGGAGGGGTAGAGGAGCCAACCTCTACATCCTTGTGGGTGAGGCTGTGGGGGAAAATCCCAAGGCAGGCAAGTGGTTGGAGGGCAAAAGCAACGGAGACGAGACTCCGGCACAGGAAGAACCAGGGGCAGGATCCGAGATGACCAGAAACTGTAGACACAAGAAACAAGGTAAGATATCCTCTCCATATACTCAACAAAACTGGCTAGAAGCACAAATACCCGGAAGGAATTAATGCTCCAGCGACGAGAAGAGCTTGACTGCAGCCTTATGTAGTAGAGGAGCTCGTCAGGTAGATGGTCGTCAGCTGTGGATGATTGGCGGCCATCTTGGAGCTGCAGCAAGTTCAACTCTTACAGTACCCCCCCTTCACGAGTCGCCCCTGGGCGACCCAAGGCGCTTCTCGGGGTGGGCCTTGAAGAAGGCGGTGATAAGGCTGGGGTCCAATATGAAGGAACGAGAGATCCAGGATCGCTCCTCCGGGCCATAGCCCTCCCAGTCCACGAGGTACTAGAAGCCCCGTCCCCGGCGACGGACATCCAGAATGGTACGGACAGTGAAAGCTGGATGGTTGTCAATAAGTCGGGTGGGTGGAGGGAGGTCGGCCGGAGGGCACAATGGGCTTTCTGAAACAGGTTTTACCTGAGAAACGTGGAAGGTAGGATGGATTCTCAAGGAGCTGGGGAGCTGTAGGCGCACAGCCGAGGGATTGATGATCCTGTCAATGGTGAAGGGACCGATGAAGCGAGGAGCCAATTTCCTGGGAGTGTCCTTTCTCTAAGCTTTTTTATTGTTTTCTATTGTATGGGTGTACATATGGTTATGTTATGTTTTTAATTTTACTTTATTTGTGGGTGTACACAGGCTTATGTCTTATATAATGTTCTCATTTTTACTTAATATTTACTTTATTTTTACTTTATTTTACTTTATTACTATTCGCACCTTATGTCGAAGCAAATTCCTAGTTTGTGAACCCCGTTCATTGACATGGCGATAATAAACTGATTCTGATTCTGAGATGAATGTCTCTGGTGGATAACCACACCTTCTGGCCCACCTGATAAGAAGGTGCGGCGGAACGGTGACGGTTTGCGAACCTCTTGTTTTGAGCCGCAGTGCGAAGAAGAGCCGCCCTTGTTTGGCACCAGACACGTCTACAATGGCGGAAGTGGTGCTGGACAGACGGCACTGAAACCTCTGTCTCCTGACTGGGGAACAAGGGAGGGAGATAGCCCAGTGAAGCCTCAAAAGGTGACATACCTGTGGCCGAGGAGGTATGCGAGTTGTGGGCGTACTCGACCCACACAAGATGTTGACTCCACGCTGAGGGGTTACGCTCCACAATGCACCTCAGGGTGGTCTCCAGCTCTTGGTTGCACCTTTCAGTCTGTCCGTTTGACTGTGGATGATAACCCGAATTGAGACTGGTGGACGCCCCCAATGTCCTACAGAAACAACGCCAAACTTGGGAAATAAACTGTGATCCTCTGTCAGAGACCATATCTGAAGGGATGCCATGAATCCTAAAAACTTGTTGGACCAAGATCTGAGCTGTCTCCATGGCTGACGGGAGCTTGTAGAGGGACGAAATGTGCTGCTTTAGAAAACCTGTCGATGATAGTTAGGATTGTGGTGTTACCTTCAGAAGGGGGTAACCCGGTGACGAAGTCCACTGAAATATGAGACCAGGGACGGCTAGGCGTCGGCAGAGGCTGTAGGAGACCGGCAGGAGGCTGAGTACCGGTCTTGTTCCTGGCACAAGTGGAGCAAGCCGCAACAAAGTCCTTGACATCCTTGGAAAGAGTGGGCCACCAGAAATGTCTCTTCGTAAGAGACAGCATACGTGCTATACCGGGATGGCATGAGAGTCTATTGGTGTGGAGCCAGTCCAGTACCTTAGACCTCATATGAGAGGGGACAAACAAGGTGCCAGGGGGACCAGTGCCAGGATCAGGTTCCGTCAGGTGGGCTTCACGAACCTCTCTCATAATAGGCCATGTAAGGGCTCCGACAATGCAAACCAGGGAGATGATGCCCTCCACAGGTTCTGGAGTGTCTGGAGGAGAAAACTGGCGGGAAAGAGCGTCAGGCTTGATGTTCTTGGTACAAGGTCGGAAAGTCAATGTGAAGTTAAAACGGTTAAAAAATAAGGACCAGCGTGCCTGTCTGGGGTTTAACCGTTTAGCCTCTCTCAAATATGTACGGTTCTTGTGATCTGTCCAAATCAGGAAGGGAGTCTCTGTGCCCTCAAGCCAATGGCGCCATTCCTCCAAAGCTAATTTAACGGCCAATAATTCTCTGTTGCCCACATCATAATTTCTTTCTGCTTGGGACAATCGGCGGGAAAAGAATGCACAAGGGTGTACCTTGCCATCCAGGAGAGACCTCTGGGATAGGACCGTCCCGACTCCAGTATCAGATGCATCCACCTCGAGGATAAACTGCCGTGTGGGGTCTGGATGACAGAGAATGGGTGCAGATGAGAATAAATCCTTTAGCTTACCAAAAGCCGCGTCAGCCTCAGGAGTCCATTTAAATGCTCTGGTTGTGGAGGTAAGCTGAGATAGGGGTGCGGCGATGCGGCTGTAATTCTTGATGAAACGCCTATAAAAGTTTGCGAACCCCAAGAATCGTTGCAGTTGTTTCCTTGTCTCCGGGACTGGCCACTCTAGCACTGCCTTAGTTTTCTCGGGGTCGGTCCTGAAAAACCCCTCCCTGAAGATGAACCCCAAAAAGGACACAGATGAGGCATGGAAATCACACTTCTCACCCTTCACAAAGAGTTGATTCTCGTAGAGCCTTTGTAGAACTGCTCTAACATGGTTAACGTGTTCATCCTTGTTTCTTGAATAAATGAGGATGCCGTCGAGGTAGACGAAAACAAAGTCCCCAATAAAATCCCTTAACACATCGTTGACCAAAGCCTGGAATACTGCAGGAGCGTTAGTGAGCCCAAAAGGCATCACCAGATACTCAAAGTGACCCAGCGGGGTTCTGAATACGGTTTTCTACTCATCGCCTTGTCTGATGCGAACCAAGTTATATGCATTGCGTAAGTCCAGTTGAGTGAAAATGGTGGCTGGTTGTAACTGCTCTTGGGTGGAATTGATTAGTGGAAGGGGATATTTATTTTTAATGGTGATGTTGTTGAGTTCCCGGTAGTCGATGCAGGGATGCAGAGACTTATCCTTTTTGGTGATAAAAAAGAATCCTGCACCTAGAGGTGAAGTTGATGGGCGAATAATCCCCGAGTCGAGGGATTCCTCAATGTACGACCTCATAGCCTCCCTCAGGACCGGAGATATTTAAAAGGCGGCTAGAAGGCAGAGAGGCTCCCGGAAGGAGGTCGATGGAACAATCATAGTGGCGGTGAGGAGGTAGTGATAGGGCCCTCTGTTTGTTGAAAACAGGAGCTAAATCGTGGTACTCAGAAGGAACACCGGACAGATCAGTCTCACAGGACTCTAATTTGGGCTTGGACATGTTTGAGACCCCTGAGCGAAGACAGCACTTTAAACACGTCGCTCCACTTTTCTACTCTTCCTAGCTCCCAATTAATGTGGGGATTATGGTTTTTAAGCCAGGGGTACCCAATGATTAATTGAGAGGTGGGCGACTCAAATACAAAAAAGCTAGTGGTCTCATGATGGTTTCCTGAGGTCATTAAATGAAGGTCTGCTGTCTTAAAATTGACCTGGGCCAAAAACTCCCCTGTAACCCCAGCTATAGAGATAGACTCAATCCCCTTGACTGGAAGGGAGAACTCCTTAACTAAATCTTGACTGATTAAATTTTGTTCGGCACCAGAATCAATTAAGGCTGTGACAGAGAAACGATTTTGATTGATTAGAATTACAGTAGGTAAGGTAAGTCTCAAAGGAGGGGAGATTGATGCCGTGCCCACCCGTATCTCCCTCTTTATGGGTGGACGTTGGAGTTTCCCTGAAGCGGGCAGGAG
>NC_056500.1:49434128-49437353 GCF_014905685.2 Nematolebias whitei | reverse complement strand
GTTGTTGGGCCATAATTTTCTTAAGAACCTCTCCAAAATTGTCCATGTTCTCAGCGTTAGCAGATGATGATGCTTGTTCGCTTCTGGTCTCGTTCTGGGTATGGTCTGGCTGGAGCATTATCTGTTATGATTCGGACTACCCAGTAGGAACGAGAACCAGAATGACACAAGTCTCAAGTAAACAAAACAGTGTTTATTATTTACAGTGAATGAGACGACAGGTATATACAAAAAGGTGGCCTGGGACTCCTGAAAAAGGGAGAGACAGGGTCAGGTCGAGAAGGCAACAGTTGGCAGCTCAAAACGGTGGAATAAATAGTTTTGTCTCTCCTTACAGGTTATTCCTTGTGGGTGAGGCTGTGGGGGAAAATCACAAGGCAGGCAAGTGGTTGGAGGGCAAAAGCAACGGAGACAAGACTCCAGCACAGGAAGAACCAGGGGCAGGATCCGAGATGACCAAAAACTGTAGACACAAGAGACAAGGTAAGATATCCTCTCCATATACTCAATAAACTGGCTAGAAGCACAAATACCCGGAAGGAATTAATGCTCCAGCGACGAGAAGAGCTTGACTGCAGCCTTATGTAGTAGAGGAGCTCGTCAGGTAGATAGTTGTCAGCTGTGGATGATTGGCGGCCATCTTGGAGCTGCAGCAAGTTCAACTCTTACAGATGAATCCCATTGGATCTTTACCGTTAACGTCAGCACGGATCAGGAAAATGTAATGAGTCGGATTTGAGTGACCAGGTGCCGCAAAATGTTTAGGAGGTCCAGCTAAATTATTCAAAGATAAGGTTACAGGGTTACTGGATGGGTTGTAATCTCTCTGAAAAATGACCTTATCCCACCATGATGTTGTGCCTTTGTCTAGGTACGAGCGGGTGGGGGTCCATAATTCTGTATAAAGAGTGGTCTCTTGCCACTGACAACTAGGGGTCCAAGTGCGAGAGCCTCGCAATTGGCTATGGGACCAGGAGCCTTGAATGTTCTGAGTAAATATGGGTGACTGACTTTCACAAGCGGGTCGAGCTGCTGAAGTCATGATTGTCTACACACATAGGTAAAGGTATGCACTACGGTCATATTGTTTATTGGTACCACAATCGATCATATCACATAAGTCAAACTGAAAAGACGTGGTTGTGTTTATTTCATAATCTATAGAGATGCCTATCTTCCAGTGTGGGCAGGTGTGTTTTTGTATTTCTCTTTTTGTACCAGGATTTTTTGCACAGGGCCCTTCACCTGGAAACAAACAAAAGTGTTTGCATAGGAAAATGATACCACAGGATAGAAGGATCACCACGCCCATGGCTAGGGTGGTTTCTTGCATGGATGTGATGGCAGGCCCATCTTGGTTCTTCTGAGAGAGTAACTGTAAAAAGTCTATGATTCGGACTGGATCTAGTGAACGCTGCCTCAGTTGTCCACTGAGTGACTTTAGGCAGATGGATTTACTGGTCCTTCCTTTGGTCCTCCCTCTGATGGTGGATTGGTTCCTCTGAACAGCTTGCAGTGGGATGCGTGGATCCAAGTAGCTCACTCAGCCACCTTAACAGCTGTGTGGGTCGTCAATAGCACCTGGAATGGACCTTTCCACCTGTGGGAGTTCCACCTTTTCCTCCTGAAAGATTTAATCATAACAAAGTCTCCAGGGGTTATGTCATGCAGTTGTCCTTGAGCTGGGCTGGGAAGCCCTCCTTGGACCTGAGACCTGAGGGATTTTAAATGGTTAGTCAATTCAATGTAGTAGGCAAGCGTGTTATGATCACAGTGTTTCAGGTCATTAGTTGGGCTGGTCACAGGTCCCACTCCCAGGTTGGGTGGAGCTGCAAATAAAATTTCAAAAGGGCTAAGGTTGTGTTTAGCCCTTCTGCGCATGCACATGTACATCCGTGCAATGGGTAAACATGTAACCTTTGTTTCTCAATGTTCCATTCTTTCTTTCTACTGCACCTCCACTTTGTAGGTGGTATGCGCAATGTTTAGTCAGGTCAAAGTTCAGTGTGGTGGACACTTCTTCAAGTGTCTGATTAGCAAAATGTGGACCGTTGTCACTAGAAATTCTTTGTGGGATACGCCACCTTGACACCACTTCTTGCAACAGAATTTTTGCAACTGTGCTGGCTGTGGCATGTTTTGTGGGGAAAGCTTCAACCCATTTGGAAAACATGTCCACTATGACCAGACAGTATTTTTTGTTTTGAACGGGTGTTAGTTCAATAAAGTCAATCATCAAATGTTGAAATGGTACTGTAACAGTTTTGTGGACTCCTGGAGCTGTTGTTTTTTATTGTTTTTGAAACATTGTGAGTGGCACACACGAGGCAGGAGTCACAATGTTGGGCCGCTGTTTTTGAAAAAATTACAGCAAACCAATCAGCATTAATTTGTCTCAACATCCCTCCCTTTGACACATGATCCAAAGAATGTGTCAAAACAGCAAAAGAGGGGAACAAATGTTTTGGTAAGCATGGGTTACCATTTGGGCCAATCCAGATGTTTTCAGAAAAAACACAGCCGTGTTTTTTCCATTCAGCTTTTTCACTGGCAGGAGAAAACATTTGCATGTCAGAAACACTTCCTCTAGATCTTCTGCTGTCAACATTGGAAACACTATCACTTGGCTTAACATCATCCTCAGCATCCGCATTTGTATCACACTTTGAATGCTGAGAAACAAAAGATGCATTAAGATCTTTATTCACACAGGGTTCAACATTCGATATTTGAGCTTAGTTTAAATCAGCAGCTTCTCCCATTGGTTGAGCTGCATTGTTGAGCTGTTTTGCATCTGAAATCCAGTTTTCAACTTCTTGTATGAATCCAGAGTTATGGCTATACAGTACATGCTTGAAAACCAGGTATTTTGTCTTTCTTGTTCTTCAGTGGAAAACAGAGGAATAACAGAGGCATAAAGCTGATTTGCATTTTCAATCAATAATTTCAAATCATTAAAATGAGACTGAAAATTCTTGTGATTTCCTTCATTTTGCATGAGCTCTTTAATAATACACATTACTCTTTCAATTTTGTGAACCTTTGCTTTGAGTTCCTTTTGAAGCTTCTCAGTTTTATTTTGTAATGCTTTAACGGTTAATTTTGGGTGTCTTTTTTCATCTTTACTGCTTACAGCTGAGCTTGATTTAGATCCAGTAGACTCCATTTTTATTTTAAATTTTATATATATATATATATATATATATATATATATATATATATATA
>NC_056500.1:49420002-49434028 GCF_014905685.2 Nematolebias whitei | reverse complement strand
TCCAAAATATAATCCTAAAGAATGTTTTAAAGCACATTTCTGTTCTGGACCAACAACTAGCAATGATTTTGAGCCTTCTCAGTTTTATTTTGTAATGCTTTAACGGTTAGTTTTATGCGTCTTTTTTCATCTTTACCGCTTACGGCTGAGCTTGATTTAGATCCAGCGGACTCCATTTTTATTTTTTTAATTTTGTATATATATATTTATCTTTACGTTGTTCGTCCTTTTAACGATTCCTCTTCATACAAAGGGAGCCAGTGTGTGTATACGTGTCCATACCTCAGTTCCAGCGAACTTGATTGAGCTGCAGTGAAGGAATTTCATTCAACAGATGATGCTGCATTACGCTCTGTGCGTAATGCCACTTCCAAACTGTTCCAAACAGAAACAAAGAATCCAGACTTGCCTTTCTAATAATCCGCTCCTTCGATCGTCATTTTCTGTTGACGATAATTATGCGGCAAACTTATGATGTTGAGGGCCGCACTGGGTTAAACTCAGGAATCTCTGTCCGACGCGTGTTTCCAAACTGACGTCACTCCAGGTCACTTCTTTGTGTCATGATCGGTTTATTCCTGATATAAGAATGATTATTTTGATGCTTTTATGCCAATTTATACATATTTTATACTCATTTTGTATGCAGCTTAACTGTACAAATCAGGCCTTGTGCTACAGAGGGTGATGTGCTTCAAAGGAATGTAGATAAGTCTCCGGGAGTGTTCTTACCGAAAGACTTGGCCCATCTGACAATTACAACGACCCAGAGTTTTCTGTAAACATGTCTTTCATCCATCAGGCTCGTACGCAAAGGCCTTGGGTTTGAAAGACATGTTTTTAAGAGCCATCGCTCTGCTGCACAACTGCCTTGATAACGGGTAAACACGTTTTGCTCTGCCCGCACGTCACCCAGCCAGAAGGGGAGTATAAAAGTGTAACACTCAGAATAAGAGTTGAAGTCTGCTGTGGATCCTGATACGATGCCCAACCTGAATTGATGTTACCTTCTCACTCGGACTGAAATGGCTTCCCAGTCTGGTGTCACGGTGAGGGGCTTTTTACATCAATATCTGATTTATACTGAATGTACTTTTGCTTCACTGTACAGGTCCTTCTCAAAAAATTAGCATATTGTGATAAAGGTCATTATTTTCCATAATGTAATGATAAAAATGAAACTTTCATATATTTCGGATTCATTGCACACCAACTGAAATATTTCAGGTCTTTAATTGTTTTAATACTGATGATTATGGCATACAGCTCATGAAAACCCAAAATGCCTGTCCCAAAAAAATAGCATATTTCATCCCACCAATGAAAGATAAGTGTTTTTAATACAAAAAACACCAACCTTCAAATAATCATGTTCAGTTATGCACTCAATACTTGGTCGGGAATCCTTTTGCATGAATGACTGCTTCACTGCGGCGTGGCATGGAGGCAATCAGCCTGTGGCACTGCTGAGGTTTTATGGAGGGCCAGGATGCTTCGATAGCGGCCTTAAGCTCACCCAGATTGTTGGGTCTTGCGTCTCTCAACTTTCTCTTCACAATATCCCACAGGTTCTCTGTGGGGTTCAGGTCAGGAGAGTTGGCAGGACAATTGAGCACAGTAATACCATGGTCAGTAAACCATTTACCAGTGGTTTTGGCACTGTGAGCAGGTGCCAGGTCATGCTGAAAAATGAAATCTTCATCTCCATAAAGCTTTTCAGCAGATGGAAGCATGAAGTGCTCCAAAATCTCCTGATAGTTAGCTGCATTGACCCTGCCCTTGATAAAGCACAGTGAACAAACACCAGCAGCTGACATGGCACCCCAGACCATCACTGACTGTGGGTGCTTCACACTGGACTTCTGGCATTTTCTGGCATTGCATTTCCGTCTCTCCAGTCTTCCTCCAGACTCTGGCACCTTCATTTCCAAATGACATGCAAAATTTGCTTTCATCCAAAAAAAGTACTTTGGACCACTGATCAACAGTCCAGTGTTGCTTCTCTGTAGCCCAGGTCAGGCGCTTCTGCCGCTGTTTCTGATTCAAAAGTGGCTTGACCTGGGGAATGCGGCACCTGTAGCCCATGTCCTGCACATGCCTGTGCACGGTGGCTCTGGATGTTTCTACTCCAGACTCAGTCCACTGCTTCCGCAGGTCCCCCAAGGTCTGGAATCGGCCCTTCTCCACAATCCTCCTCAGGGTCCGGTCACCTCTTCTCGTTGTGCAGTGTTTTCTGCTACACTTTTCCCTTCCCACAGACTTCCCACTGAGGTGCCTTGATACAGCACTCTGGGAACAGCCTATTCGTTCAGCAATTTCTTTCTGTGTCTTACCCTCTTGCTTGAGGGTGTCAATGATGGCCTTCTGGACAGCAGTCAGGTTGGCATTCTTACCCATGATTGCGGTTTTGAGTAATGAAAAAGGCTGGGATTTTTTAAAAGCCTCAGGAATCTTTTGCAGGTGTTTAGAGTTGCGTCGTTGATTCAGATGGTTAGGTTAATAGCTTGTTTAGAGAACCTTTTCATGATATGCTAATTTTCTGGGACAGGCATTTTGGGTTTTCATGAGCTGAATGCCATAATCATCAGTATTAAAACAATTAAAGACCTGAAATATTTCAGTTGGTGTGCAATGAATCTGAAATATATGAAAGTTTCATTTTTATCATTACATTATGGAAAATAATGACCTTTATCACAATATGCTAATTTTTTTAGAAGGACCTGTATCTGTGGCAGTTTAATAAATGACACTTATTATTCTAGCAAAAACAGCGAGTGAGTTTTTATTCATTGCTTCGACCTTTCCCCGATTTTGTATTTTGTTTAAGATAATTTCAAAGAACATTTTTCTGGTGTCACGAACAGTATATCGGGAAGGCTGAGCAAAATTTAAAACCAAAAAAGGAAGAAGAGATTAAAGTTGAGAAAAAGTTGAAGCAGACGCCCGAGGAGGCATGAGTTGAACAGAGAAAAAGTTGAAGCAGACGCCCGAGGAGGCGCGAGTTGAACAGAGAAAAAGTTGTACCGGGGTGGGAAGAAGCCCCATTCCAGTTGTTAGCATTGTGTTTGAGAGGTGGAGGGGGGCACCCCGAGCCTTGGAACAATTCTCTGAAAGCAGATAGTCCGGGTGATGTTTTGATCGCTTTGCAGGCAATAGAGGTCAGAAAGACAGGGCTACCGTGTCCCATGTGAGTGTGTGCGACTGCTTGGAGAATACTGTCAGAAACAGACGCCTGAGGAGGCGTGAGTTGAACAGAATGACTGATGTGGCTTTTGTTGCTCATTTGGGAACTGGATGGGATTCATCGAGTTGGGACGGTAACATCTGGGGAGACGAGGGGCTTGCTCACTTGTCTAAATTATATAAACAACAGACTGCACAACCCACAGATGCTTGCGTAGCTAGGCTGTTCTGGGGTTGGCCAGAACAATTGCAAACATTGTTCGATCTCCGCTTGGATTTCTGAATCCTGGCTCAACAAATCTGTACTCAATAATGACGTTGGATAAAGGTGGAGGTCAGGTAGGAGTGAATTCAGCGCATCGACAGGGAGTCAGAGCTTTCCAAGACTCGAGACCTTTGTTTGAAGTTTATGAAGATTATTCTGATGCAGAGGCAGTCCGACAGATGTTTCCTGGAGCATCGGATTGGCCTGATTTACAGGGGCATTGGGTGACCCTAGGGGGATGCGAGCAGAGATTGGTTCGGCTGTGTCTAAGGAATGCGCTCGCTGTGCGTTGGGTAGTAGATTATCAGGTACACGATTTTTCAAGGACTGATGTTCGAAGCCGAGTGTTGAAACTGGGTGCACTCGGAGATTGGAACACAGAGAGAGAAACACAGAGCTGAAAACCGTGAAAAAAACATTTAGTCAACCCATGGGTCGTGGGCCGAGAAGGGACGGCCGGAATAACATGCAGGACTCGTTCTGCTTTCTGGAGCGCCGGAGCCGAACTGGAGCAGAATCGGACCGGACCAGTTGCCAACTTCAGCCTCAGCCTCTCCGGTCAGTCTCGCTATTCACCGGGGGTGCCCCGTGCTGTCGGGTGCGGAGGTGATGTGCTGAGAAGCGGAGGAGCAGCGTGAAGGAGCAGGGCTGCGTGGTGCTCGAGAGAAGTTTGGCGTTTGTACCGGAGTTTGTATCGGAGTTGCTGCAGGCCTCCATCCAAACTCACCTGGATAATAATTAATTTTATTTCGGATCATGCTGTTGGCCCCTGTTGACCTGAAACGAGCTTGGATCATGCCTTTCACTTCAGGAGGATTTTCTGGCAGCTCGCTCTGCTATTTGCTGCGAATTATCTGTTTCCGTTTCGGCCTGTTGATTCTGGACCCAACTTCTATTTCCCATGAGAGCATCCATCCATCTTCACTGGGGGGCCGGAGCCCCCCTCAGCCCAACTCAAACTGCAGTTGGGCCACCTCGTCGGGTTTGTTTGCCCATTTGAACTGTGACGTTTTATGGTCTGAAACTTTTCTGTATCATTCATATTATTGTCACTATTTTCAGTTCTCAGACTAGCTGGAGTCACTGAATCTTATTAATACACCTGAATCTGCCCATCACTGCAACTTTCATTGTTTTTGGGTTCTGAATGATCGCGTCTTCATTAACGTTTCTCATGGTTCGATTATGGGGGCTAATTATCACACTGTTAACTCCTGTAATTACACATCAGTCACAAAAAACTCAAGAAAATGTCTGATAATAATGTTGTTACTGCTCTCAGGGATTCAGCCCAACCCTGGACCCCCCACTAATTACAGCACACCAAATGACTTTAAGAACGTGTCTGGGCTTCATTTTCTGCAAGTAAACGCTCGTAGCCTTCTGAGAAAACTGGATGCTTTGAAAATTCTGGTCAGTTCTTCTGGGGCAGATGTTATCTTTATTTCTGAATCCTGGCTCAACAAATCTGTACTCAATAATGACGTGGCAATCAATGGATTTAATATCTACCGTTGTGATCGTCAAAAAGGGGGGGGGGGTGGAGTCATTATTTACATCAGAGATTCTCTGGTTTCTAGTCTTGTGTCTTCTAAAACAATTCCAAACCAGTTTGAAGCCTTATCTGTAAACATCACCTTGAATGGAGGCCAGATTTTAACTGTAGTCTGCTGCTACCGCCCCCCCTCAGCATCACCTGAGACATTGACTGCCATGATGGAATTTCTTGGTAATTTAAAATTCAAAGAGGTCCTTTTGGCTGGAGACCTCAACATTGATTGGTGTAAGTCGACCCCCCTCTGTGATAAATTCAAGGAATGTTGCTTGTGTCTTAATCTTATCCAACTGATCAACTCTCCCACTAGATTAAATAAAAACCGTCCTGAAAAATTCTCCATCTTAGACCTGTTTCTAACTAATATGCCTCACAAATTTCCTGGTACAGGTGTATTCGCTGATCTTTTGAGTGATCATTGTGTGACAGCTGCTTTGAGAGATATTAAACTTCCACCTTCTAAGCCCAGATTAATTCAAAAAAGGGATTTGAAACATTTTTGTGAACAGTCATTCCTCTGGGATCTGTCTCACTTTGACTGGCATCGTATTCTGTTAACTGATGACGTGAACTCCGCTTGGAACTATTTTCATAATAGTTTCATTTATTTTCTGAACATACATGCTCCTTTTCGTCAGTTCAGAATAAAGGGACGAGACAGCCCCTGGTTTACTCCAGAGCTAGCTGACCTCCTGCACAGGAGAGATCATCTTTGGGCTGCAGCGAGAAAATCTGACTCAGACACTGATTGGTTGAGTTTTCGACAGATGAGGAATAAATGCACAACTGCTGTCAAAGCAGCAAAACGCAACTATTTCTTATCTCAGACCTCCAAAAATCTAAATGACCCTAACAGATTCTGGAAAACCATCAAATCTCTCTCAGGCACCCCCCAATCATCTGACCTCCCATCACAACTTCTCGTTAACTCTGTTCCTGTGTCAAATAAGCACGAGATCCTGAACTGTTTCAACAAACATTTTGTTGCTTCTGGTTCTTTATTTGATACAGTTACTAATGGAAGATCAGCCACTTCCCCTAATAACCAAACTTCTACAAATCAAATCCCTCCTACAAGTCAATCCTCAGTTAATCACAGCTTCTCTTTTTCTCCATTCTCAGTCAGTGAGGTCAATAAACTGTTAAAAGATCTTGACCCTAAAAAATCTGCAGGTCCTGATGAACTTCCACCTTATTTTTTAAGGCTGGCTGCTCATATCATCACAGTCCCTGTGACCCACATCTTCAATCTCTCCATAAGACAAAACTCCATCCCAGACACTTGGAAAACAGCCTTTGTTCTTCCTTTGCTGAAGGGAGGAGACCCCACCTCACTGAACAACTATCGACCAATCTCTAAACTCTGCATTTTAGCCAAGGTTCTAGAAAAACTGATCAACTCTCAAATCAAAAATTACCTGGACTCATTTAACATCTTACCTCCACATCAATCTGGTTTCAGGAAACAACACAGCACAACCACTGCTTCACTGAAGGTTCTTAATGACGTTGTTGAAGCACTGGATGCTAAGGATTATTGTGCTGCACTTTTCTTAGACCTGTCTAAAGCTTTTGACACTGTGGATCATAACATCTTGTGTCATACACTCTCAGAAATCGGTTTCTCAGATCACACCATTGGTTGGTTCTCTAACTATCTTTCAGACCGGAGGCAATGTGTTCAACATAATGGTACTTCCTCCAGTTATTTAACAGTCAACAATGGTGTACCACAAGGCTCAGTCTTAGGACCCACCCTCTTTACAATCTACATACATAATGTAGGTAAAAACATCCCTAATGCATCCATACATTTCTATGCTGATGACAGAGTTGTTTATTGTCGAGCTAAAACTGTTGCTAAGGCTTTCCAGCTTTTGAAATCTGCATTCAACTACATCCAGACTGATTTGTTTTGCCTCAAACTTGTCCTAAATGCCGACAAAACCAAAGGGATGCTTTTTTCAAATAGGAAGTTGGTCCCAGCAGTTCTTCCTCCGATTTTATCCTCAAATGGTGTCCCCATTGAGTTTGTTGATTCCTATAAATATTTGGGTATCTTGATCGACTCACATCTCTCTTTTAAGCTCCATGTGGAAAACTTGATAAAGAAACTGAAAGTTAAACTGGGTTTCTTTTTCAGAAACAGATCCCGTCTAACCCTGAATGCTAGAAAACGCCTTGTATCTGTGACTTTCCTTCCCTCAATTGATTATGGTGACATTATTTACATGAACGCTCCTACAAGAACCCTGCAGATGTTGGATGCTGTCTATCATGGTGCACTAAGATTCATAACTGGCTGTGATTACCGTACCCACCACTGCACCCTGTATTCACTGGTTAACTGGACATCATTAACTTCACGCAGACTCTCTCACTGGTATATTTTCATCTTTAAATCACTTCTTGGTCTGTTGCCTTCATACATCTCCTCCTACATGTCTCTGCGTAAGTGCAGCTACGGAGTGCGCTCTCAGGACATTATTACCTGCAGTGTTCCCTCAATGAGGACTGAACTAGGCAAAAGGGCCTTCTCCTATTCCGCTCCTGTTTCCTGGAATATCTTACAAAAGATTTGAAGCTCTCGACCTTGACCTCTCTAAGTGTCTTTAAGAATCTGTTGGACATCTGGCAGGGTCCAATGCTGACATGTTCCTGTTTTTAGTTTTCTACATTTGTCTTGGAATCTAGCTGTTTGTTTTTTTTTGTTTTGTTTTGTTACCTTTTCCTTTTAGCCATCCTATTTGTTAAAAAAAAAACCTGCAGTATGACTTTTTATAACTGTTTATTGTTGTTGCTGTTGTCCATTGTTGTCATCTTTCTTTGTTGAAATCAGGTCTCTCTTGTAAATGAGTCCTCGAGGCTCAATGGGATTTACCTGTCTAAATAAAGGTTGATTGATTGATTGATTGATTAATACAGACAGGAGTGCCTCCAGCTGAGGTGGATGGTGTGTCAGCAGAAGAGCTGAGGGCTAGATGCCATTATTTGGATTAAAAGGACCAAAAGTAGAAGGTCCAGAAGTTGACATCAACCTTCTGAAAGCAGATATTGTCAACATTGAACATCAAAGGTCCAGAATTAGAGAGCCCAGATTTTGACATTAAATTAAAAGGCCCCAAACTTGAAGGTGATATTGATGTTAAAATGTCAAAGGTCAAAGGAGAAATTAAAACACCTGATGTCATTACATTAAAGGACATTAAATTGTCAGGACATTAAAGGCCCAAACATTGACATTGAGGGCCACAAAGGATGAATTAAAATGCCTAAAGCCAAGATGGTTGAAGGGAAAAGGGTGGATTTGAAATGTCTAAAATAAAAGTGTCATCAGAGCACTTAAAGGGGATGTGTTAAGCTGGCTGCTTTGAAGGAAGTGCATCATATGTTGTTTATAAATGGTTCATCTGCAGCTGAAGTTTTGACGGCATCTAAAACAACCCGAAGTATCTGAAAATATCTGAGATGAAAAAAATTCACCATCTTGTTTTGCAGTTGTTTCACATTTAAAGTAAAAGTTCAGCTCTTTTCAAGAGGGGTTCTGTGGAAAAAGTTATGAACATGTAATATCTTACCTGCTGCACATAGGCTTTAGAACAACCTCAGTTTGGAGAAACTGATGAGCCAAATAGTCTGAGTGGGGCCAAGACCAGAAGAAGGATTTCTTTTTAATACATAAAAGTTAATTGCTGACACTTTTTGCATGACGTGGTTATGTATGAAGAATTGTCTGATTATGTGTAGAACAAAACGGATGACATAAAACTGCAATACAGCAATGTGAAGCATGTCAGCATTAGAAAAGAGGGTCACCACAGCATGTGCAGGGACAAATACACAGAGGAAAGGGACCATGTCAGATCTGGCAGACGGATTTCATTGGCCCTTTGCCCATGTCAAAGGGGTGTAGATATGTATGTACGGCTGTAGATACATATTCAGGTGTGTTGGTGACTCATCCTTGTAAATATGCTAATCAAGCATCTACTTTAAAATGTCTTAGTATGATGGAATAATTTTATGGGGTTCCCCTTCAGATACGAACAGATAATGGGACCCATTTTACTGGAAAACAAGTGAAAGACTGGTCAGCTGAAAGACGTTGAATGGATTTATCACATTCCTTATCATCCACATGCTGCTGGGCTGATTGAGAGAATGAATGAACTGTTAAAAAAATGCTGAGAAAATTAAATGACAAACATGATTTGACTAACTGGAAAGTAAATTTGTTGCAGGCTGTGTCTCAATTGAATAACAGACCCATTGCACCAGGCACCACTCTTCTAAATCGAATGATACTCCAGAAAAAGAACCAATCAGGATGTGGAAAATTGATGACAGAGCAGAGCTGCCTGTCAGAGCAACTCTTGGATCTGCTGGACTAGATCTGAGGACTCTAGAGCCAGTGACATTGATTTCAGGTCAAATTCAAGTTATAAAATTGGTCTGGGTCTGTAATGTCCTAAAGGTAGGAGAAGAAAAATGGGTGAATGTACCTGTAAACAAATGTTACCTAAGAAAAAACTAATGATTCTTCCTCTATCTGTAAGCAGTACTTTTTGTCTCTACAGCTTGATGTTTCCTTGATCTTTGCTGACTGGACAATCGGGGCCGCCCAGGACCCAACATGGGAGAAGCTGGTGGCAGGCGCCCATCAGATGGGAGTGCAAGCTGTTGGGGCATCACGTGCCTTGTCGCAGGTGCCATGGTCCTGATGGTCAACGTCTCATCAGCAACACCAGGAAGTGTCTTGGAGGAGGATCAGGTGTTCACGTTTGGTTGGAAAAATGCAAGCAAGAACAGAGTGCAAAGTAACTTCACATGTTTGAAACACAAAAAGCTGCCTGATAGGGAACATCACAACTGACTGTCCTATGTACAAGTGTCAGGCATGCTACAACAGGAAAACCATCCCAGTGATACCTAAGGGATGTCAAATTAGAATTTATGTGGAAACCCCACTGTGTAACATGTATAAGAATGGTACATGTAAACCGGATGAAAAAAAAATAGAACAAAGTTTGACTTTACTGCCAATTAAACAAAGGAGAAGGAAACATGCCTCGTTGGCAGTTCATCAAGTTGGAGTCTGGATGCCATCAGTAGTCATGACTCAAGAAGAAACGGCCAAAATACTGCTAAAAGAAATAAACTGTCAGTTGAAGATGTGGGGTAACACTGAAGAAATACTCCAAAACATAACCCAGGTGCTGAACTGGACCGTGTGTACCTTGCAATTTTTTTTTCCCATGCACAGCTGCAGAAGGAGCGTTTCTAGAGAGGGGTGACCACATCCAATCACCACGAGTGGAGGAAGCTGTGGAACATTTCTAGTACATATTGGGTAGTTATAAAACCTGAATTGACAAAGTGTACTGAATATATGTGTGAAGGTTATTGGGTTCAGTATCTTGTGAGCAATGCAACTACAGTGTACAAGTATCATGTGTTACCTGTAATAACTGTACAAGGATATTGGTTTTTGAAAATACAAGGTGAATGGTTTGAGCCACAGACAAATCTCACTTATGACGTGCAACTATGCAGGACGACTGATAAAGGAGTGGTATGTATGCTGCAAATAGGTCATGTTAACCCATGTTTAACCAAAGACGAGGTATTGTGTGATTGGACTCATGAACCAGCTAGAGACATGAAAAGTCATCCTCAATTACCTAAGGTGCCTTTCTCTGGATGTGCGTATGGTGTACGTCTGTGGACTTGGAACAACCAGACTTATCAATTAACTAATTATAGTTCCACCACTCGACTAACAGAGGTACAATGGCAAACTTTGCACGTACTCTGGCGAGTCTACCTAGACCGTTTCAAATGCGCATTGAATGGGTCTACAGAGCTGAAATGAATGATTGAATCTCACAAGTCTAACGTGTCTGATCTAACAGTGTCCACCTGCATTGCTCAAGGAAAGGTTTTACATGTGGCTAAACTTATAGAGCAGGCGTCGGCCCATCATTGGTGGGACATATTCACAGGAATGTCATCTACGGCGCAAAATATATGTAGTATCTCCTTTTTTCATTTTGATTTTAAGTATCTCTGTATTAACCTTGTGTAATTTAGGAACTTGTTTTTATATTAGGAGGGTTAAGAAAAGAATTAATAAGAAAATTTATAATACAGCTTGGTAATGAAAATAATTATACGGACAATGGACACATGGTTTGGTAGGGAAAAAAACTATAGTCACACTCAAACCTGAACACCTACCAGATGTTTTGATTTACGACTATCGTGTCAGTGGGAATGTAATAAATCGAGCGTTCCAAGGGTTTGAAACTCGTCTGGATTTTCTTAACTTTGTGAGTGAGTTTATTCAGGACCAAGTTATGAGGCTATTCCCAGAACAATTTCAATTTCAGGGGAGTGATTTTCAGAATTAAGTGTCTAAATTGCCATAAAAGGCAAGGGTGGAATGATATAAGAATGATTATTTTAATGCTTTTATGTCAATTTATACTTATTTTATACTCATTTCATATGTAGCTTAACTGTGCAAATCAGGCCTTGTGCTACAGAGGGTGATGTGCTTCAAAGGAATGTAGATAAGTCTCCGGGAGTGTTCTTACCAAAAGACTTGGCCCGTCTGGCGGTTACAACGACCCAGAGTTTTCTGTAAACATGTCTTTCATCCATCAGGCTCGTACGCAAAGGCCTTGGGTTTGAAAGACATGTTTTTAAGAGCCATCGCTCTGCTGCACAACTGCCTTGATAATGGGTAAACATGTTTGGCTCTGCCCACACATCACCCAGCCAGAGGGGGAGTATAAAAGTGTAACACTCAGAATAAGAGTTGAAGTCTGCTGTGGAACCTGATCCACAGCAGACTTCCACTCGGACTGAAATGGCTTCCCGGTCTGGTGTCACGGTGAGGGGCTTTTTACATCAATATCTGATTTGTACTGAATGTACTTTTGCTTCACTGTATCTGTGGCAGTTTAATAAATGACACTTATCATTCTAGCAGAAACAGCGAGTGAGTTTTTACTCATTGCTCCGACCATTTTCCCTGAACCTGTATTTTGTTTAAGATAATTTCATAGAACAATTCCGTTTCAAATTTTCATGCTTTAAACTTTACAGATTGAGACACATACTGACCAGGTCTAAACTATTGATAAATGCTTGATGGCATAACTCTACGGCGTCTTATAACACGGTCAACAGAAAATATGACAACCCTGGGTGCACCCAACTTCCTCATCCATACAAAGCCAGAACGCCAGTCAGCACGTCATTTATATCTGGTGACAGTCAACACACACACACACACACACTGACACACCCACCACCCAAGCGTCAAAGCTGCGTGCTCACCTGTCAAGCCATCAATTACTTATTTTACTAATATGGCTTACAAATATTTTGTTACTTTTAGCTATCCATCCATCCATCCATCCATCTATTATTTTTTTATAAAAATCAGTTACCTTTTTGTTACTTTGGTTTTTAGCTAGCTATTTTATTTTAGTTTTTCGTTAATCTACTGCTTTTAGCTAGCCAAGTGCTACATTTAGCTTTTACCTAGTGCTCTGCTTCTTTTTGCTTTAATTCTGTTTCAGCTTCTTCAGCAAAGTAAATTTTTGCTCAGATTCCACTTTTGCATAAAACACAGTTCCTCTAGTTGTTATCCTAAAACAGGCTTGGAGACTGAAGAAGTAGTCCGACAGATTGACACTCAGTTTATTTATAAAATCAAATGGTGCAGACCTGGCTCAGTGAACTTCAAAATGTAGTGTGTGTATAGAAGATATATAAAATAACACAAGAGTCAACCATCACTGACATTTCTAGATAGGAAGATCATGATAACATTCTCTATATTTGAGCAAATTCCTTTGAAAACAAATAAAAAAAGATTTGAAAGACACTACCTGATAAAGGGAGCAGATGTTTTCTGACTCCCAAAGGACTGTGCTCCAAAACAGAGTTGAAATGCATGAGTACAGCTGACAAAGCAACATCCCAGGACATTTTTACACAACAACAGTTCAAAAGTGAAAAGGCACCACACAATACGAGTCACAAAAAGGTGCTGCCACACGTTTGTAATTTTGTAAATGACAAACTTTAAGGCGTATGTCGCTGTCGTGTGCAAAAAACATCTCATATGTGTCTTGTGTACTCTTCGTTGTCCTCTCTGGTGAGGTGTGCTTTGATTCTTCCCCTTTACTGCTGACTTCTTAAAAAAACGTCTAAAATGTGACAAAATTCAATGTATGATTGCATCATCACTATGTCACTTGGTGTCACAGGCATATTAAAGGCTTCCAGGAGTGGCAAGTGAGGGGGAGGGTTGTTGCTTTAGTTCCTGTAACATTTGCGTCCCTCTCCCTCCTTCAGGAAGGTCCATATGAGGGTGTTCACGATGTCGGGCTGGTCCTGCTGCAGCCAGTGGCTGGCCCCAGAAATGATGTTGAGTCGGAAGTGATTCCTAATGTACAGGCGGCAGGCTTCGGCCATTTCCTGCTCCATGAACGCGTCCCGTTCCCCCCACAGCAACAGCACCGGAGACCGGACGTGTCTGTGGCTCAGGGGGAAGGAGCTAGGGATAGAAATGGAAAAAAGAAAAGTCTGTTTGTCTGTGGCTGAGGTTTTGAAGGAAAATACATTCAGATGTTACAGAACACCTGAAGAAAACCAACACATGGGGCCAACATGTAAACTTCCTACAGGAAGACCACAGCTGAGAGACAAACCCAAAACATACACTACAAGACTGAGGGCTGAACAATGCTGACCATCCTCTGCATGACACCATCATGAGGCAGAGGAGCTCCTTCAGTGGTAGACTGATGTCCAAGCCCTGCTCCAAGGACAGATTCAGGAAGTCCTTTGTTCCTGAAGCCATCAGACTGTTCAACTCATCCCCATACAGTAAAAATAGCCTGTAAATCTGTGGTACCCCGGACACTTATGTATGTATGTATGTATGTATGTATATATATATATATATATATATATATATATATATATATATATATGTATGTATG
>NC_056500.1:49404927-49419602 GCF_014905685.2 Nematolebias whitei | reverse complement strand
GTATATATGTATATATGTATATATGTATATGTGTATATGTATATGTGTATATGTATGTATATGTATAATTCCCTGTCCACACCCAGTGTGTTAATGTAGGCTCCAGCACAAAGTCTCTGGAAGATTGTATACATCTGCAGAACGGATGGATAAATGTTGGATGCGAGTTAATTTTCATATCCTCGGTGCTCAGGTTCAACATGATGAGAAGCTAACTGAGCATGGGTCAGTGATATTCTCTTTACACGAGCACAGAAAAGCTATTCTGAGAGAAGTCTATGCTTTAGAAGGGAGCAGATGGCCTGCTCAGTCATGCAGCTAGATCACGTGAAAAAGGTGGTACCTACCTACTATCGAAAATGTTCTGACCTTGTTTTATTGTGAAAGATTCATTGTTATGTGTGCTATAAGGATGGAAAGATTAAAAGTTATGAGTATTTGACAGCACTGTGTAGAAATAACTATAAAAAATCCAGTCCCCTCAGAGCTCTGACAATATTACGTGTTTATATCTCTGTGAAAAAGCCAAGTCATGCTGCAAACGAACCACCATAACCAATAATATCTGAAAATATGTGGGTAAACTATGAATAATTTAATAATTTAAATAATTTTGAATATAACATTATTTGAAATGCAAATCAAAGACATAACTAGAACTTTTGTTCTTTTGCAAATACAGTTAAGTCATCATATTTTACGTTTTGCTCTATTTTCTTATTGATTGGTATTTCTGCCTTTATACTTTAAATGCTGCATTGTCTTCTCCAACCATTTTAAATGTTCACACATTAAAAAAAAAAAAGTATTCCTGTTGTTACTTTGCTCCATCCCTCCTGTAAATACATCCTAATCTTTCTTTCAGGAATGTTGTTTTTAACAATCCATGAACATTCCCTACACATTTGTTGATACATTGGAGCTCCTCTGTCAGTTTTTCTCCTCTAATATTGTTTTTCATGTTGCTTTTTCATTAAATTATAATTTCCTGTTGATGTTATCTGTTAGAAATAGAGCTGCCATTTCTAACCTGGGCCCGAAGCCTGGCCCGACCCGAATTTGGGGCAGGCTGGGCCATGATAATGTGCTGGATGGGCGGGCCGGGTCGGTGTCAGGTTTTTGATTGCGTCAGAGGATCAGCCGCAATTCAATTATATGGCAACATGGCTTGCCATACATTCACCAGCTGTATGCAGCCATTTCACCACGAGCTACCGGTCTTGAAAGAGGTAAAATAAATTTAAATTAAGCTTCAGATGGGACTATACTGCCAGCGATCCATCGCCCAAATGGACATTCATTCAGCCACTGCACTCAATGGAAGAACGTCAGCCTTTTTTTCCGGGTTCGGACCTGTAATTACTGTTAATTCCTCGGGTAGGGCGGGGTTCAGAAATGATAGCTACGGGCTGGGGCCGGATCAGGTCGGATTTTTTGGTCCTGAATGCAACTCTAGTTAGAAATACCACTGGTTTTTAATCCTTATTAATAGAAATTTCCTATCTCAACTTTTTAAAAATGCCTTTTAGACCTGAAACACAAAATGGGAGCATATTAACAAATTTAATGAAGCTGACAAAACAAAACAGGAAATATATTTTATTCGTGGGGTCCATAATGAAGATGATTGTTATAATTATTCATTAGTTTGTGTGTTTTGCAATTTGATGCTTTCCTACAGTTTTCTGATATAGGCTGCATTTTTACTACCATAATTCTAAAATAAAAAAATAAAACAGATGTTGAGTCAAATGTAAGTATAAACAGAATACAATAAGGTAAAATGTTCATAAATCTGTATTTTATTCACAATGGAACAAAGTAAACTCATCAGATGTTGAAATCAAGAAATTCAGTAATTGTTTGGAACATTAAGACAATTTGAATTTGTCAACATTGTCAGGAGATTTTGGTCAAGGTTTATGGATGCTTTTTAACTACTGTGGCTGAGAATGTTAACTGCCCATGAACCATGATTTTGAGTTATCAGAGAGTTCTTTATTCTCTCGGAGAGAGCTGGATGAGGAGCTGATTTGTTTCTGCATGCACAGCTGGCAGTCCAAGGACCCCAGTCTGTCTGTGAACTGGGAGCTGGTAAGCTTAGAAAAACAAGCCTTGCACACTGCCTGTGACAGATTCTTGTGACTGGGCTCCATGCATGGAAAACTTCTGTACATCTGTGTAACCTGTTGTGAAAGTCTGCCCTTGCAAGTAAAACCGGTTAAAAATCTTCTCCTGTCCTCGAGTGTGGCTTTTTTGAGTAAGTAAGATGAATAGAAGATACTTTTACCCAACAAACATATTCTCAAAATAGTTGGAACATGCTGTGAAAGTAAGAAGAACAAATAAGAAACAGCTGGCGGAGCATTTTACAATAAATCCGGATAAGTGGCAACAGCTCAGTAAGACCGTTTTAGCATTTTAGAGACTGAATGTCCCAGAAGTAAAGATGGGTGGTGGGTCACTGTTCTGCAAAAAACTGTCAAATAATAGTGGAACAGTTGTAGAATAATGTTCCTCAATGGAAAATAGAGAAGACTTTAAATAGACTGAGGCAAATAGAAAAACTGTCCTGTGGTCAGATTAAATGAGTTTGAAATATTTAGAAACTATGAATGGCACATCCTCCATATTAAAGAGGGGAGACCTCTGAGGGAGCTTGTTATCAGCACATTGTTCAAAAACCAGCCTCTCGGTTGGTATGGAGGTGCATTACTGCCTATGGCATGTGCATCTTACACATCTGGAAAGGAACAATCAATGCAGAAATGTATACCCAGGTCTTAGAACGTATGCTCCCATCCAGATGATGCCTTTTTCAGGGATGACCTCGCACATTTCAGCAAGACATAACTGAACTGCACAATGCAATCACTACAACAACATAGCTTTATAGTGGAAAAGTGCAGGTGCTAACGTGGCCTGTCTATAGTCCAGTCCTCTCCAACTGAAAACATTTGATGCATCATGAAATTAAAAAAAAAAACAGCAAAGGATTGTTGAACAGCTAGACAACTCCATCAGACAAGAATGGGACAATATTCCCCTCCAAAAACTCCAACTGGTCTCCTCAGTTCCTAGATGTTTACCAAGTTTTGGTAAAATAAGAGTGAATGCTAAACAGTAAGAAACATGAGCCTGTTCCAACTTTTTTTAAAATAATGTTGCTTCCATCAAATTCAAAATTACTGTATTTTTCCCACGAATGGTACATTTGTTTAGTTTAGGCATTTGATTTACTGTGTTTCATTGCAAATAAAACGTGGATTTATAAGATTTATACATCACTGTTTTCACTATATTGTCAGAAGAGGGTTGTGTAATGTTTTACCACCACTTGTTACTAAACAAAATAAAACTTTTTTTTTTCCATCACTACATTTTTTTGGTGCTTTACTGAAATCATTAATCTGATCAGTGTTGATGTGAGCAAATTTCCCACCTGAAGACATTTCTGTAATAGTTGAGGGCTCCTGTCAGAGCTCCTGGCTGTGAGAGTGCATACAGATAGGCCTCCAAGTCTTCTGCAGTCAGCCACCGGCCTTTTCTTCCAAACCCTGTGCTGCGGCTGGTAAACAAATCTTTCAGCGCCTGCAGCAGAGACAGCAACAAATGTTGGGTAAGTTTCTGGCTATAACAATTTCATCTGAAGAGTCTTTAGAAAAGGACAGCCTCGTTGATGACATGAGAAGAGATCAGCCTCAGTGACCTTCAGAGGTGGTTCTGGCACTCTGGCTGACTGATGGCTTGACAGCATCCCATGCTGGGTTTCTAATTCTGAAAACTCCAGCACAAGTAGAAGGCAGTGTTTGTTCAGTTAATTAGTAACATCAACACTTCTTTTGTTGCAAAAAAAATCAGTTAAATAAATATAGAAATCTTCAAAGCTTGTTTTCAAAGCTTACATTATTTATGAGAATTCTCTGACATGAAAAGGTAAATAGTTTAATATTTTAGACTTTACGTTTGTGTTCTTAATTTCCCTCCTTTGGACATGTCCAAACCATCTCAGTCTGGCCTCTATATCTCCCAGTCCTTCAACCTGGGCTGTACCTCTGATGATCTCATTCCTAATCTTATCCAGCCTTGTTAGTCCTATAGAAAATCACATCTTCATTTCTGCCACTTCCAGTTCTTTCTCCTGTCTTTTTGTCCATGTCTCTTTCTCCAGACCATACAACATATCTGGTCTCACTACAGTCTTGTAAAATTTTCCCTTTGCTGACACCCTTTTGTCACAAATCACTCTTTAAACTTTCTTCCATCCATTCCATCCTGCTTGGACTCTCTTTTCCACCTCTTTACCACCCTCCCCATTTCCTGGACCTGAAGTCCTGCACTTTTGTGACCTCTGATCCTTCTAGCCTCACTGTTCCACCAGCCTCCCTCGCATTCACACAGGTACTCTGTCTTACTACGGCTGACTTTCATTCCTCTTCTTTCAAGTGCATACCTCCACCTCTCCAAGTTCTCTTCCACCTGATCCCTGTTCTCCCACAGATCACAATGTCATCTGCAAACATCATAGTCCACAGGAATTCCTGCCTGACCTCATCTGTTCGTCTGTCCATCACCAGAGCAAACAAGAAGGGGCTCAGAGCCAATCCTTGACCCAATCCCACCTCTACCTTGAAGCTATCTGTCACTCCTACAGCACATCTCACCACTGTCCTGCTGTCCTCATAGATGTCCTGTACCAGTCTAACAAACTTCTCTGCCACTCCAGATTTCCTCATGCAATACCGCACCTCCTTCCTCGTCACCCCATTTTCTAAATCCACAAAGACACAATGGAGTTCTTTCTGACCCTCTCTGTACTTCTGCATCAGCATTCTCAAAGCAAAGATGGCATCTGTGGTGCTCTTTCTTGGCATGAAACCATACTGCTGCTCACAAATTGTCACCTCTCGTCTAAGTCTTGCTTCCACAACTCTCTCCCAGATCTTCATCGTGTGGCTCATCAACCTAATTCTCCTGTAGTTGCTACAATTCTGTACATCATCCAACTGGAGCAGCTGTGAAGCAGCAGATCAGGTAAAAAGCAGAATGACAAGAGACAACAGACAAAATTCATTGTTGTATGAGGACATACATTGATGACATTACACATAATACAAATGATCATTGCTCCTAAAATGGACACCAGCACACTTGCTATTGAATATTTGAGTCAAAATTCTAATTTCCGTCTCTCCAAGACATTTCCAAACCTCCACTGGTATGTCATCAGGTCCTACTGCCTTCCCTTTCTTACATCTTTTCAGAGCTTTCTGGACTTCACCCTCATTCATCTTTCCCACTTCCTGGTCCACAGTTTCTATGACCTCTACTCTTCTTTCTCTTTCCAAAATTTTTCAGTCAGATCATCTGGACAGTTTCTTTTTTTTGTGCTGAAACGTTTCTCCTTCGATCCGGAAGGCTTCATCAGTCAAGGAAACGCACAACACAAAACTGATTCTTCCCCCAACAACTTACTCCAAAGTGGAACAAACCAGTTACGTTGGTACTAAGATGGTCTCTTTGGCATGCCCCCTCCTCCATTGCCGGCCCTCTTCCTTGTTGACAGTCGTGTCAAACTGGTTGAAAACAACAAAGTCCAACAAAGTCATGCTTCTTTCTTTTTCATTCTCTTCATTCATTAGCTTCTCAAAGTACTCCTTCCATCTTCCTGTCACACTCTCCTCACTTGTTAGAACATGACCATTCCTATCTTTAACAAGCCTAACCCACTGCATGTCCTTTCCAGCCTGATCCCTCTGTCTCACCAATTGGTTCAAGTCCTTCTCACCCTCTTTAGTGTCCAGCCTCTTGTACAACTTATCATAGGCCTTCTGTTTTGCCTGTGCTTCCTCCCTCTTTGCTCTAAATTGCATCTCCTTACATTCCTGTCTCCTCTCTTCAGTCCTCTCACTGTCATATTATTTCTTGGTTAACCACTTTCCCTGGATAACTTCCTGCATTTCACTATTCCACCACTATGGCTTCATATCATCTTTTCTTTGGCAAAAAGACACACCAAGTATCCTACCCGTCTCTCTAATTACTGTTACATAAAAACGTTTGCTGTGTAATCACCTCTCACCTTTAGCAGCGTGTGATAGAACGACCTACTAAACAACAGACAAGCCACTGCACCAGCATATGAACACACACATGCACACACAAAACCTTGACCTTGACAGCTCTTAAGCCCACGCATGAGTGACCACCTTGAAATCGTTGATGGAAAGCATGAGCTCTGGGAGGCGGGGCAGCTGGAAGAAAAAAAAATGGCTGGACTTCAGCAGCTGGCTCGGGTGGCGCACAGCATAATCTGAAGGGGAGGAGAAGAAGAAGGATGAAGGAGAAGTTCAGCTTTTAATTAAACCAAAGTTTGCACACACGGTGAGGCTGTGGGTGTGATTTGACTCTGCTGCCCTATCTTCACTGGTTAAACCTTCTGTTCTAGCTTCATATAAGGCTCCTGTAATTAGCTTCTCGTCATCATCCCCTAAAGGCAAAGAGGATTTGGCAGCTGGATGCCAGCATGCGATTGAAATAATAAGACATCCTAATTAATGGTCATAATTCCAGTAATAATACAAATGGGGCCTCTCTAAGTACAACAAAGTGATGTTTCTCCCTTCAAAACAAAGAAATGTTTGAGAATGTGCTTGTTCACATACAATGAGTCCTACCTGTGAATACAGATGGATGGGGACAGTTCAGGACAATGAGCTTTGTCACAATCTCAGGGTAATGGATGGCAAACAGCCACGCTATCGTCCCACCCCAGTCATGGCCTACAAGGCAACATCTGTTGTACCCTTGGGAGAAAAGCAAAATAACACATTCAATGTCTAAAAAAGACACTCTGGTGACTATAACACTAAATGGGTGTCCTTGTTGATGGAAAGGACTTTCCATCCACTTTCTAATAAAGTTGTTTTTTTCTGACATACATCCAAAACAAACCTGGGGGTCATTCAGATCACATTGAACTTCAAGTTCTTAATTCCCTTCCTTGTGTAACACACACAGTGTTGACAAAGTCTTCACACTCCTTGAATTTGTCCACATTTTGTGATGTTACAACCACAGACCTCAAAGTATTTTACTGGGATTTTATGTGTGGGTATTTTCTGGGTACTCTGGTTTCCTCCCACAGACCAAAAACATGCATGTTAGGCTGATTGGTAACTCTAAATTGTCCCTAGGCGTGAGTGAGAGTGAATGGCTGTTTGTCTTGTTCGTCTCTATGTGTCCCTGTGTTGGATTGGAGACCTGTCCAGGGGTCCCCCGCCTCTCACACAGTGATGGCTGAATATGAGTACCAGTGACCTCCGCGACCCGAAAAGGAATAAACAGGTAAAGATGATGGATGGATGGATGGATTGTAAAATGGAAGGAAAATCACACCAGGATTTTAAAACTTCTAAATAAAGATGTGAAAAGTGAGCGATATTTAATTTAATCACGCTCTTCTTTGAAACCCAAACTAAAATGCAGAACAACCACTTACATCTGAAGTCATCTGATTAATAAATAAGAGTGTGAAATTTAATTTCAGTCAAATTCCAGCTGTTCCGTGAAAGCCTCAGAGGTTTGTTACAGAACATTAGTGGTTGAGCAGTATCATGAAGACCAAGGAACATGCCAGAGGTTGTTGAGAAACCTAAAGCAGAGTTACGTTATAAAACAATATCCCACACTTGAAACACATCACTGAACCACTAATCAATTCAACATCTGAAAACGGAAAGAGTATGACACAACTGCACACAGTGGTGCAGGGTGGTGGCAGCATCATGCTGTGGGAACATCTTTCATTCCTAGAGACTGGTAAACTGGTCAGAGCTAGAAGAAAGATGGATGAGGCAAAGTATGGTGAATTTTGTAAGTGAAACCTGTTTAAGTATTTCCCAGATTTGAGACTGGGATGGACAGAGAATGTATGCATGCTCTTCTTTTTAGTCTTTATTTTGAAAATTTATTAAATCCTTTACATATTTTGTACAATTATTTATTGTTCATAAGTTTTTAAAAAATCTAATTAATTTTCATGTTGTATGGAAAACACACAAAAATGAACAAAAAGAAGAAATAATTACATAACCCACTTTAAATTGAGTATTAATAATCAATCAATCAATCAACTTAATTTATATAGCACATTTTAAAAACCACAAGGGTAGCCAAAGTGCTGCACAATAAAACAATAAAAACAAACAAAACAATAAAAACATACAAAGCACACACAAAGAAACATAAAAACCATTCACATACCAGTTTCACAGCAGGTGTATTAAAAAGCCATAAAAGTTAAGATCACGTGTTAAAAGCCAAAGAATAAAAGTGTGTCTTTAAAAGACATTTAAAAACAGGAAGAGAGGAGGCCTGTCTGACACTCAAGGGTAAAGTGTTCCACAACCTGGGAGCAACAACAGCAAACGCTCTGTCACCTCTGAGCTTCAGCCTAGTTTTAGGGACTGTCAGCAGCAGCTGATCAGCTGATCGTAGGGATCTGGGTGGACGGTAAGGCTGAAGCAGCTCAGACAGATATGGTGGGGCAAGGTTGTTCAGACATTTAAAAACAAACAGCAAAAGCTTAAAATTAATTCTGTAGTTCACAGGGAGCCAATGAAGGGATGCCAGGATGGGAGTAATATGCTCGCGCCTACGAGCCTGAGTTAACAGGCGAGCAGCAGAGTTCTGCACAAGCTGCAAACGAGCAAGAGACGTCTGGCTAATGCCTGCATACAGCGCATTACAGTAGTCAAGACGAGCTGTGATAAAAGCATGAATTAATTTCTCCAAGTCAGGTCTTGCTAGGATTGGTTTCACTTTTGCTATTTGGCGGAGCTGATAAAAACTTTTCTGAACAACACTGCTGATCTGTTTTTCAAATTTAAAATCAGACTCAAACTTCACCCCCAGATTGGTGACACAGTCCTTGAGATAAAATGACAGTGAGCCAAGATCTATGCTGGGAGAAGAACGGCAACTTGGTCCAAACATCATAACTTCAGTCTTGTTCTCATTTAGACTAAGGAAGTTAAGAGAGAACCATGTCTTAACATCATTAAGGCAGTGTGTAAGTTGTTGAACTGTGTTGTTTTGTGCCATGGGAAAATAGATCTGGCAATCATCAGCATAAAAGTGAAATAAAATGCCATGCTTCCTAAAAATCGAGCCAAGGGGGAGTAAGTAAAGGGCAAATAAAAGAGGGCCAAGGATTGAGCCCTGGTGGACACCATGTGGAAGAGGAGCAGTGGAAGACATAAAATTGTCGATTTTTACGCAGAAGCTCCTATTGGTTAAATATGACTGAAACCAATTGAGGGCGACACCCCTGATGCCCACACAGTGCTCAAGACGAGAGATTAAATGCTGTGATCAACAGTGTCAAATGCAGCAGACAAATCTAAGAGCACTAAAACAACAGACTTTCCGGAGTCTGTGGACAAGAATATATCATTTGAAACCCTCAAAAGTGCACTCTCTGTACTGTGGCGGGCTTTAAACCCAGACTGAAACGGCTCTGTGATACCATTGTCCTCTAAAAATGGTAACAACTGGTTGTAAACAACCTTAATAGTTTTGAAATAAATGGGAGATTAGAGATAGGCCTGAAATTGGAGCAGAGAGAGGGGTCAAGACCTGTTTTTTTGAGTAGAGGGCATACAAATGCATGTTTAAAAGCCTCAGGTACTATACCAGAGGAAAGACTGCTATTGATAATCTGAAGTACTCTTGGTTCAATAGTGGAAAATACCTCCTTAAACAAACGAGGTGGGATGGAATCTGCAGGAGAACCAGAGGGCCTCATATGATCAACTGTGTCCTGTAGAAAAGAGAAGGAAACCGGCTCAAACTGATCAAAAACAGATGAGTGGTGTAGAGGAATAGAAGGATCATAGGAAGGCTGAGAAATACAAGCTCTGGTTGACACAATTTTATCAGTGAAGAAGTGGAGGAAACTTTCACAGATTTCAGTGGAGGCATCAAAACCAACAGACTTGGGAGCATGGAGAACAATATCTATGGTTTTGAACAAAACTCTGGGGTTGTTACAGTTAGAAGAAATTATGCCTGAGAGATATTTGTTCTTTTCGGCTTTTACAGTTTTCTGATAATGTAACAGACTCTCTTTGAGAATATTAAAAGAAACATGTAATCTGTCCTTTTTCCACCTGCGCTCCGCTTTTCTGCACTCGCGCCTGGCAGCGCGCGTGACGTCACCCAGCCAGGGTTCGGGGGTAGGTTTGGTGCGCCGGTTCTTCAAAGGAGCGATCGTGTCCAGTGTTTGTAAACAGACAGAGTGGAAGCTGGAAACCAGTTCATCAATATTTAAACTAAGAGAGTCTTTAGAGTTATCCTCGCAGAGACATAAATAAGCCCAAAAGATGAGGAAAATTTATGAAAATGTTCAAACTTATCACCAGCTGATTTCTTAGACATGTAACTAAATCTAAAACTAAAGGCAGTGCCTGAGTGCATCTGAAGTGTTGAGAAGGGTTCTGAGCTTTGTTCCTCCTCATATGCATCAACTTCTGTCTTAATAAGCAAGTCAAGTCAGCTCCTTACAGTAAATATATTAAAAAAATATATTTTTATTAGCTCTGCTGTCTTAATTGGTGCAAAAACAGCTGCTTTACACATCTGGTTATGAGATGTAGCTGTGAATGAGAATCTTTCCTGACATTTTGTTGCTAAAAATAAACAGAACCTGCCAGAAGAGCTAAAATAAGAAAATATTTGTGTTTGGTCGCTAACGGAGCAGAAACTGTTGTAGCCAGCTGATGGTTGTATGTGCAGACGGCTTTCGGCTGCTGGGCTAAGCCTTAGTCACAAGAAGTGTGTCCTGCAGGCCTGAGGGCTGTCCACACATCAATGAACAAGATGATTTTAGGTTCTGACACACAATCCAGTCCCAGAGGGATTTAAAGATCGCAGATCTTTTCTTCTGTATTTTCTTACCGAGGTACTCCACGATATCTTTCACATCCGTCACCAGGTGATCGAAGTTGTAACTCTCAGTGGCGAGCGGCACGTCAGATTCACCGTATCCTCGCATGTCGACAGCCACCACACGGAACTCACTCTTAAACTCCCGCAGCTGGTAGCGCCAGGAGAACCTGAGGCACACACACACACACACACACACACAGAACAACAACTGTTAATATTCGTATGCTTCTTTAAGCTTGTAGATACCGTCAAGCTCATTTTAGCTTTAATCTGTGGTTTTACTAACTTTAACTTTTAACTATCATTTTGCTACATTCAGCCTTTTGGCTACACATTTGTCAGTTTCAACTTTTAAGCTAATCACCTTTAGAGTTTAGATATTGTTTTGTAGTTTTAGGTTTTAGCTACGGTTTAGCTACATTTAGCACTTGGACACTGTTTAGCTAAATATTAACATTTAGCGACTGTCTGACAAAATTTAAGTTTTATCTACACCTTTGCTAATTTTATTAATTGCCTACAATACTGCTACATTTACCCTTTAGCTAATGTGTTGCTATTTTAGCTTATAGTTGTAGTTTTGCTACATTTAACTCTTAGTGATGACAGTTAATATTAGCCTTGAGCTACTGCTTTCCAAATTTTAACTTTTTGATACAATTGTGCAGCATTAGCTTTTAGATAGTGTTTTGCTTATTTTACCTTTTGACAAATGTTTTGCTATTTCTAGGTTTTAGCTATGGTCTTGCTAATTTGAACTTTTAGCTATAATTCTACAAATATTAAATATTAGTTATAGTTTTGATACATCTAGCTTTTAGCTGCTATTTTTTTTTAACTATCAACAGTCTCGATAATTTTAGCTATTTGCTACAGGCCAGCCAATTTTAAATATTAGCTATGATTTTGCTACATTTAGCCATTACTTTGGTGGGACACTAATGTTCATTACTCACATTAATGGGCCTCAAACTGCCCTGAAGTGGTCTTGGATAGAGAAACTGCACTTTTGTCCCAGTATAAAGACAATGTTTTTTTGTACAGTATTCATCTAAATAATTATTGAGAAAATAGTTGTAAATCGATTGTGTGAACATCTGAACAGAAATAATCAGTTTGAAGAGTTTCAGTCAGGGTTTAGAGCTCATCATAGCACAGAAACAGCACTAGTAAAAGTCACTAATGATATTCTCATGGCCTCAGACAATGGACTTATGTCTATAGTGGTCCTGTTGGACCTCAGTGTTGCATTTGATACAGTTGATCACAATATTTTATTACAGAGGCTTGAATATTGGGATTACAGGAACAGCTCTAAAATGGTTAAAATTATATTTATTTGATAGATTACAATTTGAAAATGTAAATAATAAATCTTCTTCATACACCAAAGATAGTCATGGAGTTCCTCAGTGTTCAGTGCTTGGGCCAATACTCTTTACTTTAGATATGCTTCCATTAGGTAAAATTATTAAACAGCATGGGATAAATTTTCATTGTTATGCTGATGACACACAATTATATTTGTCCATTAAACCCAATGAATCCAATCAGCTACTTAGACTACAAGCATGTCTTAAAGACATAAAAACCTGGATGACCCTTAATTTTCTCATTTTGCACACAGACAAGACTGAGGTTTTGGTTTTTGGACCTGAGCATCGTAGGAATTAATTTTTCAGTCTTTCTCCCTCCTTAGATGACATTAATCTGTCCTCCAGCTCTAATGTTAAAAATCTTGGTGTTATTTTTGATCAGGACATGTCTTTTATCCCCCACATTAAAAACGCTACTATAACTGCCTTCTTCCACCTGCGTAATATCACTAAAATGAGAAACATCTTATCTAAAAATGATGCAGAAAAACGGGTCCATGCATTTGTCACGTCTAGACTGGACTACTGCAATGGTTTATTATCTGGATGTCCAAATACTTCTTTAAAACGTCTTCAGTTGATACAAAATGCCGCTGCCAGAGTCTTAACTGGAGTTGGTAGGAGAGATCATATTTCTCCAGTTTTAGTTTCTCTCCATTGGCTCCCTGTCAAGTCCAGAATTTAATTCAAAATCTTACTTCTAACCTACAAAGCTCTCAACAACCTGGCTCCATCTTATATTACAGATCTTATTGTTCCATATTTTCCTAACAGAGCACTTCGCTCTCAGACTGCAGGTTTACTTGTGGTTCCTAGAATTTACAAAAACAGAATAGGAGGCAGATCCTTCAGTTATCAGGCTCCTCTCTTGTGGAACTAACTTCCAGGTTCTGTTTGTGAGTCTGACACATTGTCTAGTTTTAAGACTGGGGTTACTTTCCTTTTTGATAAATCCTATAGTTAGGGTTGGCTTGGGTTTCCAGAGCTATCCATTAGTTATGATGCTATAGGCTTAGAATGCTGGAGGACAAATTGACCACATTTCTTCACTCTACTGCCGTCTCTACTTACTCGACCTGTTTGTATTTGTAATTATTTCTATCCCCAGCTGGTTCAAGCAGATGGCTGCTGGACCTGAGCCTGGTTCTGTTGGAGGTTTTCTGTTAAAAGGGAGTTATTACTTTCCACTGTTGCCACTGTGCTTGCTCAGGATGGGAGACTGTGATGAAGTGAAGATTCTATACAATCTGCTGCTTCCTTAGACAGCACAGTGTGCAGAAGTAAACTGAAAAAACTTGTGGAAAAATAAAAAAAATGTGTAAATTGCATTCACAGTGCTGATCAGTGTTTTAAGAGGTTAACTGATGGATTTGAAATGTTTAATATGAAGAAAGTGACAAGTGAAGCAGACCACGCTCCCGCCTGCTTCTCATGAATCTCTGCTCTGACCTCAGCCGAGTCAGGATGACAGCTCCTGACAAGCACCGTGGCCCCAATCCAGGCACAACACTCCACATTGTTTTTATTTCATTTCTGGGGGAGGAGATCGCGAACACTTTAGACCCATTAAATCACTGTGATGTCAAACCGTGTGCGTGAATGAGGTGAGTGAGGATTTGTGCAGTCAGATTGCAGAGATTTAACTGAACTGCAGCAGAGGATCGCAGTGTGGCCAAGTTTTAGAGAGGAGACAGCTGAGCAACGGCACCAGAGGAAACCTCAATTTGGTCTACAGCAGAGGACCCGGTTTACCCTCCAGACCCTTTACCTACCAGAACTCAGGGAATCCGTGCAGAAAAAGCATGAGAGGCTTCCCTCGCTCTCCAGCTGCAACGTAGTGGAATCGAAGGCCGGACTCCTGCGCACGCACGAGACACACAAATACATTAAACTGACATCAAGTCAGCAAACTGGCATCACCGGAAAAATACTCAGAAAAATTATTGAAAAGCATTTTTTTTCTCTTCATTCAGCTGATATAAATAACAGCTTAACACAACAAAAACCTTTCAAAAAATATTGTTTACAAATACAAACCGGATTCCAAAAAAGTTGGGACACTAAACAAATTGTGAATAAAAACTGAATGCAATGATGTGGAGATGGCAAATGTCAATATTTTATTCATAATATAACATAGATGACAGATCAAAAGTTTAATTGAGTAAATGTAACATTTTAAAGGAAAAATATGTTGATTCAAAATTTCACAGTGTCAACAAATCCCAAAAACGTTGGGACAAGTAGCAATAAGTGGCTGGAAATAGGAAATTGAGCATATAACGAACAGCTGGAAGACCAATTAACACTAATTAGGTCAATTGACAACATGATTGGGTATAAAAAGAG
>NC_056500.1:49400033-49404827 GCF_014905685.2 Nematolebias whitei | reverse complement strand
TGACATTTGCCATCTCCACATCATTGCATTCAGTTTTTATTCACAATTCGTTTAGTGTCCCAACTTTTTTGGAATCCGGTTTGTAAATACTTTTCAAGAAATCAAACTCTGAAGCTCAACTTTACACTTTAAAGTCAAGTCATACCCAGGGTCAAGTATCGTTACTCTTTAAGACAATATTTCAGAGTTGAACATTTCACATCATCTGACAACTGCAAACCTACCAGGACATGGTCGTCCACCTAAGAACAATCTGCTCACAGGACAACCATCAGTCTGGCTCCACAAGTCTGGTCCAGATCCTGGTTACAGTTTGTCTCACGAACCATAAAGGAAACAGAAAACGTGAAAAAAAGCAGCTTGAACAAGAACTAATTGAACTTTTGGCCTAGAGGCAAAATGCTGAGAGGTGAAAAACTAACACTGCACATCAGCCTGAGCACATCCCACTGTGAAACATGGTGGTAGCAGGATCATGCTGTGGGGATGCTTTTCTTCAGCGAGGATGAAAACTTGTTAGAGGCTGCATTAAAGGACCTGGAACATCCAGCAAGATCTACAATGGAATGGGTCAGATCAGAACATGTTTCTGTTAGAATGGGCCAGTCAAAGTCCAGAACTGAATCCAGCTGAGAATCTGTGCAAGACCTGAAACCTGCTTCAGACGCACTCCATCTAATCAGACTGAGCAGTAGTTTCATAGACAATGGACAAAAGGTGTGGGATATAAATTCACACGCTTTTCAAACTTTTGTTTAAACTGGGGGCTGGGGGGGGGGCAGTATAATTTCCTTAAAGTGAAGTCAGGTCCTCTGGACGAATTCTTCTTCCCAAAACTTTTCATCTTTTATCCAAAAGACTTCTTCAGTCTGAGGAGCTGCAACAAACGGTCATAAACACCTTCTTGCCTGCTAATAGTGCTCGGCCAGCAGCTCCTCAGTCTGAAGAAGTCTTTTGGATAAAAGATGAAATGTTTAAACAAGAAGAATCCATTCAGAGGACCTGACTCAACCTTGTTAGATTAATCTACCTGGATTATTGAGCAGCATCAGGACATAATTTCCCTTCTGTTTCACACTGATGTGGTAGAAAACTTCACTTTAGTAATTAGTGGCATGCAGAGAAAATAAAACTGAAAAACTAAAGATGAGAAAATAATATGCACATACTATGAGCCACCAATACTTTTAGTATTTCAGGTGGTACAGACATACTCAAACTAATCCAAGTGACTCAAAGCATTGCAGTGAAAACAGTTCTTTAAATATGGAAACACACACAACATCTAGAATACACAATGACAGCTCAAAACAACTTTGTTACTACTATGGTTCTGGTTCAAAAGTGTGTAGAACCTCACATAGACCCGCAAAATCAACCAAGACTAAGTCGATACGGAGCTGGAAACCTTTTAAGGTTCTACTCAGTTTTTGGTACTTAACAGCATTTTACTTTTGTCCAAAAACGTTTCACAAATCACAGATGGGACCGGCAGGTCAAGGCAGAAACTGAAACAGGAAGAATGTCCTGAAGGTTTTATGGAACATCTGAACCAGCCCAACGACTCACTGAAGTAACGTGAAGAAAAATACAGGAAGTGTTTTCTGATGACTGAGTGCATTAGTGACATCAAATGTTAATTTCAAAATAAATCCTCTAGATTTGAGCTTTTTTCCTGCTCTCAGAATTCAATATTTCCGTCTCTGCATGACTCAAAGCTTTTCTGTACTTGCGACAGAAACTGTTCACATTTAACACGAAGTGATCGGCTTCTGTTCATGCTCAATCCATGTCGAGCTCAAACGCAGTCATGATGTCCCAGTGCCTCGTTATATCAACACCAGTCATCTGTGCCAAGAGAAACACAAGCAGAAAGTCACAACTTGAGCGTGGATAAAGCGAGCGGTGTGCATGGAACAGGTGACGGTACTGACAGCCTCTCTCCTGCGACGCTCCTGCTCCATTTTGCGGGCGACCTCTCTCTCTTGAACCATGCAGATCTGCTGGGGTTCAGCTTGCGCTTCGTTTGGAGACTTCAGCTTCTCAGCCAGTTTGAGAACATCAGAGGCAGTGTATTTGCAAATCTGCTCACCAGGGTCCTTTTCAACAGGCTGTGGAGCTGGTTCCGTTGTCCACGGGCCTGACAGGCTAGAAAAGGAATGAATATTGTTTAGTCAGATGTTTGCAATAAGGCAACACTAATTAACTAAAAGTTTAGGGTTAGGATTTAACTACTAAAAGTATGTGAACCTTTGCTTTCAGTACCTGGTGTGACCCCACCACCCCCATGCGGCATTAACTGCAACTAAACATTTCTGGTAACTGTTGATCAGTCCTGCTCACCAGCTTGGAGGAACTTTAGTCCACTCCTCTGTAAAGAACAGCTTCAACTCTGGATCTTCTTGAACATTCTTTGGTAGAACCACATGTGTGATGAGGATCATTGCGTTGCTGCATGACCCACCTTCTCTTCAGATTCACTTCATGGACAGATGTTCTGACATTTTCCTTTAGAATTCTCTGATATAATTCAGAATTCATTGTTCCATCAATGATGGCAAAAAGTCATGGTCCAGATGCAGCAGAACAGACCCAAACCATGATACCACCACCACCATGTTTCACAGATGGGATCAGGTTCTTCTACAGGAATACAGAGTTTTCCTTTCTCCAAACATAACTTTTCATTTAAACCAAAAAGTTATATTTTGGTCTCATCGTCCACAAAACATTCTTCTAACAGTCTTCTGGTTTGTCCACGTGATCTTTATCAAACTGCAGAAGAGCAGCCATGTTCTTTTTGGAGAGCAGTGTCTTCCTCCTTCACCTGCCATGAACCATTGTTGTTCAGTTCTCCTGATGGTGGACTCATGAACATCAACATCAGTCAATGTGAGAGAGACCTTCAGGTGTTAGAAGTTACCCTGGGCTCCTTTGTGATCTCACTGACTATTACACACCTTGTTCTTGGAGTGATCTTTGTTGGTCCACCACTCCTGGGGGGGTCTGACTGTGGATTGGTGGAGTCCAAACTCTTTACAGAGGTTTTGTAACCTTCTTCAGCCTGATGAGCATCAACAACTCTTTTTCTGAGCTCCTCAGGAATCTCCTTTGTTCCTCCATGATCCACTTCCACAAACATGTTGTGAAGATCAGACTTTGATAGATCCTGTTCTTTACATCAAACAGGGTGTCCACTCACAGCTGATCATTTTCCATTGATTGAAAACTCCTGACTCTAATATCACCTTCAAATTAACTGATAATCCTAGAGGTTCACATACTTTTACCATCACAAATATGTAAAATTGGATAATTTTCCTCAATAACTAAATGACCAAGTAACTAATGACTAATTTCACAAACTTTCAAGCACCACTGTACATGTCATTTTAAATAACAAGAAAAAAATAATAATCTGGATTAAATAAATTTCAGAGAGGTCGAGAAGAGATGCGCTCAGACAGCTGTGGAAACTCAGGACTGATCAAAGTGGATGTTAGAGGGAAACTTATTTGTATTTTTAATTATTTTCATTAAAATGACAAATTACTCACACTGAACACAGATAAACAAAAAACTTTCATGGTGGTCGACTTTCAGGAAATCGGATTTTATTACACAACCTCACGAAAAGATCAAACTTTATTTTCTCATCAAAGTCAACAAATTACCATGTTGACTAACCATAAAGTATTTTTTGTTATAAATAAATGAGTGACAGACTCTTCCTTTCAGCATGTAGCTGCTGAAGAGCAGGGGAAGCTGCGGTCACATGGTTTAAGTTATGTGACCTTTATGGTCCTAGTGCCTGACATGTTTAAACTGCGTACAATCCCTGGCAAAACATAAATAACAGGCTGTTCCACAAAACTAGTTTTTCATAATTCAAACCGTCTGGCATTAAGAATCTATGAAAAAATACAATCAATCAGACACAATTGCTTGTTTTAAATAAAGTAGAAGAAAAAATATGGAATTACTCATTTGCAGTTTCAAAACAAACGTGTTTTCAGTTAAAACAGGGTGTTCCCACTTTAAAGAGCTGTTACACAAAATGGACAGACATGAATCATGGCTCCAGTATAAGAAACTTGTTTAAAAAGCTAATATAACAAAATGTTACAAAAAATGTTGGTTGTTCCTAGTAAGCTGAGTCTAAAATTTGGACCAAGTACAACAAAATGAAAAGGTTTCAAAAGGGGAATATACTGATCGACCAAGAACGGCATCTCTCCCCCCACCGTCCTGTCCGGCATTGTGACACTTGGAATTATTTTCTGAGTGTCAAAGTGATGCCCAACAGATTTACTTTCACAAGCAGAGCATTATGGCTGGCCTTAATGCTCCACTTGATGTGAAAATTAAATTTTATTAGAATATGCTTTGGGTTTGTTTCGATGTAATGGACACGGGGACGGAAAACAAAGAAGATAAAGCAGAAAAGTGAGAGAAGGGTTAAAATGTAAAGAAGGAGATAGGAATAGAGGAGAGAGAGAGGGATAAAGAGAACACAAATCAACATCATTGAGGTCTGCCTCTAGACCTGCAGAAAGAGAAAAAAAAAACAGACAAAACCAAGAAACCACAACAACAAACAACTTATATAATGATACTTATAACATCATTAGAAAGTATTTTATACAGTACATGGTAATACAATATATATTTGATGGCCACCACAACCCAACTGTGTATCTGATAAACACCTGAATCTAAAAACCTGTGTGAGCATGCTTATCACTATTGTAGTATGAACATATGCTGTCATATATTCATAGATAAAACGGATTC
>NC_056500.1:49391607-49399933 GCF_014905685.2 Nematolebias whitei | reverse complement strand
CATCAAAAGATTCAGAGAATCTGGAACAATTGCTGTGCGTAAGGGTCAAGGCCGTAAAACTCTACTGGATGCTCGTGATCTCCGGGCCCTTAAACGTCACTGCACCCCAAACAGGAATGCCACTGTCAAGGAAAGAACAGAATGGGCTCAGGAATACTTCCAGAAAGCATTGTCAGTGAACACAATCCACCGTGCCATCCGCCGTTGCCAGCTGAAACTCTACAGTGCAAAGAGGAAGCCATTTCTAAGCAAGCTCCACAAGTTCAGACATTTGCACTGGGCCAGGGGTCATTTAAAATGGAGTGTGGCAAAATGGAAGACTGTTCTGTGGTCAGATGAGTCAAGATTTGAAGTTCTTTATGGAACACTGGGACGCCATGTCATCCGGACCAGAGAGGACAAGGATAGCCCAAGTTGTTATCAACGCTCCGTTCAGAAGCCTGCATCACTGATGGTATGGGATTGCATGAGCGCTTGTGGTATGGGCAGCTTGCATGTCTGGAAAGGCACCATTAATGCAGAGAACTCTGTTCAGGTTCTAGAACAACATATGCTCCCATTTAGACGTCATCTTGTTAAGGGAAGACCCTGCATTTTTCAACACGATAATGCCAGACCACATTCTGCAGCAATCGCAACATCATGGCTACATAGGAGAAGGATCCGGGTACTGAAATGGCCAGCTTGCAGTCCAGATCGTTCACCTATAGAGAACATTTGGCGCATCATAAAGAGGAAGGTGTGACAAAGAAGGCCCAAGACGATTGAACAGTTAGAGGTCTGTATTAGACATGAATGGGAGAGCATTCCTATTTCTAAACTTGAGAAACTGGTCTCCTCTGTCCCCAGACGTCTGTTGAGTGTTGTAAGAAGAAGGGGGGGATGGATGCCACACAGTTGTAAAAATGGACTTGTCCCAACTTTTTTGGGATTTGTTGATGCCATGAAATTTGGAAACAACAGATTTTTCCCTTAAAATGATACATTCTCTCAGTTTAAACTTTTGATCTGTGATTTGTGTTCTATTCTGAATAAAATATTAGATGTTGGCACCTCGACATCATTGCATTCAGTTTTTATTCACAATTTGTTTAGTGTCCCAACTTTTTTGGAATCCGGTTTGTAAATCAAACTCTAAAAGTGACTCCTATAATAAAATGTGTTTTCAGTGTGCAGTCATGCAGCATCACAAGGTGTCACTCAGTGTTGTGACTCTCGGCTGCTACCATCACATTTTAACACAGATCTGTAAAATTAACAGTTGTGTGTACGTGTGTGTGTGCGTGTGCCAGTGTCGGTTGTAGATGTACAGGCAATGATGATTTTCTGAGTTTCAATTAAATTCACCCAGTCGGTTGAGATATTTTACTGACAAAGTATGCCATCGGTTAATCCTCAAAATGCATGAATAGATTTTAATTTAATACTACACAATTCAGTTTTTTTAATTGACCATTTATTAAATGGCAAGTTTAAACAAAGCATCACCCCACCACCACACCCACAGGATGCTCAATTTATAGTTTTTTATGTTATGGAAAAACATCCAGCGAGGAGGCTTTTGGGACAGTCGCCCACACCTGCCAGGTCCTATCTCAGTGTGCCATGAAGCTGTTGCTGTGTTTGTGTGTGTTGTCAGATGAGACTTGGGCTGCAGCTGCAGAGAACTCTGTTTGCCAAACAAGGACATATTCATACAGACTATGGTATGGCTGCAGAGCATTGCAGAAAAAAGAGAAAAGAGCCATTCCTGTACTGAAACAAAGTTAGTTTTTGTTTTTTTCTTGGTAAACACAGAAAGAAATGCATCTTTCAAACATAAAAATAAAACCACACCATGTGGGAGAATTTAAAAACTGATAGTACAAATGATAAATATGGGTTTAAAAACTGCATTTACAGGAAAGTATTTACAGCGCTTCACTTTTTATGCATTTTATGTTACAGCTTTTGTCCAAATTGTACAAAATTAATCTCTTTCCTCCAAATTCTACACACAATAATAAATAATAGCCCATTATGTCAACAGACTCAAACTCATGAGGAGAGCTGGTTCAGTTCTGGGAGTGGACCTGCAGTCTCTGACAGAGGTGTCTGAGCAGAGGAGGCTGAGGAAACTGCTCCAGATCCTGAAATTTTTTTTTTTTTCTTTTTAGATCCTGAATGGTAAATGGACTGTAGTTATATAGCACCTTTCTATCTTATTTCAAGATACTCGGCTCTTTACACAACAATCGGTGCCTCATTTACCCATTCATACAGCACTCTACTAGATCTCTACAAAGCTAATTGAATAAATCATTCTAAAGAGACTAATCAGAGCTTTAGATGACATTCAAACACCGATGGGACACATATCAGAGGCAATGAGGGGTTCAGTGTCTTGCCCAGGGACACTTCAGCATGTGACTGCTGGTGGATTCGAACCCCCAACTCTCGCATTAGAGGACGACTGCTCTAACCACTCACACACAACCACCCCCAACTCAGAACAACACGTCACACCCCCTGCATGACACACTGGACTTTTACCACAGCACCTTCAGTCATAGACTGAGACCACCGAGGTGCTCCACAGAACACCACAGGAAGTCCTTCAAACTTTTACACTCCTCCCCCTTTATACACAATAAAATTAATCCTGCAGCACAATAAACTCTGTTTCTGCCTGCACCTGTTTAGAACTTCGTGTTGGTATTTTTATAATCTGTTTTTTTATATTCTCTGTTATTTTTATATTTTGTGAATGTTCCTTTGTATTGAAACTCTGGCACAACAATTTCCTGTGGGATCAGTAAAGTTCTATCAAATCTTATGACAATGTGAAAAAAGATTTATTGAGATATTTGCAAATTTATTAAAAATAGAAGACTAAGAAATAACATTTATGTAACCCAACAAAGTTCAGTCAGGTCATCTGGACGGTTTCTTTTTTTGTTGAAGTTCCGTCCTTTATCCAAAGGACTTCATCAGTCTGAGGAGCTACAAACTGAGTCCCACAAGCAGCACACATAGGGGACCAACCTGTTTGCTGATGATAAGATAGTTTCTGGGGCCCACCCTCTCCCCTGTCAACTCCTTTGAGGCAGCCATAGCCAAAGTGGTTCAAATCATCAAATTTGATGGGAGAGAGGGCGAGCCCCAGAAACCATATTATCACCAGCAAACAGGTTGGTCCCCTATGGGAATGTGCTGCTTGTGAGACTCAGTTTGTGGTGGCTTCTCGAACTGATGAAGTCCTTTGGATGGGGGACGAAACGCGTCAACAAAAAAATAAACCGTCCAGATGTCCTGACAACTCTGTTAGATTTTTTTTACCTGGATTATTATTATTGAGCATGAACTGTGGCACATTTACGCAAGTGTTCACAGCCTTTGAGCTCCAAATTGAGCTCAGATGAATCCTGCTTCCACACTGTAAAAAATATTTGTATAATTAACAATAAAATTCTGGCAGCTGCAGTTGCCAGAATTTCACTGTAGAAAATATGGTCACAATGTATGACACATTACTGTATGACATCTTGGCAACAGTCACTTTAACAGTAGAGAATGTTATGGCAAATTACTATGAAAAACTTAGATACGGTATACTGTAAAATGTTTTACAACAAATTACTGTAAAAATAATTGTTACAATATAAACCTGATTACAGTACATGCTTAAAATAACTGATAGACTGTAAACATAATTACAGTCGATATCTGTGGAAACCATGAGGATGTTTTTCAGCAGCAGGAACAGGCAGACCAGTCAGGATAGAGGGAACGATGAATGCAGCGATGTACAGAGACATCCTGGATGAAAACCTGCTCCAGAGAGCTCTGGACCTCAGACATCAGGACAATGACCCAAAGCACATGGACAAGATCTGAAAAGAGGGGCTTCATGACCACTCTGTGAAGGTCCTGGTGGGGCTTCAGAACCACCTGTGAAGGTCCTGGAGGGGCCAAGCCAGAGTCCAGACTTGAATCTGATAGAACATTTCTGGTGCATAGACTTCTCCCATCCAACCTGATGGAGCCTGAGAAGTACTGCAAAGAAGAATGGGACAAACTGTCTAAAGATAGGTGCTCAGCTTGAAGCATCATCTTCAAACAGACTGTACGCTGTGACTGCTGCCAGAGGTGGATCAACAAAGTATGAAGCAAAGACTGTAAATACTTATGTAAATGTGATTTCTTAGTTTTAAATTTTTAATAAACTTGCAAAAATCTCAAATCTTGTTTAGATTGTCATAATGGGGTATTTTGTGTATAATTCTGAGGAAAGAAAATACAATTTGGAATAAGGCTGTAATATAAAATGTTATGAATACTTCTGGACAAACTGTACATTTGGCTTCATTGGGTCCATTTGCTAAATAAGTAAAGGAATGGGAGTTTATGAGCGTTTGAAACAAAGTTTAAACAAAATTCAAGGTTTTTAGTCAATGGTTGGATTCTTTGAGAGAGAAATTAATAAAAACATGAAGAAAAATAAATGCATGGGTGATTTTATGACCTGAGGATTTAAATAAGGTTTAAATAAAAATATCACAAAATTTTCAGTGTTTGGAGTAGAGGTTGTAGTGATGCTGGGCTACTACCACAGTAAACTTTAGCCTAATATTTTTAAATATTTTTTATCATGTTTGTTTTTTCTAAGGTCAGTTGGCAGTGGCGGCCATCCTTAATTGGGTTGGCTCCAAACATCAATGAGTTGCTGATTATTTTCAGAAAGTTTAGTTAAAATCCGCGCAGTGGTCATCAGATGTTTTGCTAACACGGTGTTGGTCTCAGCTGACTGCAGCTCGAGCGCGCAGGATGTGTTGGTCTTGTTGCCATGACAACGGGATGAAGCTGCGGCTCTGCGGTGATTTTCAGGGCTCGTCGCTGTGCTGAAAACGACAAAAGAAACATAACAGGCCCGAGGTCCGGCCCAGCCTCGTCCCGCAGCGACACAGACTCCCGCTGTCACACGTGACGTGACGGTCGCTCATTGTCCCAGTCAGCCGTCTGACAGAGCCTCGCAAGGAGCGGCGCTTCTCCTCCGGACCAGAGGGATCGATCAGCCGCCGCCACCCGGATTGTTTCCCGCGGCGATGCGAACATGGCGCGGGTGCTCATGAACTTGGTGTCGGTTCTGGTCTGGCTCGCGCTGAAGCTCCGGGCTGCGGGCTACTGGGCGCTGGTGTACGGCTGCTGCGTGCTGTGCGCCGCCGCCGCGCTGCTCAAACTTTGCTGGAGCTTCGTCCTGAGGCCGACCACCACCTTCAGCTGGGGGCTCCGTGAGGCTCCCCCCGCCTGTCTGAACGACACGTGCTGGGGAACCCACTGCTACGTTCGCATCAAGGTAAGAGACGCTCTCGCGCTGCAGGACACGCTGAGAGCCATTGTGTGTTAGGCTCACGTGCGCCTCCACACCTTCACCCGCCGCGTCGTGACGAGGGAACAGGCCGAGTGTCTCCTGGTCTGAGATCTGTCCTGAAAATTCAAAACTTTCAGAGAGGGCTTCCTGTTGGAGAATGAGCACATAATGATGGAGCTGTTACTTCAGCACCAGAACCATCCATCAAAAAAAAAAAAAAAAATATATATATATATATATATATATACATACATATATACATACAGGTCCTTCTCAAAAAATTAGCATATTGTGATAAAGGTCATTATTTTCCATAATGTAATGAAAAAAAAGAAACTTTCATATATTTCAGATTCATTGCACACCAACTGAAATATTTCAGGTCTTTAATTGTTTTAATACTGATGATTATGGCATACAGCTCATGAAAACCCAACATGCCTGTCCCAAAAAATTAGCATATTTCATCCCACCAATGAAAGACAAGTGTTTTTAATACAAAAACGCCAACCTTCAAATAATCATGTTCAGTTATGCACTCAATACTTGGTCGGGAATCCTTTTGCATGAATGACTGCTTCAATGCGGCGTGGCATGGAGGCAATCAGCCTGTGGTACTGCTGAGGTGTTATGGAGGCCCAGGATGCTTCGATAGCGGCCTTAAGCTCATCCAGAGTGTTGGGTCTTGCATCTCTCAACTTTCTCTTCATGATATCCCACAGGTTCTCTATGGGGTTCAGGTCAGGAGAGTTGGCAGGCCAATTGAGCACAGTAATACCATGGTCAGTAAACCATTTACCAGTGGTTTTGGCACTGTGAGCAGGTGTCAGGTCATGCTGAAAAATGAAATCTTCATCTCCATAAATCTTTTCAGCAGATGGAAGCATGAAGTGCTCCAAAATCTCCTGATAGCTATCTGCATTGACCCTGCCCTTCATAAAACACAGTGGACCAACACCAGCAGCTGACATGACACCCCAGTGACTGTGGAAACTTGACACTGGACCTCAAGCAATGTGAATTTTGTGTCTCCTCTCTTCCTCCAGACTTTGGGACCTTGATTTCCAAAGGAAATGCAAAATTTACTGTAATCAGAGAACATAACTTTGGACCACTCAGCAGCAGTCACAGGCGAGCTGCTTCTGACACAGTCTCTTGTTCAAGAGTGGCTTGACCTAGGGAATGCGGCACCTGTAGCCCATTTCCTGCACACGCCTGTGCACGGTGGCTCTGGATGTTTCTACTCCAGACTCAGTCCACTGCTTCCGCAGGTCCCCCAAGGTCTGGAATCGGCCCTTCTCCACAATCCTCCTCAGGGTCCGGTCACCTCTTCTCGTTGTGCAGCGTTTTCTGCCACACTTTTCCCTTCCCACAGACTTCCCACTGAGGTGCCTTGATACAGCACTCTGGGAACAGCCTATTCATTCAGCAATTTCTTTCTGTGTCTTACCCTCTTGCTTGAGGGTGTCAATGATGGTCTTCTGGACAGCAGTCAGGTCGGCAGTCTTACCCATGATTGCGGTTTTGAGTAATGAACAAGGCTGGGAGTTTTTAAAATCCTCCGGAATCTTTTGCAGGTGTTTAGAGTTACGTCGTTGATTCAGATGGTTAGGTTAATAGCTTGTTTAGAGAACCTTTTCATGATATGCTATTTTTTTGGGACAGGGATTTTGGGTTTTCATGAGCTGAATGCCATAATCATCAGTATTAAAACAATTAAAGACCTGAAATATTTCAGTTGGTGTGCAATGAATCTGAAATATATGAAAGTTTAATTTTTATCATTACATTATGGAAAATAATGACCTTTATCACAATATGCTAATCTTTTGAGAAGGACCTGTATCTCCATGACAGGCTCTGTCCCTGTCTGTTTTCTTTGTATTTGTTTGTGTTTTCCACTTGCTCCTCAGTCTGCATCTCCACTCCTCAGTCTTTATCATTCACACCTGTCCCTCATCAGCCACCTGCCCAGGTGCTCTCATTACTCACTCTCCCTCTGTCATAAAAAGCCTTTCTCTCCTTCACTCCTCGTCCGGTCATTGTTCTGTTCTCACAGACAACATGGTCCTCCTCTATTCCTTGTGCCAGGTATCAGTCTGATTTTTGAATTTATCCTGTTCTTGTCTGCCTGGATCCTGCCTGTAGTTTTGCTGCCCCGTCAGCCGTTTTTGTTTTTTGTGGGTTAAAATAAATTATTTTTATTATAAACTCCTGCCTCACTCGCCTGCCTGCAAATGGGTCTAAACAACACTGAGGATTGTGACACTCCATCCATCCATCCATCCATCCATCATCCATGCATCCATTTTTCCATCCATATTTCCATCCATCATCCATCCATTCATATTTCCATCCATCATCTATCCATCCATATTTCCATCCATCCATTCATATTTCCATCCATCATCTATCCATCCGTATTTCCATCCATCCATCCATATGTCCATCCATCCATCCATCATATTCCACTTGTTCTGAAGTCAGGTCTCGGGGCAGCAGCTTGAGCAGGGAGGTCCAGATAGATTTTATATACATTTGGCCTTTCATTTGTTCTTTGATACTTTTAGGTTAGAGCTATTGTCCATTTAGCATTTATTTTAGTATTTATACATAGCATTTATTGTTTTTGTTTAGTTTTTTTAGCTTTTAGTTAGTGTTCAAGCTTCTTTTAGATTTACAAACTTAGTTTTTACCTTTTCAGCAAATTTCAGCAAATTCACTACTCAGCATTCACGCTGCTTTTTATTTTTTATTTATTTTTATTTTTCTGAAAATCAATTTCGCTGTTTTTGTGTGTGTGTGTGTTTTGTTCCAGCTTTTATATTAAATACATTTTCTTTTTTTTCTTCTTTGTTTCTATTATGTAAAATATTTGAATTAGTTATAGTTGTTTTGTATCATACAATCATATTAAGAATGGTAAATGTGTAGTGGACTAGGCCTGATGTCAAAACTGACCAGATGGACAGAAAC
>NC_056500.1:49388143-49391507 GCF_014905685.2 Nematolebias whitei | reverse complement strand
GAATCCGTTTTATCTATGAATATATGACAGCATATGTTCATACTACATCTGGTGGCCTCGTACGGTTCATAAAATGGACTGTTATATCTGTGTAACAATTGATATTACATGTTGGCATGAAAAGTGCAGATTGTAGCTGTGTTGAAACGCAGCTCAGCTGCGACGCTTGGAGAAAATACAGCAAGGTTCTTGCATGCAGTGATGTTTTGAAAGCTGATATTGAGAGTCAATATGTCTGTTTAAAAGCTGAAATGTACGTCTGTTGTGTGTGACAAAGCTGATGAGCTGTGGAAAACGTTTATTCTGTTTAAACGCTGGAGGTTCTGCTGCAGACCCGGTTTTGGTCCAATCGGTTCTGATATTTTCGAACGAGTTGTTTTAAATGGTTGGAGAAACGTTTAAGGACTGGGCAAAGTCTCAGTGAAGCTTTGAGAGTTGATTCGTTACATTTTTAACAGAAAATAGTACATTTTGACAGTTTAAAAGACGAAAAGTTGACGGACTTGTTCAGGCTAATGCTAACACGCTAGCTGGAAAAACGATCTGTGATTGGTTGAAAACGGCTGAGTTGGGACGCTGTGATTCGCTGAGAAGTGAATGACGTGCATGCGTCACTTCCTCTGAGTCAGCGATATAAGAACCCACCCCGTTGTTGCTCTGTTATTGGTAGATTCAGTCACGTGACCCGGAAATGAAACTCGTTTTCATAGGGAATTTCAATCTGCTTTTTAAAGTTGAAAAACGCTTTAAAGCTGCATTCTGATCCGCTGCTCGTTTCTTTGAAGCCTAATCGCTGAAATTTTGCCATGTTTGAGTTTGAAATCCGTCATTAAATGATGTTTTTGAACAACGCTAGCCGATGCTAATTTTAAGCTAACAGCTAACGACCGGATGTGTGACGTGCCTACGTCACTTCCTCCATGTCAGGTTGTAAAGCTCGGTTGCACCGAAGCTTTTTCTGTGCTTAAGATCACTAAATGAAGCTGTCACAAGTCCCCAAAAACTCATGTTCATGCAAAAAAGTCGTGCTTGTTGAAACAACGCCATGTTTTAGCTTGAAATACGTTCAGAAATGTTGATTTAACCGAGTTAAGCCAAAGCTAATTTTAAGCTAAGCGGCTAACGACAGGATGTCAACAGAACGTCCACAGGAAGTCGTCATATGCTCCTGCTGGTAGAAAGCTAACACTGCCCCCTCCTGGAGAAACTTGATATCACAGTTTCACTTCGTTTTTAGGTTATTTTGAGTGAAATTAAACGTGTTTATTTTCTGTAAGATGCATTTTTGAGTTAATAAACGTTCCTCAAGCTGAATTATCACTGTTATCTTGCATTTAAAAAGTGATTAAGGTATTTATGCAGCAGGCATTTACCAAAAACTTTTTATTCACTGGTAATTCCTCATGACAGAGGTGCAAAATAAAAAATTATAAACTTTTTAAAAAGATACAGATACAGATATTCACAGAGTAGATAAAGTTTACTCATTTGCTGGAAAGATAATACACGTTTAATTGCTAGATCATTAAATAAGAGTAAATATATCAGAAAAAAGAGACTTTTCTGATTTTATTTTACCACCTAAAACAATTACATCTTATTTAATTTTTAAATAGAAGATATTGGCAGGAGAAAAAGAGTATAACAGTTTTTCTGAAGACAGACTGATAATTCTTCATAATATTTTTCTCTTTTCACCACCTGGTTCAATGAGTAACTGTTAAAATAGCGAATTTCTGGAATAGAACGGTTTAATAAACGTTTTTAAACTGATGTTGCTGTGAGACTTTTTTAAAAAATTGCAGGTTTATAAAAATTCAGTGCTTTAGAGTAAGAAACACTGAGAAGCTTGGTAATCTAGTATCTGTTAAAAAATAAGCACATAAAAAGTAACACTGCAGAGAAGCATTTACTTAAATATTCATGAATTGGGGTAAAACCTGACAGGTGCCCACATTTGAATAAGTTGACTTATAACAGTACTTTTGTGTAAACCCAGAGCTTAAAATAGTGTGAAACTCAATGACACTTGAATACAAATATTTACCTGTAAAATAATCTGAAGCTGGCAACTGTTTAACCAGATAAAGTGCTACACAGTGAATACCATGACAGGTGTGATAGGAAAAGATTTTGATCCTTATGAGATGAAGGACTGTTTAGAGGATGCGTTAGCACTGCTGACAGGATCCTTACATCCATATGGCAAACAGGCGGAGAGCATGAACCCAAAAGAGTTAGTGGACAATCTGATGGTGGTTGCAAAGAGTGTGACCTCTACAGAAATTACAATGTCAAGCTATGAAAAGCTGGCTAAAATGGCAATGTTGCTGAAAGAATCATACTTTGCATTAAGACGGGATCACGTCGTGACAGTGTCACAAGTTTCCCGCTGTAAAGGTGAAATAGATGTGCTTAAAAAAGATCTGCACAAAAACAGAGTGCATACAGAGATATTACTGGAACAATACATGCTTTTACAAAGTGAATGTCAAACATCACAGGAACGCTTAAAAGCATGTGAGGAGAAACTGGCCGCAGCAACAAATAAAAGTTCTGACGTGGGGCGAGTTTATCTGGAACTCAGAGAAGACCGTGGACAGAGCCCAGGTCACCCACAATCACCTCAGAAAGATGTTGTTGCACCTCCACATGTGTGGAGAGAAAAACCTCCACCCTCACCTAAAGTGGTAGGAACAGACCTGAACAGGTCTCCTCCACCAAACATGCAACAGTGTGCTGTGAATGTGTTCGAGGCATGTTCTCATGCTAAGACGCCCACAGAAGTGTTTCCTGGTGTAAAGGTAAAACCCCACTCCCTAGAAATGGAAGGATGGAGTGCATCGCCTCCTCCTAAAACAGGCGAGAAAAAGCAGTATTTTCAAACTAACAAACCGTGTAATGAAGGTGCACGCTGGGACAGAAAAGCTCCTCTTTCAGAGGATGAACGTGATTATCGTATATGGGGTGTGCGTAGGACGCAAAGATATGGGATCCAAGAGGACCCATATTATCAGGGGAAGTCCAAAGAGGAACCCCCAAAAGACGTACCTAACCCTCCCCCACCTCGGACGAAACGAACCGAGGCGATAAAATCACAAAGGTCCCAGGAACAAGGCCCTACACCTCTGAGCTCGGAAGAGACAGAGAAACTACAGAAGTTGTTAGAAACCTTGAAACACGCTGAAATGGGAAACCAACCTGAAGCACAATGTAATGATGTGATCGCTACTAAATCTGAAGGCGCGAATGACAACATTACAGATGTCGGTGAAACACACCAAGACATTGCTGTTGCTGCCTCCAACAACCCCTCATCGGACGAAGGGGGGGTAAACTCACACATAAACGATGATGAGTCATC
>NC_056500.1:49386934-49388043 GCF_014905685.2 Nematolebias whitei | reverse complement strand
AATTTCAATCTGCTTTTTAAAGTTGAAAAACGCTTTAAAGTTGCATTCTGATCCGCTGCCCCGTTTCTTTGAAGCCTAATCGCTGAAATGTTGCCACGTTTCAGTTTGAAATCCGTCATTAAATGGTGTTTTTGGACCACGCTAGCCGATGCTAATTTTAAGCTAACAGCTAACGACCGGATGTGTGACGTGTCACGTCACTTCCTCCATGTCAGATTGTAAAGCTCGGTTGCACCGAAGCTTTTCTGTGCTTAAAATCACTAATTAAAACTTGCCACATGTCCCCAAAAAACTCATGTTCATGCAAAGAAGTCGTGCTTGTTGAAACAACGCCACGTTTTAGCTTGAAATCCGTTCAGAAATGTTGATTTGACCGAGTTTTAGCCGAAGCTAATTTTAAGCTAAGCGGCTAACGACAGGATGTCAACAGAACGTCCACAGGAAGTTGTCATACGCTCCTGCTGGTATAAAGCTAAACACTGCCCCCTCCTGTGGAAACTTGATATCACAGTTTTACTTCGTTTTTAGGTTATTTTTGAAGAAATTAGACGTGCTTAGACGCATTTGATGAGTTAATAAACGTTTTTCAAGCTGAATTTTTACTATTATCTTACATTTAAAAAGTGATTATGGTATTTATGCAGAAAGGCATTTACCAACACATTTTTATTCACTGGTAATTCCTCAAGACAGAGGTGCAAAATAAAAAATTAGAAACTTTTTAAAAGATACAGTTACAGATATTCACAGAGTTGATAAAGTTTACTCATTTGCTAAAATATAATGCACGTTTAATTGCTAGATCATTAAATAAGAGTAAATATATCAGGAAAAAGATACTTTTCTGATTTTATTTTACCACCTAAAACAATTACATCTTCTTATTTATTTTTAAATAGAAGATATTGGCAGGAGGACAGGAGTATAACAGTTTTTCTGAAGAAAGACTGATTATTCCTCATCATTAATTTTCTTTTTTCTGTTCACCACCTGGTTTAATGAGTAGCTGTTAAAATAGCGAATTTATGGAAGTAAACGGTTTAAAAAGCATTTTTAAACTGAAGTTGCTGTGAGACTTTTTAGAAAAATTGCAGGTTTATAAAAATTCA
>NC_056500.1:49384092-49386834 GCF_014905685.2 Nematolebias whitei | reverse complement strand
TGGAGAAGTGACTCCACGAAGTCTGAATTCTTCATAACAATCTTTTGTCTGTTCTTAAACAATCTTAATCTTTTTCCTTGACTTTTCATAACACCTTACATCACAAAACACACCTCTGTTTTGGTCAATCGACCAATCAGAAAGTTCTCAAATGAACCAGAAGTGAGCTTTCTTTAAATGTTGGCACTTCCTAGTTCAACCTAGCAGTCTAGTTGCAGTAGCTTCTTAGTTGGAGTTGGAGTTGCTGTAGATGGAGAGTTCTGCAAGAGGTTCCACCTCCAGTTGGAGTCGGGTGGAGAGTTTGCAGCTCCAGTCGTTTGGGAGTAGATGAAGAAGTTCTGCAGCTCCAGCAGTTCCAGAGTTCATGAAGGCTGGAATTCAGGATGCTGCTGAAAGGAAATCAAACTGAACGAGAGAAGATCTGGGAATTATGAAATTTCTGTTTGGATGACCTCACGACTCCCGAGGTTTAGCTGTTCTTACGGAGACGCTGAAAAGTGGCTCGAAGTGGAACTTTACGCCGGAACTGACATATCTTCAGAAAGGTAAAAAGTCAATCTTCAACCAAAGTGTACCGTTGGGAGAAGCTGGTCCAAAGGAGCGTGCATGTTCTGGTTAAAACAGACAAATTCCCTCACACATCTCTCTCAAGATAAACTTCATCTTTCCATCTTTAAAATTCTTCTATCTGCTAAAAATCATTACAGATATTTTTAGAAATGTCTGAAACAAAGTTTTTCAATCACCGCCGTGTGGTTAATAATCTGTTGTACTACTGGAAGTGAGAACAATCGCTGCATTGTTTACTTCCTATAAACTGATTAATAAGCTGTCGTTATTTTCAATTTTTGCCAATCAATGTAAATGTGTGATGTGTTAAACTTGATTCTGTTAATAAGTGACCCACTGTCGTTGGTGAGTCAAAGATAATTAACGTCTCACGTCCACATTTTATTAAATTCAGATGCACGTCATTATACAGTCCAGAAAAATGAAAGAATCCGTTTTATCTATGAATATATGACAGCATATGTTCTACTACACATTTCTTTTTCAGTAAACTTGCAGTTGACCGAAACTTGTGCGTAAGGTCAAGGTTTTGACAACAGGCCTAGTTCACTACACTATAAGGTTTCTCCAAAAAAATGTTCAATAGTGGATGTGGGGACCCACAGACCTGTCCCCACAGGACACGAAGGTAACACAGGGAAGACCGGAACCACAGACACACAGCGGCCCCCAAGCCTGGAGCTCCGGTAGTCCCCCAACAGGGACACCCGCACCCCCCAGAGAGAGAAGCAAAGGGAAGACCCGCGCAATCCCCAGCAACCACAATGCAGAAACCCCCAGGAGGCTGTAGCAACGAGTCAACAGGCCCTGACGGCAACCCGCCCCTCCAGAGTGGATCCGGTCATGGACACCAAGCCCCGAGTCCCGAGGTCATACCACCCCCCAACAGAGGCCCGACAGAGCCAGGGCACCCAGGCCATGGCAGGCAGCCACCAGGGCGGGCCCGCACACACCCCACCACCCAGCCCCAGCTGCTGAGAGCCACCAATGCATTGGCGGCAGGGGGGCCCACCACCGGAGGGGAGCATGACCCACCAAATGGGGGGCCAAAACTGGTCCAAGAGAGGGGGGCCACCCAAAACCCAACCTGAGACAAACAGGCACACAGAGACAAACAGGCACAAAGGGACAGCCCAACAGAGCCTCTGTTGGGCCGTCCATGCACCCCACCTGCCCAACAGTGACCGCAAGCCGGCCCCAGGCCGGGGGCCAGAGCAGCAGGGAGCAGCAGCTGAGGAAGGTCGGCCCAGCGCACCAATGCATCCCTAAAGCCCCACACCACAGGCCCGGAGAAGCCCCGGCATGCCACCCATGCAACCCCCCCACCCACACAACAACACAGCACCCCGCACCATGAATGTCACATCAGGCCGACCAGCCAGCACTCCATCGAAGTGAAGCCACGCCACCGACCACCGCCACGCACTACCAACGACCACACACACACACAACCACAGCCGACCTCCCGCCAGAACCCGGTAGCCACCCCAGACAAAGGGATGGCCATCGGAACCAGGAACCCCGATCAAAGGATCCAAACAATCCAGGGAGAACCGGAGCACCAGCCCCACCCCCAATCGCCCCCAAAGGGCCAATACCCACCCACAGCCCAGACCCCAACCAGGCAGCCTACCCCCACCCCCCAAATGTCAGACGGAGAATGAGGGTTTAAGGAAAACTGGAAGACCCAACTCCTCCCTCCCCCCACTCAAATAAGATGTTGATGCATGTTGTTATATAGTGCATTTAAAATGGGGGGGATGAGGCGGTGACTGGCACAGACCCACCCCCTCCCCAGAGAGCAGGCAGTGCCCGTTCGCCCTCCCCAACCCTTGCCCAGAACCCTAAATGTCTACATGCTACATATGAGTGGGCACAGGTCCCGGAGGTGAAAATGATTACACATCCCACCCCCTATATGCCACCATGTGCCCACTCCAGACCCTATATATGCATGTGTCGTGAGAATGTTATATGAGAGTGTCTAGGTTGTTTGATAAAATTGGGGCCCAGGTCTCCACGAACCACGGAGATGGAGGATCCTTTTTTTTTTATTTTATTTTATTTATTTTTTTTTTTTCAGCAGCAGCAGCAGCAGCAGCAGCAGCAGCAGCAGCAGCAGCAACAACAACAACAACAACAACAACAACAACAACAACAACAACAACAACA
>NC_056500.1:49378856-49383992 GCF_014905685.2 Nematolebias whitei | reverse complement strand
TAAGTATTAATTGACATAAAAGCATCAAAATAATCATTCCTATATCATTCCACCCTTGCCTTTTATGGCAATTTAGACATTTAATTCTGAAAAGTAACACACACACACAATATATATGTTTTATAGGCATAAAGGCAACTTAATATATTTTTATAAAACATATTTTTATATCATTCCACCCTTTTGCCTTTATGGCATGTAAAACATAAAATCACTCTCCTGAAATTGAAATTGTTCTGGACTTTATCCTAAATAAACTCACTCACACAGTTAAGAAAATCCAGACGAGTTTCAAACCCCTGGAACGTTTGATTTATTACGTTCCCACTGACACGATCATTGTAAATCAAAACACCTGGTAGGTGTTCAGATTATAGTTTTTTCCCTACCAAACCATGTACCAAGCTGTATTATAAATTTCCTGATTAATTCTTTTTTTTTAAACCCTAAACAAGTTCCCAAAATACACAAAGTTAATACAGAGATACATAGATCAAACTAGTTATTCTTCTTTTCACTAAACAAACAAAAGGGATACTGCATATATTTTGCGCCGTAGATAATATTCCTGCGAATATATCCCACCAATGGTGAGCCGACGCCTACACTATTAGTTTTAGCCACATGTAAAAACCTTTCTTTGAGCCATGCAGGTGGACACTGTTAGATCAGACACGTTTAGACTTATGAGATTCAATCATTCGTTTCAGCTCTGTAGACCCATTTCAATGCGCATTTTGAAACGGTCTAGGGAGACTCGCCAGGGTACGTGCGAGTGGTGGAACTATAATTAGTTAATTGATAAGTCTGGTTGTTCCAAGTCCACAGATGTACACCATATGACTTTTATTGTTGCTATCAAACTAGTTCTCTAGCCTAGTTCATGAGTCCAATCACACAATACCTTGTCTCTGGTTAAACATGGGTTAACATGATTAGTTTCAACATACATATCACTCCTTTATCAGCTGTCTCACATAATTGCATGTCATATGTGAGATTTGTCTGTGGCTCAAACCACTCACCCTGTACTTTTTTTTAAACCAGTGTCCTTGTACAGTTATTAAAGGCAAAATGTGATATTTGCATAACTGTGGTTGCCTTCATTACAGTTTGTCAATTCAGGTTTTACAACTACCCAGTAGGAACTGGAAATGTTCCATAATCTCCTCCACTCATGATGATTCGATGTAGTAACCACCCTCTGACAGCGCTCCTCCTGCAGCTGTGCATGGAAAAATTGCAAGGTACACAGGAAAACAAGTTCAAAGCTTCAATTATGTTGGAGAGCACTTCTTCTGTGCTCCCCCACATCTTCGGCTGCAAGTTTATTTCTTTTATCAGTATTTTGACCGTTTCTTCTTGGGTCATGACAACTGATGGTATCCAGACTCCAACTTGGGTAACTGCCAACGAAGCACGTCTCCTCCTTCTCCTTAATTGGCAGTAAAAATCAAACTTCGTTCTCCTATTTTTTTTTCTCTTTCATCTGGTTTAGCATGTACCGTTCTTATACATGTTACACAGTGGGGTTTCCACACAATTCTAATCTGACATCCTTTAGGTACCACTGGGATGGTTTTCCTGTGGTAGCATGCCCGACACTTGACATAGGACAGTCAGTTGTGCCCTATCAGGCAGCTTTTGTGTTCCAAAAGTCACTTTGCACTCAGATCTTGCTTGCATTTTTTTTTTCAACCAAAGTGAACACCTGATCCTCCTCCAAGACACGTCCTGGTGTTGCTGATGAGGCGTTGTCCATCTGCAACAAGGCACGTGATGCCCAAACAGCCTGCACTCCCATCTGACTGGCACCTTGTCACCAGCTTCTCATGTTGTCCTCTGGACGGTCCCGGGTGTTCATTTTAGCAAAAACCAAGGAAACATCAAGCGTGACAAGAAAACTGCTTTCAACAAAAAGAGAGAAGAATTAGTTTTCTCTTTAATAACACTTATGAATTGGTACATTTACCCATTTTTTCTTCTCCTGCCTCTGGGATATTGCAGACCCAGACCAATTTTATAACTTGAATTTGACCTGAAATCCATATCACTGGCTCTATAGTCCTCAGAACTAGTCCAGCAGATCCAGGAGTTGCTGGACAGGCAGCTCTGCTCTGTCGTCAATTTTCTAATTGGTTCTTTTTTTTCCTCTGACAGGCAGCTCTGGAGTATCATTCAATTTAAAGGAGTGGTGCCTGGTACAATGGGTCTGTTATTCAATTGAAACACAGCCTGCAACAAATTTACTTTTCAGTTTGTCAAATCATGTCTTTCATTTTCTCAGCATTTCTTTTTTTTTTTAACAGTTCATTCATTCTCTTAATCAGCCCAGCAGCTTTGTGGGTGATAAGGAAATATGATAAATCCATTCAACATGTTTTTCAGCTGACCAGTCTTTCACCTGTTTTCCAGTAAAATGGGTCCCATTGTCTGTTTGTATCTGAAGGGGACCCTCATAAAATTATTTCATCATACTAAGACATTTTAAAGTAGATGTCTGATTTGCATATTTACAAAGATGAGTCACCAACACACCTGAATATGTATCTACAGCCGTACATACATATCTACTCCCCTGTGACATAGCAAAGGGCCAATGAAATCCGTTTGCCAGATCTGATATGGCCCTTTCCTCCATTTGTCCCTGCATTTACTATTGTGACCCTTTCTTCTAATGCTGCATGCTTCACATCGTTGTATTTGCAGTTTCATCATCTGTCTTGTTCTTACAACTAATCAAACAATTCTTCATACATAACCACTTCATGCATAAAGTGTCAACAATTGACTTTTATTTATTAAAAAGAAATCTCATCAGTTTTTTCAAACTGAGATGTTAACTTTTTCCACAGAACCCCTCTTGAAAAGAGCTGAACTTTCACTTTAAATGTGAAACATCTGCAAAACAAGATGGTGAAATTCTTTTTATCTCAGATATTTTTGGATACTTCAAGTTGTTTTTAGATGCTGTCAAAACTATAGCTGCAGGTAAACCATTTATAAACAACATATGTTGCACTTCCTTCAAAGCAACCAGCTTAACACATCCAAACAACATATTTATTTCTAGACATTTCAAATCCACCCTTTTCCCCTTAAACCATCTTGACTTTAGGCATTTTTTTTTTTTTAATCAATATCACCTTCAAGTTTTGGGGCTTTTTAATTTAACGTCAAAATCTGGGCTCTCTAATTCTGGACCTTTGATGTTCAATGTTTGACAATATCTGCTTTTCAGAGTGTTGATGTCAACTTTTGGACCCTACTTTTGCCCCTTTAATCCAAATAATGGCTTCCAGCCCTCAGCTCTTCTGCTGACACATCATCCATCTCAGCTGCATGCACTCCTGCCTGTATTAATGCCCTCCAGAAAGCAGAACGAGTAGGTTCCTGCATGTTTTTCCGGCCGTCCTTTCTCGGCCCACGACCCATGGGTTGGCTAAATGATTTTTTCACAGTTTTCAGCTCTGTGTTCCTCTCTGTGCTCCAATCTCTGAGTGCACCCAGTTCCAACACTCTGAATCTACAACCCAACGCACAGCGAGCGCATTCCTTAGCCCATCTCTGCTCGCACTCCCCTACAGTCACCCAATGACCCTGTAAATCAGACCAATCCGATGCTATCTGTCGGGCTGTTTCTACACAAACTTCAAACAACGGTCTCGAGTCTTGCAAAGCTCTGACTCGATGCGCTGAATTCATTACCTGACCTCCACCTTTATCCATCAGCCTCGATACTCGAGCATCTGTGGGTTGTGATATTTTAGACAAGTAAACAACCTCTTTGTCTCCCGAGATGCTACCGTCCAAACTCGACGGATTCCATCCGTCATCCAACCTTGCAACATAAGCTCCGACTCGCTCCGGCGAAACATCACGCTCTTTCTTCCTCCTTTTAAGCCTGCATATCTGACCGACCGCGCCCTCAGCTACTTTAATCATGCGGTCTAGCTGTGCCGTCAGCAACTGCACATGCTGTTTCTGCAGCTTGCACTCTGTCTGCGCATCAGATAACAACTGTTTTTGTTGTAAAAACTGTTTATCTTTCTCCTGAACTTCCTCCACACACCTTTTCCATACAGTCGCTTTCTTTCTCTTGAATTTTCCTCGCAACCGGGACACCTGCTCCACCGCCCCGTCAGCTACCCTGCTCATTCTCCCAAACTGAGCGAGCGACTGAATGTGCCGTCCATTCAACAAGCAGGCGGTCCTCACATTCTTGTTTGCTCCGTTGAGCCTGTGATTGCATTTTCTGACTTTATGCTGAAGTCTTGTCACTGGTGTCATCTTTTCTGACCTCTATTGCCTGCAAAAGTGGTCATAACATCACTCGGACTATCTGCTTTCAGAAAAATTGTTCTAACAACTAAGATGGACTTCTTCCCACCTCTTCAAAAACAACAAAAACAACTGGGATGGGACTTCTTCCCATCCCGGTACAACTTTTTCTCTGTTCCCCTCACGCCTCCTCAGGCGTCTGGATCAACTTTTCCTCCGTTCAGCTCACGCCTCCTCAGGCGTCTGGATCAACTGTTCTTCCGTTCAGCTCACGCCTCCTCAGGCGTCTGAATCAACTTTTTCTCTGTTTTAAACTCTCACACAAAGGCTCGGGGCGTCCCCCTCCACCTCTTAAACACAAAGCCAAGGTTGGATAACTCTCCCAACCCGGCACAACTTCAACGGACTCTTTGTCCAGATGCAACTCGCATCAACATTTTTCTCAACACTTTTTTCCCTTCGTTTGAATATGGTGCAGCCGTTCAGAATTATTTATTTAATTATTAACATCCCATCCTCGTCGCCAAAAATGTATTATGAAATTCTTTATCAAAGGGTTCGTGAGCGATCGGCACCAGATATTCAGACAAGAGGAAAATGAAACACAAGGGACTGTAACTTGCTAGAATAATATTGTCATTTATTAATCCGCCACAAGAAAACAGCCAAGCAAAGTCATGTACACTTTGTACACTCTTAACACACAAATTGATATGAGTATCTCTCACTGTGACAAATGATCGGGAAGCCTTTCGATCCAATGACAGAACTCACATCACAACTGCATGGCACCGCGCGCTGGTCCACACAAGACTTCAACTTTGTCACAGTATTTGTGCTCCTTAAATACCCCTT